>NC_082710.1:67486778-67833444 GCF_030144855.1 Hypanus sabinus
GACCAACAGTTTGGACTGTCGGATCTGCATGAGGACCCAAACCAGACCAACACTTCGGACTGTCGGATCTGCATGAGGACACAACCCAGACCAACACTGCAGTCTGTCGGATCTGCATGACTTCCCAACCCAGACCAACACATCGGACCGTCAGATCTGCATGAGGACCCAAACCAGACCAACACTTCGGTCTGTCGGATCTGCATGAGGACCCAACCCACACCAACACTTCGGACTGTCGGATCTGCATGAGGACACAACCCAGACCAACACTGCAGTCTGTCGGATCTGCATGACAACCTAACCCAGACCAACACATCGGACCGTCAGATCTGCATGAGGTCCCACCCCAGACCAACACTTCGGACTGTTGGATCTGCATGAGGACCCATCCCAGACCAACACTTTGCACTGTCGGATCTGCATTAGGACCCAACCCACAACAGCACTTCAGACTGTCGGACCTGCATGAGGACCCAACACAGACCAACAGTTCAGACAGTCGGATCTGCATGATGACCCAACCCAGACCAACTCTTAGGACTGTCAGATCTACATGAGGACCCAACCAATACTTTGGACTGTCGGATCTGCATGAGTTCCCAACCCAGAACAACACATCGGACTGTCGGATCTGCATGAGGGCCCAACCCAGACCAACACTTCGGACTGTCAGATCTACATGAGGACCCAACCAACACTTTGCACTATCGGATCAGCATGAGAACACAACCAAGACCAACACTTCAGACTGTCTGATCTTCATGAGGAACCAACCCACACCAACACTTCTGACTGTCAGATCTGCATGAGGACCCAACCAACACTTTGGACTGTTGGATCTGCATGAGGACACAACCCAGACCAACACTTCAAACTGTCGGATCTGCATGACGACCGAACCCAAACCAACACTTCGGACTGTTGAATCTGCATGAGGACCCAACCCAGCCCAACAGTTCGGAACGTCGGATCTGCATGAGGACACAACGCAGACCAACACTTCAGACTGTCGGGTCTGCATGAGGACCCAACCCAGACCAACACTTCGGACTGTCAGATCTACATGACGACCGAACCCAGACCAACACTTCGGACCGTCGGATCTGTATGAAGACCCAACCCACATCAACACTTCAGACAGTCCGATCTGCATGAACACCAAACCCTCACCAACACATCCAACCGTCGGATCTGTATCAGGACCCAACCCACAGCAACAATATCGACTGTCGGATGTGCATGAGGACCCAACCCAGAAGAACACTTCGGACTGTCAGATCTGCATGAGGACACAAAGCAGACCAACACTTCAGACTGTCGGATCTGCATCAGTACCCAACCAAGACCAACACTTCGGACTGTTGGATCTGCATGGGGACCCAACCAACACTTTGGACTGTCGGATCTGCACGTGGACCCAACACAGACCAACTCTTTGAACGGTTGGATCTGCATGAGGACCCAACCCACACCAACACTTCGGACTGTCGGATCTGCATGAGGACACAACACTGAACAACACTTCGGACTGTCATATCTGCATGAGGACCCAACCCAGACCAACACTTTGGACTGTCATATCTGCATGAGGACCCATCCCAGACCAACACTTTGCACTGTCGGATCTGCATTAGGACCCAACCCACAACAGCACTTCAGACTGTCGGACCTGCATGAGGACCCAACACAGACCAACAGTTCAGACTGTCGGATCTGCATGATGACCCAACCCAGACCAACTCTTAGGACTGTCAGATCTACATGAGGACCCAACCAATACTTTGGACTGTCGGATCTGCATGAGTTCCCAACCCAGAACAACACATCGGACTGTCGGCTCTGCATGAGGACCCAACCCAGACCAACACTTCGGACTGTCAGATCTACATGAGGACCCAACCAACACTTTGGACTGTTGGATCTGCATGAAGACACAACCCAGACCAACACTTCAAACTGTCGGATCTGCATGACGACCGAACCCAAACCAACACTTCGGACTGTTGAATCTGCATGAGGACCCAACCCAGCCCAACAGTTCGGAACGTCGGATCTGCATGAGGACACAACGCAGACCAACACTTCAGACTGTCGGATCTGCATGAGGACCCAACCCAGACCAACACTTCGGACTGTCAGATCTACATGACGACCGAACCCAGACCAACACTTCTGACCGTCGGATCTGTATGAAGACCCAACCCACATCAACACTTCAGACAGTCCGATCTGCATGAACACCAAACCCTCACCAACACATCCAACCGTCGGATCTGTATCAGGACCCAACCCACAGCAACAATATCGACTGTAGGATGTGCATGAGGACCCAACCCAGAAGAACACTTCGGACTGTCAGATCTGCATGAGGACACAACGCAGACCAACACTTCAGACTGTCGGATCTGCATCAGTACCCAACCAAGACCAACACTTCGGACTGTTGGATCTGCATGGGGACCCAACCAACACTTTGGACTGTCGGATCTGCACGTGGACCCAACACAGACCAACTCTTTGAACGGTTGGATCTGCATGAGGACCCAACCCACACCAACACTTCGGACTGTCGGATCTGCATGAGGACACAACACTGAACAACACTTCGGACTGTCATATCTGCATGAGGACCCAACCCAGACCAACACTTTGGACTGTCATATCTGCATGAGGAAGCATCCCAGACCAACACTTTGCACTGTCGGATATGCTTTAGGACCCAACCCACAACAGCACTTCAGACTGTCGGACCTGCATGAGGACCCAACACAGACCAACAGTTCAGACTGTTCTGATCTGCATGATGACCCAACCCAGACCAACTCTTAGGACTGTCAGATCTACATGAGGACCCAACTAATACTTTGGACTGTCGGATCTGCATGAGTTCCCAACCCAGAACAACACATTGGACTGTCGGATCTGCATGAGGGCCCAACCCAGACCAACACTTCGGACTGTCAGATCTACATGAGGACCCAACCAACACTTTGCACTATCGGATCAGCATGAGAACACAACCAAGACCAACACTTCAGACTGTCTGATCTTCATGAGGAACCAACCCACACCAACACTTCTGACTGTCAGATCTGCATGAGGACCCAACCAATACTTTGGACTGTTGGATCTGCATGAGGACACAACCCAGACCAACACTTCAAACTGTCGGATCTGCATGACGACCGAACCCAAACCAACACTTCGGACTGTTGAATCTGCATGAGGACCCAACCCAGCCCAACTGTTCGGAACGTCGGATCTGCATGAGGACACAACGCAGACCAACACTTCAGACTGTCGGATCTGCATGAGGACCCAACCCAGACCAACACTTCGGACTGTCAGATCTACATGACGACCGAACCCAGACCAACACTTCTGACCGTCGGATCTGTATGAAGACCCAACCCACATCAACACTTCAGACAGTCCGATCTGCATGAACACCAAACCCTCACCAACACATCCAACCGTCGGATCTGTATCAGGATCCAACCCACAGCAACAATATCGACTGTCGGATGTGCATGAGGACCCAACCCAGAAGAACACTTCGGACTGTCAGATCTGCATGAGGACACAACGCAGACCAACACTTCAGACTGTCGAATCTGCATCAGTACCCAACCAAGAACAACACTTCGGACTGTTGGATCTGCATGGGGACCCAACCAACACTTTGGACTGTCGGATCTGCACGTGGACCCAACACAGACCAACTCTTTGAACGGTTGGATCATCATGAGGACCCAACCCACACCAACACTTCGGACTGTAGGATCTGCATGAGGACACAACACAGACCAACAGTTCAGACTGTCGGATCTGCATGATGACCAAACCCAGACCAACTCTTAGGACTGTCAGATCTACATGAGGACCCAACCAATACTTTGGACTGTCGGATCTGCATGAGTTCCCAACCCAGAACAACACATCGGACTGTCGGATCTGCATGAGGGCCCAACCAAGACCAACACTTCAGACTGTCTGATCTTCATGAGGAACCAACCCACACCAACACTTCTGACTGTCAGATCTGCATGAGGACGCAACCAACACTTTGGACTGTTGGATCTGCATGAGGACACAACCCAGACCAACACTTCAAACTGTCGGATCTGCATGACGACCGAACCCAAACCAACACTTCGGACTGTTGAATCTGCATGAGGACCCAACCCAGCCCAACAGTTCGGAACGTCGGATCTGCATGAGGACCCAACCCAGACCAACACTTTGCACTGTCGGATCTGCTTTAGGACCCAACCCAGACCAACAGTTCAGACTGTCAGATCTGCATGAGGACACAACGCAGACCAACAATTCAGACTGTCGGATCTGCATGAGGACCCAACCCAGACCAACTCTTAGGACTGTCAGATCTACATGAGGACCCAACCAACACTTTGGACTGTCGGATCTGCATGAGTTCCCAACCCAGACCAACACATCGTACTGTCAGATCTGCATGAGGACCCAACCCAGACCAACACTTCGGACTGTCAGATCTACATGACGACCGAACCCAGACCAACACTTCGGACCGTCGGATCTGTATGAAGACCCAACCCACATCAACACTTCAGACAGTCCGATCTGCATGAACACCAAACCCTCACCAACACATCCAACCGTCGGATCTGTATCAGGACCCAACCCACACCAACAATATCGACTGTCGGATGTGCATGAGGACCCAACCCAGAAGAACACTTCGGACTGTCAGATCTGCATGAGAACACAACGCAGACCAACACTTCAGACTGTCGGATCTGCATCAGTACCCAACCAAGACCAACACTTCGGACTGTTGGATCTGCATCGGGACCCAACCAACACTTTGGACTGTCGGATCTGCATGAGGACACAACACTGAACAACACTTCGGACTGTCATATCTGCATGAGGACCCAACCCAGACCAACACTTCGGACTGTCATATCTGCATGAGGAAGCATCCCAGACCAACACTTTGCACTCTCGGATCTGCATGAGGACCCAACCCAGACCAACAGTTCAGACTGTTGGATCTGCATGAGGACCCAACCCAGACCATCTCTTAGGACTGTCAGATCTACATGAGGACCCAACCAACACTTTGGACTGTCAGATCTGCATGAGTTCCAAACCCAGACCAACTCTTCGGAATGTCATATCTGCATGAGGACACAACCCAGACCATCTCTTAGGACTGTCAGATCTACATGAGGACCCAACCAACACTTTGGACTGTCAGATCTGCATGAGTTCCAAACCCAGACCAACTCTTCGGAATGTCATATCTGCATGAGGACACAACCCAGACCAACACTGCAGTCTGTCGGATCTGCATGGCGTCCCAACCCAAAACAACACTTTGGACTGTCGGATCTGCATGAGGACCGAACCCAGACCAACACTTCGGACTGTCGGATCTGCATGATGACCCATCCCAGACCAACACTTCAGTCTGTTGGATCTGCATGAGGACCCAACCCAGACCAACACTTCGGACCGTCGGCTCTGAATGCGGACCCAACCCACACCAACACTTCGGACTGTCTGATCTGCATGAAGACCAAACCCTCACCAACACATCCAACCGTCGGATCTGTATCGGGAACCAATCCACACCAACAATTCGGACTGTCGGATGTGCATTAGGACCCAACCCAGAAGAACACTTCGGACTGTCAGATCTGCATGAGGACACAACGCAGACCAACACTTCAGACTGTAAGATCTGCATCAGTTCCCAACCTAGACCAACACTTCGGACTGTTGGATCTGCATGGGGACCCAACCAACACTTTGGACTGTCGGATCTGCATGAGGACACAACCCAGACCAACACTTCGCACTGTCGGATCTGCACGTGGACCCAACACAGACCAACTCTTCGGACGGTTCGATCTGCATAAGGACCCAACCCACACCAACACTTCAGACTGTCGGATCTGCATGAGGACACAACACTGAACAAAACTTTGGACTGTCATATCTGCATGAGGACCCAACCCAGACCAACACTTTGCACTGTCGGATATGCATTAGGACCCAACCCACATCAGCACTTCAGACTGTCGGATCTGCATGAGGACCCAACCCAGACCAACAGTTCAGACTGTCAGATCTGCATGAGGACACAACGCAGACCAACACTTCGGACTGTCGGATCTGCATGAGGACCCATCCCAGACCAACACATCAGACTGTTGGATCTGCATGAGGACCCATCCCAGACCAACACTTCAGTCTGTTGGATCTGCATGAGGACCCAACCCAGACCAACACTTCAGACCGTCGGCTCTGCATGTGGACCCAACCCACACCAACACTTCGGCCAGTCGGATCTGCATGAGGACCCAACCCAGACCAACACTTCGGACTGTCAGATCTACATGAGGACCCAACCAACACTTTGGACTGTCGGATCTGCATGAGTTCCCACCCCAGACCAACACTTCGGAATGTTGGATCTGTATGAGGACCCAACACAGACCAACACTTCGGACTGTCATATCTGCATGAGGACCCAACCCACATCAGCACTTCAGACTGTCGGACCTGCATGAGGACCCAACCCGGACCAACAGTTCAGACTGTCGGATCTGCATGAGGACCCAACCCAGACCAACACTTCAGTCTGTTGGATCTGCATGAGGACCCAACCCAGACCAACACTTCGGACCGTCGGCTCTGCATGCGGACCCAACCCACACCAACACTTCGGACTGTCTGATCTGCATGAAGACCAAACCCTCACCAACACATCCAACCGTCGGATCTGTATCAGGAACCAACCCACACCAACAATTCGGACTGTCGGATGTGCATGAGGACCCAACCCAGAAGAACACTTCGGACTGTCAGATCTGCATGAGGACACAACGCAGACCAACACTTCAGACTGTCGGATCTGCATCAGTTCCCAACCTAGACCAACACTTCGGACTGTTGGATCTGCATGGGGACCCAACCAACACTTTGGACTGTCGGATCTGCACGTGGACCCAACACAGACCAACTCTTCGGACGGTTCGATCTGCATAAGGACCCAACCCACACCAACACTTCAGACTGTCGGATCTGCATGAGGACACAACACTGAACAAAACTTTGGACTGTCATATCTGCATGAGGACTCAACACAGACCAATACTTCGGACTGTCATATCTGAATGAGGAAGCATCCCAGACCAACACTTTGCACTGTCGGATATGCATTAGGACCCAACCCACAACAGCACTTCAGACTGTTGGATCTGCATGAGGACCCAACACAGACCAACAGTTCAGACTGTCGGATCTGCATGATGACCCAACCCAGACCAATTCTTAGGACTGTCAGATCTACATGAGGACCCAACCAATACTTTGGACTGTCGGATCTGCATGAGTTCCCAACCCAGAACAACACATCGGACTGTCGGATCTGCATGAGGGCCCAACCCAGACCAACACTTCGGACTGTCAGATCTACATGAGGACCCAACCAACACTTTGCACTATCGGATCAGCATGAGAACACAACCAAGACCAACACTTCAGACTGTCTGATCTTCATGAGGAACCAACCCACACCAACACTTCTGACTGTCAGATCTGCATGAGGACCCAACCAACACTTTGGACTGTTGGATCTGCATGAGGACACAACCCAGACCAACACTTCAAACTGTCGGATCTGCATGACGACCGAACCCAAACCAAAACTTCGGACTGTTGAATCTGCATGAGGACCCAACCCAGCCCAACAGTTCGGAACGTCGGATCTGCATGAGGACACAACGCAGACCAACACTTCAGACTGTCGGATCTGCATGAGGACCCAACCCAGACCAACACTTCGGACTGTCAGATCTACATGACGACCGAACCCAGACCAACACTTCTGACCGTCGGATCTGTATGAAGACCCAACCCACATCAACACTTCAGACAGTCCGATCTGCATGAACACCAAACCCTCACCAACACATCCAACCGTCGGATCTGTATCAGGACCCAACCCACAGCAACAATATCGACTGTCGGATGTGCATGAGGACCCAACCCAGAAGAACACTTCGGACTGTCAGATCTGCATGAGGACACAACGCAGACCAACACTTCAGACTGTCGGATCTGCATCAGTACCCAACCAAGACCAACACTTCGGACTGTTGGATCTGCATGGGGACCCAACCAACACTTTGGACTGTCGGATCTGCATGAGGACCCAAACCAGACCAACACTTCGGACTGTCGGATCTGCATGAGGACCCAACCCACACCAACACTTCGGACTGTCGGATCTGCATGAGGACACAACCCAGACCAACACTGCAGTCTGTCGGATCTGCATGACAACCTAACCCAGACCAACACATCGGACCGTCAGATCTGCATGAGGTCCCACCCCAGACCAACACTTCGGACTGTTGGATCTGCATGAGGAAGCATCCCAGACCAACACTTTGCACTGTCGGATATGCTTTAGCACCCAACCCACAACAGCACTTCAGACTGTCGGATCTGCATGAGGACCCAACACAGACCAACAGTTCAGACTGTCGGATCTGCATGATGACCCAACCCAGACCAACTCTTAGGACTGTCAGATCTACATGAGGACCCAACCAATACTTTGGACTGTCGGATCTGCATGAGTTCCCAACCCAGAACAACACATCGGACTGTCGGATCTGCATGAGGGCCCAACCCAGACCAACACTTCGGACTGTCAGATCTACATGAGGACCCAACCAACACTTTGCACTATCGGATCAGCATGAGAACACAACCAAGACCAACACTTCAGACTGTCTGATCTTCATGAGGAACCAACCCACACCAACACTTCTGACTGTCAGATCTGCATGAGGACCCAACCAACACTTTGGACTGTTGGATCTGCATGAGGACACAACCCAGACCAACACTTCAAACTGTCGGATCTGCATGACGACCGAACCCAAACCAACACTTCGGACTGTTGAATCTGCATGAGGACCCAACCCAGCCCAACAGTTCGGAACGTCGGATCTGCATGAGGACACAACGCAGACCAACACTTCAGACTGTCGGGTCTGCATGAGGACCCAACCCAGACCAACACTTCGGACTGTCAGATCTACATGACGACCGAACCCAGACCAACACTTCGGACCGTCGGATCTGTATGAAGACCCAACCCACATCAACACTTCAGACAGTCCGATCTGCATGAACACCAAACCGTCACCAACACATCCAACCGTCGGATCTGTATCAGGACCCAACCCACAGCAACAATATCGACTGTCGGATGTGCATGAGGACCCAACCCAGAAGAACACTTCGGACTGTCAGATCTGCATGAGGACACAAAGCAGACCAACACTTCAGACTGTCGGATCTGCATCAGTACCCAACCAAGACCAACACTTCGGACTGTTGGATCTGCATGGGGACCCAACCAACACTTTGGACTGTCGGATCTGCACGTGGACCCAACACAGACCAACTCTTTGAACGGTTGGATCTGCATGAGGACCCAACCCACACCAACACTTCGGACTGTCGGATCTGCATGAGGACACAACACTGAACAACACTTCGGACTGTCATATCTGCATGAGGACCCAACCCAGACCAACACTTTGGACTGTCATATCTGCATGAGGACCCATCCCAGACCAACACTTTGCACTGTCGGATCTGCATTAGGACCCAACCCACAACAGCACTTCAGACTGTCGGACCTGCATGAGGACCCAACACAGACCAACAGTTCAGACTGTCGGATCTGCATGATGACCCAACCCAGACCAACTCTTAGGACTGTCAGATCTACATGAGGACCCAACCAATACTTTGGACTGTCGGATCTGCATGAGTTCCCAACCCAGAACAACACATCGGACTGTCGGATCTGCATGAGGGCCCAACCCAGACCAACACTTCGGACTGTCAGATCTACATGAGGACCCAACCAACACTTTGCACTATCGGATCAGCATGAGAACACAACCAAGACCAACACTTCAGACTGTCTGATCTTCATGAGGAACCAACCCACACCAACACTTCTGACTGTCAGATCTGCATGAGGACCCAACCAACACTTTGGACTGTTGGATCTGCATGAGGACACAACCCAGACCAACACTTCAAACTGTCGGATCTGCATGACGACCGAACCCAAACCAACGCTTCGGACTGTTGAATCTGCATGAGGACCCAACCCAGCCCAACACTTCGGAACGTCGGATCTGCATGAGGAGACAACGCAGACCAACACTTCAGACTGTCGGATCTGCATGAGGACCCAACCCAGACCAACACTTCGGACTGTCATATCTACATGACGACCGAACCCAGACCAACACTTCTGACCGTCGGATCTGTATGAAGACCCAACCCACATCAACACTTCAGACAGTCCGATCTGCATGAACACCAAACCCTCACCAACACATCCAACCGTCGGATCTGTATCAGGACCCAACCCACAGCAACAATATCGACTGTCGGATGTGCATGAGGACCCAACCCAGAAGAACACTTCGGACTGTCAGATCTGCATGAGGACACGATGCAGACCAACACTTCAGACTGTCGGATCTGCATCAGTACCCAACCAAGACCAACACTTCGGACTGTTGGATCTGCATGGGGACCCAACCAACACTTTGGACTGTCGGATCTGCACGTGGACCCAACACAGACCAACTCTTTGAACGGTTGGATCTGCATGAGGACCCAACCCACACCAACACTTCGGACTGTCGGATCTGCATGAGGACACAACACTGAACAACACTTCGGACTGTCATATCTGCATGAGGACCCAACCCAGACCAACACTTTGGACTGTCATATCTGCATGAGGACCCATCCCAGACCAACACTTTGCACTGTCGGATCTGCATTAGGACCCAACCCACAACAGCACTTCAGACTGTCGGACCTGCATGAGGACCCAACACAGACCAACAGTTCAGACTGTCGGATCTGCATGATGACCCAACCCAGACCAACTCTTAGGACTGTCAGATCTACATGAGGACCCAACCAATACTTTGGACTGTCGGATCTGCATGAGTTCCCAACCCAGAACAACACATTGGACTGTCGGATCTGCATGAGGGCCCAACCCAGACCAACACTTCGGACTGTCAGATCTACATGAGGACCCAACCAACACTTTGCACTATCGGATCAGCATGAGAACACAACCAAGACCAACACTTCAGACTGTCTGATCTTCATGAGGAACCAACCCACACCAACACTTCTGACTGTCAGATCTGCATGAGGACCCAACCAACACTTTGGACTGTTGGATCTGCATGAGGACACAACCCAGACCAACACTTCAAACTGTCGGATCTGCATGATGACCGAACCCAAACCAACACTTCGGACTGTTGAATCTGCATGAGGACCCAACCCAGCCCAACAGTTCGGAACGTCGGATCTGCATGAGGACACAACGCAGACCAACACTTCAGACTGTCGGATCTGCATAAGGACCCAACCCAGACCAACACTTCGGACTGTCAGATCTACATGACGACCGAACCCAGACCAACACTTCTGACCGTCGGATCTGTATGAAGACCCAACCCACATCAACACTTCAGACAGTCCGATCTGCATGAACACCAAACCCTCACCAACACATCCAACCGTCGGATCTGTATCAGGACCCAACCCACAGCAACAATATCGACTGTCGGATGTGCATGAGGACCCAACCCAGAAGAACACTTCGGACTGTCAGATCTGCATGAGGACACAATGCAGACCAACACTTCAGACTGTCGGATCTGCATCAGTACCCAACCAAGACCAACACTTCGGACTGTTGGATCTGCATGGGGACCCAACCAACACTTTGGACTGTCGGATCTGCACGTGGACCCAACACAGACCAACTCTTTGAACGGTTGGATCTGCATGAGGACCCAACCCACACCAACACTTCGGACTGTCGGATCTGCATGAGGACACAACACTGAACAACACTTCGGACTGTCATATCTGCATGAGGACCCAACCCAGACCAACACTTCGGACTGTCATATCTGCATGAGGAAGCATCCCAGACCAACACTTTGCACTGTCGGATATGCTTTAGGACCCAACACAGACCAACAGTTCAGACTGTCGGATCTGCATGATGACCCAACCCAGACCAACTCTTAGGACTGTCAGATCTACATGAGGACCCAACCAATACTTTGGACTGTCGGATCTGCATGAGTTCCCAACCCAGAACAACACATCGGACTGTCGGATCTGCATGAGGGCCCAACCCAGACCAACACTTCGGACTGTCAGATCTACATGAGGACCCAACCAACACTTTGCACTATCGGATCAGCATGAGAACACAACCAAGACCAACACTTCAGACTGTCTGATCTTCATGAGGAACCAACCCACACCAACACTTCTGACTGTCAGATCTGCATGAGGACCCAACCAACACTTTGGACTGTTGGATCTGCATGAGGACACAACCCAGACCAACACTTCAAACTATCGGATCTGCATGACGACCGAACCCAAACCAACACTTCGGACTGTTGAATCTGCATGAGGACCCAACCCAGCCCAACAGTTCGGAACGTCGGATCTGCATGAGGACACAACGCAGACCAACACTTCAGACTGTCGGGTCTGCATGAGGACCCAACCCAGACCAACACTTCGGACTGTCAGATCTACATGACGACCGAACCCAGACCAACACTTCGGATCGTCGGATCTGCATGAAGACCCAACCCACATCAACACTTCAGACAGTCCGATCTGCATGAACACCAAACCCTCACCAACACATCCAACCGTCGGATCTGTATCAGGACCCAACCCACAGCAACAATATCGACTGTCGGATGTGCATGAGGACCCAACCCAGAAGAACACTTCGGACTGTCAGATCTGCATGAGGACACAACGCAGACCAACACTTCGCACTGTCGGATCTGCACGTGGTCCCAACACAGACCAACTCTTTGAACGGTTGGATCTGCATGAGGACCCAACCCACACCAACACTTCGGACTGTCGGATCTGCATGAGGACACAACACTGAACAACACTTCGGACTGTCATATCTGCATGAGGACCCAACCCAGACCAACACTTTGCATTGTCGGATCTGCTTTAGGACCCAACCCAGACCAACAGTTCAGACTGTCAGATCTGCATGAGGACACAACGCAGACCAACAATTCAGACTGTCGGATCTGCTTGAGGACCCAACCCAGACCAACTCTTAGGACTGTCAGATCTACATGAGGACCCAACCAACACTTCAGACTGTCGGATCTGCATGAGGACACAACACTGAACAAAACTTTGGACTGTCATATCTGCATGAGGACTCAACACAGACCAATACTTCGGACTGTCATATCTGAATGAGGAAGCATCCCAGACCAACACTTTGCACTGTCGGATATGCATTAGGACCCAACCCACAACAGCACTTCAGACTGTCGGATCTGCATGAGGACCCAACACAGACCAACAGTTCAGACTGTCGGATCTGCATGATGACCCAACCCAGACCAATTCTTAGGACTGTCAGATCTACATGAGGACCCAACCAATACTTTGGACTGTCGGATCTGCATGAGTTCCCAACCCAGAACAACACATCGGACTGTCGGATCTGCATGAGGGCCCAACCCAGACCAACACTTCGGACTGTCAGATCTACATGAGGACCCAACCAACACTTTGCACTATCGGATCAGCATGAGAACACAACCAAGACCAACACTTCAGACTGTCTGATCTTCATGAGGAACCAACCCACACCAACACTTCTGACTGTCAGATCTGCATGAGGACCCAACCAACACTTTGGACTGTTGGATCTGCATGAGGACACAACCCAGACCAACACTTCAAACTGTCGGATCTGCATGACGACCGAACCCAAACCAAAACTTCGGACTGTTGAATCTGCATGAGGACCCAACCCAGCCCAACAGTTCGGAACGTCGGATCTGCATGAGGACACAACGCAGACCAACACTTCAGACTGTCGGATCTGCATGAGGACCCAACCCAGACCAACACTTCGGACTGTCAGATCTACATGACGACCGAACCCAGACCAACACTTCTGACCGTCGGATCTGTATGAAGACCCAACCCACATCAACACTTCAGACAGTCCGATCTGCATGAACACCAAACCCTCACCAACACATCCAACCGTCGGATCTGTATCAGGACCCAACCCACAGCAACAATATCGACTGTCGGATGTGCATGAGGACCCAACCCAGAAGAACACTTCGGACTGTCAGATCTGCATGAGGACACAACGCAGACCAACACTTCAGACTGTCGGATCTGCATCAGTACCCAACCAAGACCAACACTTCGGACTGTTGGATCTGCATGGGGACCCAACCAACACTTTGGACTGTCGGATCTGCATGAGGACCCAAACCAGACCAACACTTCGGACTGTCGGATCTGCATGAGGACCCAACCCACACCAACACTTCGGACTGTCGGATCTGCATGAGGACACAACCCAGACCAACACTGCAGTCTGTCGGATCTGCATGACAACCTAACCCAGACCAACACATCGGACCGTCAGATCTGCATGAGGTCCCACCCCAGACCAACACTTCGGACTGTTGGATCTGCATGAGGAAGCATCCCAGACCAACACTTTGCACTGTCGGATATGCTTTAGGACCCAACCCACAACAGCACTTCAGACTGTCGGATCTGCATGAGGACCCAACACAGACCAACAGTTCAGACTGTCGGATCTGCATGATGACCCAACCCAGACCAACTCTTAGGACTGTCAGATCTACATGAGGACCCAACCAATACTTTGGACTGTCGGATCTGCATGAGTTCCCAACCCAGAACAACACATCGGACTGTCGGATCTGCATGAGGGCCCAACCCAGACCAACACTTCGGACTGTCAGATCTACATGAGGACCCAACCAACACTTTGCACTATCGGATCAGCATGAGAACACAACCAAGACCAACACTTCAGACTGTCTGATCTTCATGAGGAACCAACCCACACCAACACTTCTGACTGTCAGATCTGCATGAGGACCCAACCAACACTTTGGACTGTTGGATCTGCATGAGGACACAACCCAGACCAACACTTCAAACTGTCGGATCTGCATGACGACCGAACCCAAACCAACACTTCGGACTGTTGAATCTGCATGAGGACCCAACCCAGCCCAACAGTTCGGAACGTCGGATCTGCATGAGGACACAACGCAGACCAACACTTCAGACTGTCGGGTCTGCATGAGGACCCAACCCAGACCAACACTTCGGACTGTCAGATCTACATGACGACCGAACCCAGACCAACACTTCGGACCGTCGGATCTGTATGAAGACCCAACCCACATCAACACTTCAGACAGTCCGATCTGCATGAACACCAAACCCTCACCAACACATCCAACCGTCGGATCTGTATCAGGACCCAACCCACAGCAACAATATCGACTGTCGGATGTGCATGAGGACCCAACCCAGAAGAACACTTCGGACTGTCAGATCTGCATGAGGACACAAAGCAGACCAACACTTCAGACTGTCGGATCTGCATCAGTACCCAACCAAGACCAACACTTCGGACTGTTGGATCTGCATGGGGACCCAACCAACACTTTGGACTGTCGGATCTGCACGTGGACCCAACACAGACCAACTCTTTGAACGGTTGGATCTGCATGAGGACCCAACCCACACCAACACTTCGGACTGTCGGATCTGCATGAGGACACAACACTGAACAACACTTCGGACTGTCATATCTGCATGAGGACCCAACCCAGACCAACACTTTGGACTGTCATATCTGCATGAGGACCCATCCCAGACCAACACTTTGCACTGTCGGATCTGCATTAGGACCCAACCCACAACAGCACTTCAGACTGTCGGACCTGCATGAGGACCCAACACAGACCAACAGTTCAGACTGTCGGATCTGCATGATGACCCAACCCAGACCAACTCTTAGGACTGTCAGATCTACATGAGGACCCAACCAATACTTTGGACTGTCGGATCTGCATGAGTTCCCAACCCAGAACAACACATTGGACTGTCGGATCTGCATGAGGGCCCAACCCAGACCAACACTTCGGACTGTCAGATCTACATGAGGACCCAACCAACACTTTGCACTATCGGATCAGCATGAGAACACAACCAAGACCAACACTTCAGACTGTCTGATCTTCATGAGGAACCAACCCACACCAACACTTCTGACTGTCAGATCTGCATGAGGACCCAACCAACACTTTGGACTGTTGGATCTGCATGAGGACACAACCCAGACCAACACTTCAAACTGTCGGATCTGCATGACGACCGAACCCAAACCAACGCTTCGGACTGTTGAATCTGCATGAGGACCCAACCCAGCCCAACACTTCGGAACGTCGGATCTGCATGAGGAGACAACGCAGACCAACACTTCAGACTGTCGGATCTGCATGAGGACCCAACCCAGACCAACACTTCGGACTGTCATATCTACATGACGACCGAACCCAGACCAACACTTCTGACCGTCGGATCTGTATGAAGACCCAACCCACATCAACACTTCAGACAGTCCGATCTGCATGAACACCAAACCCTCACCAACACATCCAACCGTCGGATCTGTATCAGGACCCAACCCACAGCAACAATATCGACTGTCGGATGTGCATGAGGACCCAACCCAGAAGAACACTTCGGACTATCAGATCTGCATGAGGACACAAAGCAGACCAACACTTCAGACTGTCGGATCTGCATCAGTACCCAACCAAGACCAACACTTCGGACTGTTGGATCTGCATGGGGACCCAACCAACACTTTGGACTGTCGGATCTGCACGTGGACCCAACACAGACCAACTCTTTGAACGGTTGGATCTGCATGAGGACCCAACCCACACCAACACTTCGGACTGTCGGATCTGCATGAGGACACAACACTGAACAACACTTCGGACTGTCATATCTGCATGAGGACCCAACCCAGACCAACACTTTGGACTGTCATATCTGCATGAGGACCCATCCCAGACCAACACTTTGCACTGTCGGATCTGCATTAGGACCCAACCCACAACAGCACTTCAGATTGTCGGACCTGCATGAGGACCCAACACAGACCAACAGTTCAGACTGTCGGATCTGCATGATGACCCAACCCAGACCAACTCTTAGGACTGTCAGATCTACATGAGGACCCAACCAATACTTTGGACTGTCGGATCTGCATGAGTTCCCAACCCAGAACAACACATTGGACTGTCGGATCTGCATGAGGGCCCAACCCAGACCAACACTTCGGACTGTCAGATCTACATGAGGACCCAACCAACACTTTGCACTATCGGATCAGCATGAGAACACAACCAAGACCAACACTTCAGACTGTCTGATCTTCATGAGGAACCAACCCACACCAACACTTCTGACTGTCAGATCTGCATGAGGACCCAACCAACACTTTGGACTGTTGGATCTGCATGAGGACACAACCCAGACCAACACTTCAAACTGTCGGATCTGCATGACGACCGAACCCAAACCAACGCTTCGGACTGTTGAATCTGCATGAGGACCCAACCCAGCCCAACACTTCGGAACGTCGGATCTGCATGAGGAGACAACGCAGACCAACACTTCAGACTGTCGGATCTGCATGAGGACCCAACCCAGACCAACACTTCGGACTGTCATATCTACATGACGACCGAACCCAGACCAACACTTCTGACCGTCGGATCTGTATGAAGACCCAACCCACATCAACACTTCAGACAGTCCGATCTGCATGAACACCAAACCCTCACCAACACATCCAACCGTCGGATCTGTATCAGGACCCAACCCACAGCAACAATATCGACTGTCGGATGTGCATGAGGACCCAACCCAGAAGAACACTTCGGACTGTCAGATCTGCATGAGGACACAATGCAGACCAACACTTCAGACTGTCGGATCTGCATCAGTACCCAACCAAGACCAACACTTCGGACTGTTGGATCTGCATGGGGACCCAACCAACACTTTGGACTGTCGGATCTGCACGTGGACCCAACACAGACCAACTCTTTGAACGGTTGGATCTGCATGAGGACCCAACCCACACCAACACTTCGGACTGTCGGATCTGCATGAGGACACAACACTGAACAACACTTCGGACTGTCATATCTGCATGAGGACCCAACCCAGACCAACACTTCGGACTGTCATATCTGCATGAGGAAGCATCCCAGACCAACACTTTGCACTGTCGGATATGCTTTAGGACCCAACACAGACCAACAGTTCAGACTGTCGGATCTGCATGATGACCCAACCCAGACCAACTCTTAGGACTGTCAGATCTACATGAGGACCCAACCAATACTTTGGACTGTCGGATCTGCATGAGTTCCCAACCCAGAACAACACATCGGACTGTCGGATCTGCATGAGGGCCCAACCCAGACCAACACTTCGGACTGTCAGATCTACATGAGGACCCAACCAACACTTTGCACTATCGGATCAGCATGAGAACACAACCAAGACCAACACTTCAGACTGTCTGATCTTCATGAGGAACCAACCCACACCAACACTTCTGACTGTCAGATCTGCATGAGGACCCAACCAACACTTTGGACTGTTGGATCTGCATGAGGACACAACCCAGACCAACACTTCAAACTATCGGATCTGCATGACGACCGAACCCAAACCAACACTTCGGACTGTTGAATCTGCATGAGGACCCAACCCAGCCCAACAGTTCGGAACGTCGGATCTGCATGAGGACACAACGCAGACCAACACTTCAGACTGTCGGGTCTGCATGAGGACCCAACCCAGACCAACACTTCGGACTGTCAGATCTACATGACGACCGAACCCAGACCAACACTTCGGATCGTCGGATCTGTATGAAGACCCAACCCACATCAACACTTCAGACAGTCCGATCTGCATGAACACCAAACCCTCACCAACACATCCAACCGTCGGATCTGTATCAGGACCCAACCCACAGCAACAATATCGACTGTCGGATGTGCATGAGGACCCAACCCAGAAGAACACTTCGGACTGTCAGATCTGCATGAGGACACAACGCAGACCAACACTTCGCACTGTCGGATCTGCACGTGGTCCCAACACAGACCAACTCTTTGAACGGTTGGATCTGCATGAGGACCCAACCCACACCAACACTTCGGACTGTCGGATCTGCATGAGGACACAACACTGAACAACACTTCGGACTGTCATATCTGCATGAGGACCCAACCCAGACCAACACTTTGCACTGTCGGATCTGCTTTAGGACCCAACCCAGACCAACAGTTCAGACTGTCAGATCTGCATGAGGACACAACGCAGACCAACAATTCAGACTGTCGGATCTGCTTGAGGACCCAACCCAGACCAACTCTTAGGACTGTCAGATCTACATGAGGACCCAACCAACACTTTGGACTGTCGGATCTGCATGAGTTCCCAACCCAGACCAACACATCGTACTGTCAGATCTGCATGAGGACCCAACCCAGACCAACACTTCGGACTGTCAGATCTACATGACGACCGAACCCAGACCAACACTTCGGACCGTCGGATCTGTATGAAGACCCAACCCACATCAACAATTCAGACAGTCCGATCTGCATGAACACCAAACCCTCACCAACACATTCAACCGTCAGATCTGTATCAGGACCCAACCCACACCAACAATATCGACTGTCGGATGTGCATGAGGACCCAACCCAGAAGAACACTTCGGACTGTCAGATCTGCATGAGGACACAACGCAGACCAACACTTCAGACTGTCGGATCTGCATCAGTACCCAACCAAGACCAACACTTCGGACTGTTGGATCTGCATGGGGACCCAACCAACACTTTGGACTGTCGGATATGCATGAGGACACAACCCAGACCAACACTTCGCACTGTCGGATCTGCACGTGGACCCAACACAGACCAACTCTTTGAACGGTTGGATCTGCATGAGGACCCAACCCACACCAACACTTCGGACTGTCGGATCTGCATGAGGACACAACACTGAACAACACTTCGGACTGTCATATCTGCATGAGGACCCAACCCAGACCAACACTTCGGACTGTCATAGCTGCATGAGGACCCATCCCAGACCAACACTTTGCACTGTCGGATCTGCTTTAGGACCCAACCCAGACCCACACTGCAGTCTGTCGGATTTGCATGGCAACCCAACCCAGAGCAACACTTCGGACCATCAGATCTGCATGAGGACCCAACCCAGACCAACACTTCGGACTGTCGGATCTGCATGAGGACACAACGCAGACCAACAATTCAGACTGTCGGATCTGCATGTGGACCCAACACAGACCAACTCTTAGGACTGTCAGATCTACATGAGGACCCAACCAACACTTTGGACTGTCGGATCTGCATGAGTTCCCAACCCAGACCAACACATCGTACTGTCAGATCTGCATGAGGACCCAACCCAGACCAACAGTTTGGACTGTCAGATCTGCATGAGGACACAACCCAGACCAACACTTCAAACTGTCGGATCTGCATGACGACCGAACCCAAACCAACACTTTGGACTGTTGAATCTGCATGAGGACCCAACCCAGCCCAACACTTCGGAACGTCGGATCTGCATGAGGACACAACGCAGACCAACACTTCAGACTGTCGGATCTGCATGAGGACCCAACCCAGACCAACACTTCGGACTGTCAGATCTACATGACGACCGAACCCAGACCAACACTTCGGACCGTCGGATCTGTATGAAGACCCAACCCACGTCAACACTTCAGACAGTCCGATCTGCATGAACACCAAACCCTCACCAACACATCCAACCGTCGGATCTGTATCAGGACCCAACCCACACCAACAATATCGACTGTCGGATGTGCATGAGGACCCAACCCAGAAGAACACTTCGGACTGTCAGATCTGCATGAGAACACAACGCAGACCAACACTTCAGACTGTCGGATCTGCATCAGTACCCAACCAAGACCAACACTTCGGACTGTTGGATCTGCATGGGGACCCAACCAACACTTTGGACTGTCGGATCTGCATGAGGACACAACACTGAACAACACTTCGGACTGTCATATCTGCATGAGGACCCAACCCAGACCAACACTTCGGACTGTCATATCTGCATGAGGAAGCATCCCAGACCAACACTTTGCACTCTCGGATCTGCATGAGGACCCAACCCAGACCAACAGTTCAGACTGTTGGATCTGCATGAGGACCCAACCCAGACCATCTCTTAGGACTGTCAGATCTACATGAGGACCCAACCAACACTTTGGACTGTCAGATCTGCATGAGTTCCAAACCCAGACCAACTCTTCGGAATGTCATATCTGCATGAGGACACAACCCAGACCAACACTTCAGACTGTCGGATCTGCATCAGTACCCAACCAAGACCAACACTTCGGACTTTTGGATCTGCATGGGGACCCAACCAACACTTTGGACTGTCAGATCTGCATGAGGACCCAACACAGACCAACTCTTCTGAAGGTTGGATCTGCATGAGGACCCAACCCACACCAACACTTCGGACTGTCGGATCTGCATGATGACCCAACCCAGACCAACACTTCGGACCGTCGGATCTGTATGAGGACCCAACCAACACTTTGGACTGTCGGATCTGCATGAGGACCCAACCCAGACCAACAGTTCAGACTGTCTGATCTGCATGAGGACCCAACCCAGACCAACACTTCGGACTGTTGAATTTGCATGAGGACCCAACCCAGACCAACACTTCGGAACGTCAGATCTGCATGAGGACACAACGCAGACCAACACTACAGACTGTCGGATCTGCATGAGGACCCAACCCAGACCAAAACTTCAGACTGTCAGATCTACATGAGGACCCAGCCAACACTTTGGACTATCGGATCTGCATGAGAACACAACCAAGACCAACACTTCAGATTGTCGGATCTTCATGAGGAACCAACCCAGACCAACACTTCGGACTGTCAGATCTACATGACGACCGAACCCAGACCAACACTTCTGACCGTCGGATCTGTATGAAGACCCAACCCACATCAACACTTCAGACAGTCCGATCTGCATGAACACCAAACCCTCACCAACACATCCAACCGTCGGATCTGTATCAGGACCCAACCCACAGCAACAATATCGACTGTCGGATGTGCATGAGGACCCAACCCAGAAGAACACTTCGGACTGTCAGATCTGCATGAGGACACAATGCAGACCAAAACTTCAGACTGTCGGATCTGCATCAGTACCCAACCAAGACCAACACTTCGGACTGTTGGATCTGCATGGGGACCCAACCAACACTTTGGACTGTCGGATCTGCACGTGGACCCAACACAGACCAACTCTTTGAACGGTTGGATCTGCATGAGGACCCAACCCACACCAACACTTCGGACTGTCGGATCTGCATGAGGACACAACACTGAACAACACTTCGGACTGTCATATCTGCATGAGGACCCAACCCAGACCAACACTTCGGACTGTCATATCTGCATGAGGAAGCATCCCAGACCAACACTTTGCACTGTCGGATATGCTTTAGGACCCAACACAGACCAACAGTTCAGACTGTCGGATCTGCATGATGACCCAACCCAGACCAACTCTTAGGACTGTCAGATCTACATGAGGACCCAACCAATACTTTGGACTGTCGGATCTGCATGAGTTCCCAACCCAGAACAACACATCGGACTGTCGGATCTGCATGAGGGCCCAACCCAGACCAACACTTCGGACTGTCAGATCTACATGAGGACCCAACCAACACTTTGCACTATCGGATCAGCATGAGAACACAACCAAGACCAACACTTCAGACTTTCTGATCTTCATGAGGAACCAACCCACACCAACACTTCTGACTGTCAGATCTGCATGAGGACCCAACCAACACTTTGGACTGTTGGATCTGCATGAGGACACAACCCAGACCAACACTTCAAACTATCGGATCTGCATGACGACCGAACCCAAACCAACACTTCGGACTGTTGAATCTGCATGAGGACCCAACCCAGCCCAACAGTTCGGAACGTCGGATCTGCATGAGGACACAACGCAGACCAACACTTCAGACTGTCGGGTCTGCATGAGGACCCAACCCAGACCAACACTTCGGACTGTCAGATCTACATGACGACCGAACCCAGACCAACACTTCGGATCGTCGGATCTGTATGAAGACCCAACCCACATCAACACTTCAGACAGTCCGATCTGCATGAACACCAAACCCTCACCAACACATCCAACCGTCGGATCTGTATCAGGACCCAACCCACAGCAACAATATCGACTGTCGGATGTGCATGAGGACCCAACCCAGAAGAACACTTCGGACTGTCAGATCTGCATGAGGACACAACGCAGACCAACACTTCGCACTGTCGGATCTGCACGTGGTCCCAACACAGACCAACTCTTTGAACGGTTGGATCTGCATGAGGACCCAACCCACACCAACACTTCGGACTGTCGGATCTGCATGAGGACACAACACTGAACAACACTTCGGACTGTCATATCTGCATGAGGACCCAACCCAGACCAACACTTTGCATTGTCGGATCTGCTTTAGGACCCAACCCAGACCAACAGTTCAGACTGTCAGATCTGCATGAGGACACAACGCAGACCAACAATTCAGACTGTCGGATCTGCTTGAGGACCCAACCCAGACCAACTCTTAGGACTGTCAGATCTACATGAGGACCCAACCAACACTTCAGACTGTCGGATCTGCATGAGGACACAACACTGAACAAAACTTTGGACTGTCATATCTGCATGAGGACTCAACACAGACCAATACTTCGGACTGTCATATCTGAATGAGGAAGCATCCCAGACCAACACTTTGCACTGTCGGATATGCATTAGGACCCAACCCACAACAGCACTTCAGACTGTCGGATCTGCATGAGGACCCAACACAGACCAACAGTTCAGACTGTCGGATCTGCATGATGACCCAACCCAGACCAATTCTTAGGACTGTCAGATCTACATGAGGACCCAACCAATACTTTGGACTGTCGGATCTGCATGAGTTCCCAACCCAGAACAACACATCGGACTGTCGGATCTGCATGAGGGCCCAACCCAGACCAACACTTCGGACTGTCAGATCTACATGAGGACCCAACCAACACTTTGCACTATCGGATCAGCATGAGAACACAACCAAGACCAACACTTCAGACTGTCTGATCTTCATGAGGAACCAACCCACACCAACACTTCTGACTGTCAGATCTGCATGAGGACCCAACCAACACTTTGGACTGTTGGATCTGCATGAGGACACAACCCAGACCAACACTTCAAACTGTCGGATCTGCATGACGACCGAACCCAAACCAAAACTTCGGACTGTTGAATCTGCATGAGGACCCAACCCAGCCCAACAGTTCGGAACGTCGGATCTGCATGAGGACACAACGCAGACCAACACTTCAGACTGTCGGATCTGCATGAGGACCCAATCCAGACCAACACTTCGGACTGTCAGATCTACATGACGACCGAACCCAGACCAACACTTCTGACCGTCGGATCTGTATGAAGACCCAACCCACATCAACACTTCAGACAGTCCGATCTGCATGAACACCAAACCCTCACCAACACATCCAACCGTCGGATCTGTATCAGGACCCAACCCACAGCAACAATATCGACTGTCGGATGTGCATGAGGACCCAACCCAGAAGAACACTTCGGACTGTCAGATCTGCATGAGGACACAACGCAGACCAACACTTCAGACTGTCGGATCTGCATCAGTACCCAACCAAGACCAACACTTCGGACTGTTGGATCTGCATGGGGACCCAACCAACACTTTGGACTGTCGGATCTGCATGAGGACCCAAACCAGACCAACACTTCGGACTGTCGGATCTGCATGAGGACCCAACCCACACCAACACTTCGGACTGTCGGATCTGCATGAGGACACAACCCAGACCAACACTGCAGTCTGTCGGATCTGCATGACAACCTAACCCAGACCAACACATCGGACCGTCAGATCTGCATGAGGTCCCACCCCAGACCAACACTTCGGACTGTTGGATCTGCATGAGGAAGCATCCCAGACCAACACTTTGCACTGTCGGATATGCTTTAGGACCCAACCCACAACAGCACTTCAGACTGTCGGATCTGCATGAGGACCCAACACAGACCAACAGTTCAGACTGTCGGATCTGCATGATGACCCAACCCAGACCAACTCTTAGGACTGTCAGATCTACATGAGGACCCAACCAATACTTTGGACTGTCGGATCTGCATGAGTTCCCAACCCAGAACAACACATCGGACTGTCGGATCTGCATGAGGGCCCAAGCCAGACCAACACTTCGGACTGTCAGATCTACATGAGGACCCAACCAACACTTTGCACTATCGGATCAGCATGAGAACACAACCAAGACCAACACTTCAGACTGTCTGATCATCATGAGGAACCAACCCACACCAACACTTCTGACTGTCAGATCTGCATGAGGACCCAACCAACACTTTGGACTGTTGGATCTGCATGAGGACACAACCCAGACCAACACTTCAAACTGTCGGATCTGCATGACGACCGAACCCAAACCAACACTTCGGACTGTTGAATCTGCATGAGGACCCAACCCAGCCCAACAGTTCGGAACGTCGGATCTGCATGAGGACACAACGCAGACCAACACTTCAGACTGTCGGGTCTGCATGAGGACCCAACCCAGACCAACACTTCGGACTGTCAGATCTACATGACGACCGAACCCAGACCAACACTTCGGACCGTCGGATCTGTATGAAGACCCAACCCACATCAACACTTCAGACAGTCCGATCTGCATGAACACCAAACCGTCACCAACACATCCAACCGTCGGATCTGTATCAGGACCCAACCCACAGCAACAATATCGACTGTCGGATGTGCATGAGGACCCAACCCAGAAGAACACTTCGGACTGTCAGATCTGCATGAGGACACAAAGCAGACCAACACTTCAGACTGTCGGATCTGCATCAGTACCCAACCAAGACCAACACTTCGGACTGTTGGATCTGCATGGGGACCCAACCAACACTTTGGACTGTCGGATCTGCACGTGGACCCAACACAGACCAACTCTTTGAACGGTTGGATCTGCATGAGGACCCAACCCACACCAACACTTCGGACTGTCGGATCTGCATGAGGACACAACACTGAACAACACTTCGGACTGTCATATCTGCATGAGGACCCAACCCAGACCAACACTTTGGACTGTCATATCTGCATGAGGACCCATCCCAGACCAACACTTTGCACTGTCGGATCTGCATTAGGACCCAACCCACAACAGCACTTCAGACTGTCGGACCTGCATGAGGACCCAACACAGACCAACAGTTCAGACTGTCGGATCTGCATGATGACCCAACCCAGACCAACTCTTAGGACTGTCAGATCTACATGAGGACCCAACCAATACTTTGGACTGTCGGATCTGCATGAGTTCCCAACCCAGAACAACACATTGGACTGTCGGATCTGCATGAGGGCCCAACCCAGACCAACACTTCGGACTGTCAGATCTACATGAGGACCCAACCAACACTTTGCACTATCGGATCAGCATGAGAACACAACCAAGACCAACACTTCAGACTGTCTGATCTTCATGAGGAACCAACCCACACCAACACTTCTGACTGTCAGATCTGCATGAGGACCCAACCAACACTTTGGACTGTTGGATCTGCATGAGGACACAACCCAGACCAACACTTCAAACTGTCGGATCTGCATGACGACCGAACCCAAACCAACGCTTCGGACTGTTGAATCTGCATGAGGACCCAACCCAGCCCAACACTTCGGAACGTCGGATCTGCATGAGGAGACAACGCAGACCAACACTTCAGACTGTCGGATCTGCATGAGGACCCAACCCAGACCAACACTTCGGACTGTCATATCTACATGACGACCGAACCCAGACCAACACTTCTGACCGTCGGATCTGTATGAAGACCCAACCCACATCAACACTTCAGACAGTCCGATCTGCATGAAAACCAAACCCTCACCAACACATCCAACCGTCGGATCTGTATCAGGACCCAACCCACAGCAACAATATCGACTGTCGGATGTGCATGAGGACCCAACCCAGAAGAACACTTCGGACTGTCAGATCTGCATGAGGACACAATGCAGACCAACACTTCAGACTGTCGGATCTGCATCAGTACCCAACCAAGACCAACACTTCGGACTGTTGGATCTGCATGGGGACCCAACCAACACTTTGGACTGTCGGATCTGCACGTGGACCCAACACAGACCAACTCTTTGAACGGTTGGATCTGCATGAGGACCCAACCCACACCAACACTTCGGACTGTCGGATCTGCATGAGGACACAACACTGAACAACACTTCGGACTGTCATATCTGCATGAGGACCCAACCCAGACCAACACTTTGGACTGTCATATCTGCATGAGGACCCATCCCAGACCAACACTTTGCACTGTCGGATCTGCATTAGGACCCAACCCACAACAGCACTTCAGACTGTCGGACCTGCATGAGGACCCAACAGACCAACAGTTCAGACTGTCGGATCTGCATGATGACCCAACCCAGACCAACTCTTAGGACTGTCAGATCTACATGAGGACCCAACCAATACTTTGGACTGTCGGATCTGCATGAGTTCCCAACCCAGAACAACACATTGGACTGTCGGATCTGCATGAGGGCCCAACCCAGACCAACACTTCGGACTGTCAGATCTACATGAGGACCCAACCAACACTTTGTACTATCGGATCAGCATGAGAACACAACCAAGACCAACACTTCAGACTGTCTGATCTTCATGAGGAACCAACCCACACCAACACTTCTGACTGTCAGATCTGCATGAGGACCCAACCAACACTTTGGACTGTTGGATCTGCATGAGGACACAACCCAGACCAACACTTCAAACTGTCGGATCTGCATGACGACCGAACCCAAACCAACGCTTCGGACTGTTGAATCTGCATGAGGACCCAACCCAGCCCAACACTTCGGAACGTCGGATCTGCATGAGGAGACAACGCAGACCAACACTTCAGACTGTCGGATCTGCATGAGGACCCAACCCAGACCAACACTTCGGACTGTCATATCTACATGACGACCGAACCCAGACCAACACTTCTGACCGTCGGATCTGTATGAAGACCCAACCCACATCAACACTTCAGACAGTCCGATCTGCATGAACACCAAACCCTCACCAACACATCCAACCGTCGGATCTGTATCAGGACCCAACCCACAGCAACAATATCGACTGTCGGATGTGCATGAGGACCCAACCCAGAAGAACACTTCGGACTGTCAGATCTGCATGAGGACACAATGCAGACCAACACTTCAGACTGTCGGATCTGCATCAGTACCCAACCAAGACCAACACTTCGGACTGTGGGATCTGCATGGGGACCCAACCAACACTTTGGACTGTCGGATCTGCACGTGGACCCAACACAGACCAACTCTTTGAACGGTTGGATCTGCATGAGGACCCAACCCACACCAACACTTCGGACTGTCGGATCTGCATGAGGACACAACACTGAACAACACTTCGGACTGTCATATCTGCATGAGGACCCAACCCAGACCAACACTTTGGACTGTCATATCTGCATGAGGACCCATCCCAGACCAACACTTTGCACTGTCGGATCTGCATTAGGACCCAACCCACAACAGCACTTCAGACTGTCGGACCTGCATGAGGACCCAACACAGACCAACAGTTCAGACTGTCGGATCTGCATGATGACCCAACCCAGACCAACTCTTAGGACTGTCAGATCTACATGAGGACCCAACCAATACTTTGGACTGTCGGATCTGCATGAGTTCCCAACCCAGAACAACACATTGGACTGTCGGATCTGCATGAGGGCCCAACCCAGACCAACACTTCGGACTGTCAGATCTACATGAGTACCCAACCAACACTTTGCACTATCGGATCAGCATGAGAACACAACCAAGACCAACACTTCAGACTGTCTGATCTTCATGAGGAACCAACCCACACCAACACTTCTGACTGTCAGATCTGCATGAGGACCCAACCAACACTTTGGACTGTTGGATCTGCATGAGGACACAACCCAGACCAACACTTCAAACTGTCGGATCTGCATGATGACCGAACCCAAACCAACACTTCGGACTGTTGAATCTGCATGAGGACCCAACCCAGCCCAACAGTTCGGAACGTCGGATCTGCATGAGGACACAACGCAGACCAACACTTCAGACTGTCGGATCTGCATAAGGACCCAACCCAGACCAACACTTCGGACTGTCAGATCTACATGACGACCGAACCCAGACCAACACTTCTGACCGTCGGATCTGTATGAAGACCCAACCCACATCAACACTTCAGACAGTCCGATCTGCATGAACACCAAACCCTCACCAACACATCCAACCGTCGGATCTGTATCAGGACCCAACCCACAGCAACAATATCGACTGTCGGATGTGCATGAGGACCCAACCCAGAAGAACACTTCGGACTGTCAGATCTGCATGAGGACACAACGCAGACCAACACTTCAGACTGTCGGATCTGCATCAGTACCCAACCAAGACCAACACTTCGGACTGTTGGATCTGCATGGGGACCCAACCAACACTTTGGACTGTCGGATCTGCACGTGGACCCAACACAGACCAACTCTTTGAACGGTTGGATCTGCATGAGGACCCAACCCACACCAACACTTCGGACTGTCGGATCTGCATGAGGACACAACACTGAACAACACTTCGGACTGTCATATCTGCATGAGGACCCAACCCAGACCAACACTTCGGACTGTCATATCTGCATGAGGAAGCATCCCAGACCAACACTTTGCACTGTCGGATATGCTTTAGGACCCAACACAGACCAACAGTTCAGACTGTCGGATCTGCATGATGACCCAACCCAGACCAACTCTTAGGACTGTCAGATCTGCATGAGGACCCAACCAACACTTTGGACTGTTGGATCTGCATGAGGACACAACCCAGACCAACACTTCAAACTATCGGATCTGCATGACGACCGAACCCAAACCAACACTTCGGACTGTTGAATCTGCATGAGGACCCAACCCAGCCCAACAGTTCGGAACGTCGGATCTGCATGAGGACACAACGCAGACCAACACTTCAGACTGTCGGGTCTGCATGAGGACCCAACCCAGACCAACACTTCGGACTGTCAGATCTACATGACGACCGAACCCAGACCAACACTTCGGATCGTCGGATCTGTATGAAGACCCAACCCACATCAACACTTCAGACAGTCCGATCTGCATGAACACCAAACCCTCACCAACACATCCAACCGTCGGATCTGTATCAGGACCCAACCCACAGCAACAATATCGACTGTCGGATGTGCATGAGGACCCAACCCAGAAGAACACTTCGGACTGTCAGATCTGCATGAGGACACAACGCAGACCAACACTTCGCACTGTCGGATCTGCACGTGGTCCCAACACAGACCAACTCTTTGAACGGTTGGATCTGCATGAGGACCCAACCCACACCAACACTTCGGACTGTCGGATCTGCATGAGGACACAACACTGAACAACACTTCGGACTGTCATATCTGCATGAGGACCCAACCCAGACCAACACTTTGCACTGTCGGATCTGCTTTAGGACCCAACCCAGACCAACAGTTCAGACTGTCAGATCTGCATGAGGACACAACGCAGACCAACAATTCAGACTGTCGGATCTGCTTGAGGACCCAACCCAGACCAACTCTTAGGACTGTCAGATCTACATGAGGACCCAACCAACACTTTGGACTGTCGGATCTGCATGAGTTCCCAACCCAGACCAACACATCGTACTGTCAGATCTGCATGAGGACCCAACCCAGACCAACACTTCGGACTGTCAGATCTACATGACGACCGAACCCAGACCAACACTTCGCACTGTCGGATCTGCATGAGGACACAACACTGAACAACACTTCGGACTGTCATATCTGCATGAGGACCCAACCCAGACCAACACTTTGCACTGTCGGATCTGCTTTAGGACCCAACCCAGACCAACAGTTCAGACTGTCAGATCTGCATGAGGACACAACGCAGACCAACAATTCAGACTGTCGGATCTGCTTGAGGACCCAACCCAGACCAACTCTTAGGACTGTCAGATCTACATGAGGACCCAACCAACACTTTGGACTGTCGGATCTGCATGAGTTCCCAACCCAGACCAACACATCGTACTGTCAGATCTGCATGAGGACCCAACCCAGACCAACACTTCGGACTGTCAGATCTACATGACGACCGAACCCAGACCAACACTTCGGACCGTCTGATCTGTATGAAGACCCAACCCACATCAACAATTCAGACAGTCCGATCTGCATGAACACCAAACCCTCACCAACACATCCAACCGTCAGATCTGTATCAGGACCCAACCCACACCAACAATATCGACTGTCGGATGTGCATGAGGACCCAACCCAGAAGAACACTTCGGACTGTCAGATCTGCATGAGGACACAACGCAGACCAACACTTCAGACTGTCGGATCTGCATCAGTACCCAACCCAGACCAACTCTTAGGACTGTCAGATCTACATGAGGACCCAACCAATACTTTGGACTGTCGGATCTGCATGAGTTCCCAACCCAGAACAACACATCGGACTGTCGGATCTGCATGAGGGCCCAACCCAGACCAACACTTCGGACTGTCAGATCTACATGAGGACCCAACCAACACTTTGCACTATCGGATCAGCATGAGAACACAACCAAGACCAACACTTCAGACTGTCTGATCTTCATGAGGAACCAACCCACACCAACACTTCTGACTGTCAGATCTGCATGAGGACCCAACCAACACTTTGGACTGTTGGATCTGCATGAGGACACAACCCAGACCAACACTTCAAACTGTCGGATCTGCATGACGACCGAACCCAAACCAAAACTTCGGACTGTTGAATCTGCATGAGGACCCAACCCAGCCCAACAGTTCGGAACGTCGGATCTGCATGAGGACACAACGCAGACCAACACTTCAGACTGTCGGATCTGCATGAGGACCCAACCCAGACCAACACTTCGGACTGTCAGATCTACATGAGGACCCAACCAACACTTTGGACAGTTGGATCTGCATGAGGAAGCATCCCAGACCAACACTTTGCACTGTCGGATATGCTTTAGGACCCAACACAGACCAACAGTTCAGACTGTCGGATCTGCATGATGACCCAACCCAGACCAACTCTTAGGACTGTCAGATCTGCATGAGGACCCAACCAACACTTTGGACTGTTGGATCTGCATGAGGACACAACCCAGACCAACACTTCAAACTATCGGATCTGCATGACGACCGAACCCAAACCAACACTTCGGACTGTTGAATCTGCATGAGGACCCAACCCAGCCCAACAGTTCGGAACGTCGGATCTGCATGAGGACACAACGCAGACCAACACTTCAGACTGTCGGGTCTGCATGAGGACCCAACCCAGACCAACACTTCGGACTGTCAGATCTACATGACGACCGAACCCAGACCAACACTTCGGATCGTCGGATCTGTATGAAGACCCAACCCACATCAACACTTCAGACAGTCCGATCTGCATGAACACCAAACCCTCACCAACACATCCAACCGTCGGATCTGTATCAGGACCCAACCCACAGCAACAATATCGACTGTCGGATGTGCATGAGGACCCAACCCAGAAGAACACTTCGGACTGTCAGATCTGCATGAGGACACAACGCAGACCAACACTTCGCACTGTCGGATCTGCACGTGGTCCCAACACAGACCAACTCTTTGAACGGTTGGATCTGCATGAGGACCCAACCCACACCAACACTTCGGACTGTCGGATCTGCATGAGGACACAACACTGAACAACACTTCGGACTGTCATATCTGCATGAGGACCCAACCCAGACCAACACTTTGCACTGTCGGATCTGCTTTAGGACCCAACCCAGACCAACAGTTCAGACTGTCAGATCTGCATGAGGACACAACGCAGACCAACAATTCAGACTGTCGGATCTGCTTGAGGACCCAACCCAGACCAACTCTTAGGACTGTCAGATCTACATGAGGACCCAACCAACACTTTGGACTGTCGGATCTGCATGAGTTCCCAACCCAGACCAACACATCGTACTGTCAGATCTGCATGAGGACCCAACCCAGACCAACACTTCGGACTGTCAGATCTACATGACGACCGAACCCAGACCAACACTTCGGACCGTCGGATCTGTATGAAGACCCAACCCACATCAACAATTCAGACAGTCCGATCTGCATGAACACCAAACCCTCACCAACACATTCAACCGTCAGATCTGTATCAGGACCCAACCCACACCAACAATATCGACTGTCGGATGTGCATGAGGACCCAACCCAGAAGAACACTTCGGACTGTCAGATCTGCATGAGGACACAACGCAGACCAACACTTCAGACTGTCGGATCTGCATCAGTACCCAACCAAGACCAACACTTCGGACTGTTGGATCTGCATGGGGACCCAACCAACACTTTGGACTGTCGGATATGCATGAGGACACAACCCAGACCAACACTTCGCACTGTCGGATCTGCACGTGGACCCAACACAGACCAACTCTTTGAACGGTTGGATCTGCATGAGGACCCAACCCACACCAACACTTCGGACTGTCGGATCTGCATGAGGACACAACACTGAACAACACTTCGGACTGTCATATCTGCATGAGGACCCAACCCAGACCAACACTTCGGACTGTCATAGCTGCATGAGGACCCATCCCAGACCAACACTTTGCACTGTCGGATCTGCTTTAGGACCCAACCCAGACCCACACTGCAGTCTGTCGGATTTGCATGGCAACCCAACCCAGAGCAACACTTCGGACCATCAGATCTGCATGAGGACCCAACCCAGACCAACACTTCGGACTGTCGGATCTGCATGAGGACACAACGCAGACCAACAATTCAGACTGTCGGATCTGCATGTGGACCCAACACAGACCAACTCTTAGGACTGTCAGATCTACATGAGGACCCAACCAACACTTTGGACTGTCGGATCTGCATGAGTTCCCAACCCAGACCAACACATCGTACTGTCAGATCTGCATGAGGACCCAACCCAGACCAACAGTTTGGACTGTCAGATCTGCATGAGGACACAACCCAGACCAACACTTCAAACTGTCGGATCTGCATGACGACCGAACCCAAACCAACACTTTGGACTGTTGAATCTGCATGAGGACCCAACCCAGCCCAACACTTCGGAACGTCGGATCTGCATGAGGACACAACGCAGACCAACACTTCAGACTGTCGGATCTGCATGAGGACCCAACCCAGACCAACACTTCGGACTGTCAGATCTACATGACGACCGAACCCAGACCAACACTTCGGACCGTCGGATCTGTATGAAGACCCAACCCACGTCAACACTTCAGACAGTCCGATCTGCATGAACACCAAACCCTCACCAACACATCCAACCGTCGGATCTGTATCAGGACCCAACCCACACCAACAATATCGACTGTCGGATGTGCATGAGGACCCAACCCAGAAGAACACTTCGGACTGTCAGATCTGCATGAGAACACAACGCAGACCAACACTTCAGACTGTCGGATCTGCATCAGTACCCAACCAAGACCAACACTTCGGACTGTTGGATCTGCATGGGGACCCAACCAACACTTTGGACTGTCGGATCTGCATGAGGACACAACACTGAACAACACTTCGGACTGTCATATCTGCATGAGGACCCAACCCAGACCAACACTTCGGACTGTCATATCTGCATGAGGAAGCATCCCAGACCAACACTTTGCACTCTCGGATCTGCATGAGGACCCAACCCAGACCAACAGTTCAGACTGTTGGATCTGCATGAGGACCCAACCCAGACCATCTCTTAGGACTGTCAGATCTACATGAGGACCCAACCAACACTTTGGACTGTCAGATCTGCATGAGTTCCAAACCCAGACCAACTCTTCGGAATGTCATATCTGCATGAGGACACAACCCAGACCAACACTTCAGACTGTCGGATCTGCATCAGTACCCAACCAAGACCAACACTTCGGACTTTTGGATCTGCATGGGGACCCAACCAACACTTTGGACTGTCAGATCTGCATGAGGACCCAACACAGACCAACTCTTCTGAAGGTTGGATCTGCATGAGGACCCAACCCACACCAACACTTCGGACTGTCGGATCTGCATGATGACCCAACCCAGACCAACACTTCGGACCGTCGGATCTGTATGAGGACCCAACCAACACTTTGGACTGTCGGATCTGCATGAGGACCCAACCCAGACCAACAGTTCAGACTGTCTGATCTGCATGAGGACCCAACCCAGACCAACACTTCGGACTGTTGAATTTGCATGAGGACCCAACCCAGACCAACACTTCGGAACGTCAGATCTGCATGAGGACACAACGCAGACCAACACTACAGACTGTCGGATCTGCATGAGGACCCAACCCAGACCAAAACTTCAGACTGTCAGATCTACATGAGGACCCAGCCAACACTTTGGACTATCGGATCTGCATGAGAACACAACCAAGACCAACACTTCAGATTGTCGGATCTTCATGAGGAACCAACCCAGACCAACACTTCGGACTGTCAGATCTACATGACGACCGAACCCAGACCAACACTTCTGACCGTCGGATCTGTATGAAGACCCAACCCACATCAACACTTCAGACAGTCCGATCTGCATGAACACCAAACCCTCACCAACACATCCAACCGTCGGATCTGTATCAGGACCCAACCCACAGCAACAATATCGACTGTCGGATGTGCATGAGGACCCAACCCAGAAGAACACTTCGGACTGTCAGATCTGCATGAGGACACAATGCAGACCAAAACTTCAGACTGTCGGATCTGCATCAGTACCCAACCAAGACCAACACTTCGGACTGTTGGATCTGCATGGGGACCCAACCAACACTTTGGACTGTCGGATCTGCACGTGGACCCAACACAGACCAACTCTTTGAACGGTTGGATCTGCATGAGGACCCAACCCACACCAACACTTCGGACTGTCGGATCTGCATGAGGACACAACACTGAACAACACTTCGGACTGTCATATCTGCATGAGGACCCAACCCAGACCAACACTTCGGACTGTCATATCTGCATGAGGAAGCATCCCAGACCAACACTTTGCACTGTCGGATATGCTTTAGGACCCAACACAGACCAACAGTTCAGACTGTCGGATCTGCATGATGACCCAACCCAGACCAACTCTTAGGACTGTCAGATCTACATGAGGACCCAACCAATACTTTGGACTGTCGGATCTGCATGAGTTCCCAACCCAGAACAACACATCGGACTGTCGGATCTGCATGAGGGCCCAACCCAGACCAACACTTCGGACTGTCAGATCTACATGAGGACCCAACCAACACTTTGCACTATCGGATCAGCATGAGAACACAACCAAGACCAACACTTCAGACTTTCTGATCTTCATGAGGAACCAACCCACACCAACACTTCTGACTGTCAGATCTGCATGAGGACCCAACCAACACTTTGGACTGTTGGATCTGCATGAGGACACAACCCAGACCAACACTTCAAACTATCGGATCTGCATGACGACCGAACCCAAACCAACACTTCGGACTGTTGAATCTGCATGAGGACCCAACCCAGCCCAACAGTTCGGAACGTCGGATCTGCATGAGGACACAACGCAGACCAACACTTCAGACTGTCGGGTCTGCATGAGGACCCAACCCAGACCAACACTTCGGACTGTCAGATCTACATGACGACCGAACCCAGACCAACACTTCGGATCGTCGGATCTGTATGAAGACCCAACCCACATCAACACTTCAGACAGTCCGATCTGCATGAACACCAAACCCTCACCAACACATCCAACCGTCGGATCTGTATCAGGACCCAACCCACAGCAACAATATCGACTGTCGGATGTGCATGAGGACCCAACCCAGAAGAACACTTCGGACTGTCAGATCTGCATGAGGACACAACGCAGACCAACACTTCGCACTGTCGGATCTGCACGTGGTCCCAACACAGACCAACTCTTTGAACGGTTGGATCTGCATGAGGACCCAACCCACACCAACACTTCGGACTGTCGGATCTGCATGAGGACACAACACTGAACAACACTTCGGACTGTCATATCTGCATGAGGACCCAACCCAGACCAACACTTTGCATTGTCGGATCTGCTTTAGGACCCAACCCAGACCAACAGTTCAGACTGTCAGATCTGCATGAGGACACAACGCAGACCAACAATTCAGACTGTCGGATCTGCTTGAGGACCCAACCCAGACCAACTCTTAGGACTGTCAGATCTACATGAGGACCCAACCAACACTTCAGACTGTCGGATCTGCATGAGGACACAACACTGAACAAAACTTTGGACTGTCATATCTGCATGAGGACTCAACACAGACCAATACTTCGGACTGTCATATCTGAATGAGGAAGCATCCCAGACCAACACTTTGCACTGTCGGATATGCATTAGGACCCAACCCACAACAGCACTTCAGACTGTCGGATCTGCATGAGGACCCAACACAGACCAACAGTTCAGACTGTCGGATCTGCATGATGACCCAACCCAGACCAATTCTTAGGACTGTCAGATCTACATGAGGACCCAACCAATACTTTGGACTGTCGGATCTGCATGAGTTCCCAACCCAGAACAACACATCGGACTGTCGGATCTGCATGAGGGCCCAACCCAGACCAACACTTCGGACTGTCAGATCTACATGAGGACCCAACCAACACTTTGCACTATCGGATCAGCATGAGAACACAACCAAGACCAACACTTCAGACTGTCTGATCTTCATGAGGAACCAACCCACACCAACACTTCTGACTGTCAGATCTGCATGAGGACCCAACCAACACTTTGGACTGTTGGATCTGCATGAGGACACAACCCAGACCAACACTTCAAACTGTCGGATCTGCATGACGACCGAACCCAAACCAAAACTTCGGACTGTTGAATCTGCATGAGGACCCAACCCAGCCCAACAGTTCGGAACGTCGGATCTGCATGAGGACACAACGCAGACCAACACTTCAGACTGTCGGATCTGCATGAGGACCCAATCCAGACCAACACTTCGGACTGTCAGATCTACATGACGACCGAACCCAGACCAACACTTCTGACCGTCGGATCTGTATGAAGACCCAACCCACATCAACACTTCAGACAGTCCGATCTGCATGAACACCAAACCCTCACCAACACATCCAACCGTCGGATCTGTATCAGGACCCAACCCACAGCAACAATATCGACTGTCGGATGTGCATGAGGACCCAACCCAGAAGAACACTTCGGACTGTCAGATCTGCATGAGGACACAACGCAGACCAACACTTCAGACTGTCGGATCTGCATCAGTACCCAACCAAGACCAACACTTCGGACTGTTGGATCTGCATGGGGACCCAACCAACACTTTGGACTGTCGGATCTGCATGAGGACCCAAACCAGACCAACACTTCGGACTGTCGGATCTGCATGAGGACCCAACCCACACCAACACTTCGGACTGTCGGATCTGCATGAGGACACAACCCAGACCAACACTGCAGTCTGTCGGATCTGCATGACAACCTAACCCAGACCAACACATCGGACCGTCAGATCTGCATGAGGTCCCACCCCAGACCAACACTTCGGACTGTTGGATCTGCATGAGGAAGCATCCCAGACCAACACTTTGCACTGTCGGATATGCTTTAGGACCCAACCCACAACAGCACTTCAGACTGTCGGATCTGCATGAGGACCCAACACAGACCAACAGTTCAGACTGTCGGATCTGCATGATGACCCAACCCAGACCAACTCTTAGGACTGTCAGATCTACATGAGGACCCAACCAATACTTTGGACTGTCGGATCTGCATGAGTTCCCAACCCAGAACAACACATCGGACTGTCGGATCTGCATGAGGGCCCAAGCCAGACCAACACTTCGGACTGTCAGATCTACATGAGGACCCAACCAACACTTTGCACTATCGGATCAGCATGAGAACACAACCAAGACCAACACTTCAGACTGTCTGATCATCATGAGGAACCAACCCACACCAACACTTCTGACTGTCAGATCTGCATGAGGACCCAACCAACACTTTGGACTGTTGGATCTGCATGAGGACACAACCCAGACCAACACTTCAAACTGTCGGATCTGCATGACGACCGAACCCAAACCAACACTTCGGACTGTTGAATCTGCATGAGGACCCAACCCAGCCCAACAGTTCGGAACGTCGGATCTGCATGAGGACACAACGCAGACCAACACTTCAGACTGTCGGGTCTGCATGAGGACCCAACCCAGACCAACACTTCGGACTGTCAGATCTACATGACGACCGAACCCAGACCAACACTTCGGACCGTCGGATCTGTATGAAGACCCAACCCACATCAACACTTCAGACAGTCCGATCTGCATGAACACCAAACCGTCACCAACACATCCAACCGTCGGATCTGTATCAGGACCCAACCCACAGCAACAATATCGACTGTCGGATGTGCATGAGGACCCAACCCAGAAGAACACTTCGGACTGTCAGATCTGCATGAGGACACAAAGCAGACCAACACTTCAGACTGTCGGATCTGCATCAGTACCCAACCAAGACCAACACTTCGGACTGTTGGATCTGCATGGGGACCCAACCAACACTTTGGACTGTCGGATCTGCACGTGGACCCAACACAGACCAACTCTTTGAACGGTTGGATCTGCATGAGGACCCAACCCACACCAACACTTCGGACTGTCGGATCTGCATGAGGACACAACACTGAACAACACTTCGGACTGTCATATCTGCATGAGGACCCAACCCAGACCAACACTTTGGACTGTCATATCTGCATGAGGACCCATCCCAGACCAACACTTTGCACTGTCGGATCTGCATTAGGACCCAACCCACAACAGCACTTCAGACTGTCGGACCTGCATGAGGACCCAACACAGACCAACAGTTCAGACTGTCGGATCTGCATGATGACCCAACCCAGACCAACTCTTAGGACTGTCAGATCTACATGAGGACCCAACCAATACTTTGGACTGTCGGATCTGCATGAGTTCCCAACCCAGAACAACACATTGGACTGTCGGATCTGCATGAGGGCCCAACCCAGACCAACACTTCGGACTGTCAGATCTACATGAGGACCCAACCAACACTTTGCACTATCGGATCAGCATGAGAACACAACCAAGACCAACACTTCAGACTGTCTGATCTTCATGAGGAACCAACCCACACCAACACTTCTGACTGTCAGATCTGCATGAGGACCCAACCAACACTTTGGACTGTTGGATCTGCATGAGGACACAACCCAGACCAACACTTCAAACTGTCGGATCTGCATGACGACCGAACCCAAACCAACGCTTCGGACTGTTGAATCTGCATGAGGACCCAACCCAGCCCAACACTTCGGAACGTCGGATCTGCATGAGGAGACAACGCAGACCAACACTTCAGACTGTCGGATCTGCATGAGGACCCAACCCAGACCAACACTTCGGACTGTCATATCTACATGACGACCGAACCCAGACCAACACTTCTGACCGTCGGATCTGTATGAAGACCCAACCCACATCAACACTTCAGACAGTCCGATCTGCATGAACACCAAACCCTCACCAACACATCCAACCGTCGGATCTGTATCAGGACCCAACCCACAGCAACAATATCGACTGTCGGATGTGCATGAGGACCCAACCCAGAAGAACACTTCGGACTGTCAGATCTGCATGAGGACACAATGCAGACCAACACTTCAGACTGTCGGATCTGCATCAGTACCCAACCAAGACCAACACTTCGGACTGTTGGATCTGCATGGGGACCCAACCAACACTTTGGACTGTCGGATCTGCACGTGGACCCAACACAGACCAACTCTTTGAACGGTTGGATCTGCATGAGGACCCAACCCACACCAACACTTCGGACTGTCGGATCTGCATGAGGACACAACACTGAACAACACTTCGGACTGTCATATCTGCATGAGGACCCAACCCAGACCAACACTTTGGACTGTCATATCTGCATGAGGACCCATCCCAGACCAACACTTTGCACTGTCGGATCTGCATTAGGACCCAACCCACAACAGCACTTCAGACTGTCGGACCTGCATGAGGACCCAACAGACCAACAGTTCAGACTGTCGGATCTGCATGATGACCCAACCCAGACCAACTCTTAGGACTGTCAGATCTACATGAGGACCCAACCAATACTTTGGACTGTCGGATCTGCATGAGTTCCCAACCCAGAACAACACATTGGACTGTCGGATCTGCATGAGGGCCCAACCCAGACCAACACTTCGGACTGTCAGATCTACATGAGGACCCAACCAACACTTTGTACTATCGGATCAGCATGAGAACACAACCAAGACCAACACTTCAGACTGTCTGATCTTCATGAGGAACCAACCCACACCAACACTTCTGACTGTCAGATCTGCATGAGGACCCAACCAACACTTTGGACTGTTGGATCTGCATGAGGACACAACCCAGACCAACACTTCAAACTGTCGGATCTGCATGACGACCGAACCCAAACCAACGCTTCGGACTGTTGAATCTGCATGAGGACCCAACCCAGCCCAACACTTCGGAACGTCGGATCTGCATGAGGAGACAACGCAGACCAACACTTCAGACTGTCGGATCTGCATGAGGACCCAACCCAGACCAACACTTCGGACTGTCATATCTACATGACGACCGAACCCAGACCAACACTTCTGACCGTCGGATCTGTATGAAGACCCAACCCACATCAACACTTCAGACAGTCCGATCTGCATGAACACCAAACCCTCACCAACACATCCAACCGTCGGATCTGTATCAGGACCCAACCCACAGCAACAATATCGACTGTCGGATGTGCATGAGGACCCAACCCAGAAGAACACTTCGGACTGTCAGATCTGCATGAGGACACAATGCAGACCAACACTTCAGACTGTCGGATCTGCATCAGTACCCAACCAAGACCAACACTTCGGACTGTGGGATCTGCATGGGGACCCAACCAACACTTTGGACTGTCGGATCTGCACGTGGACCCAACACAGACCAACTCTTTGAACGGTTGGATCTGCATGAGGACCCAACCCACACCAACACTTCGGACTGTCGGATCTGCATGAGGACACAACACTGAACAACACTTCGGACTGTCATATCTGCATGAGGACCCAACCCAGACCAACACTTTGGACTGTCATATCTGCATGAGGACCCATCCCAGACCAACACTTTGCACTGTCGGATCTGCATTAGGACCCAACCCACAACAGCACTTCAGACTGTCGGACCTGCATGAGGACCCAACACAGACCAACAGTTCAGACTGTCGGATCTGCATGATGACCCAACCCAGACCAACTCTTAGGACTGTCAGATCTACATGAGGACCCAACCAATACTTTGGACTGTCGGATCTGCATGAGTTCCCAACCCAGAACAACACATTGGACTGTCGGATCTGCATGAGGGCCCAACCCAGACCAACACTTCGGACTGTCAGATCTACATGAGTACCCAACCAACACTTTGCACTATCGGATCAGCATGAGAACACAACCAAGACCAACACTTCAGACTGTCTGATCTTCATGAGGAACCAACCCACACCAACACTTCTGACTGTCAGATCTGCATGAGGACCCAACCAACACTTTGGACTGTTGGATCTGCATGAGGACACAACCCAGACCAACACTTCAAACTGTCGGATCTGCATGATGACCGAACCCAAACCAACACTTCGGACTGTTGAATCTGCATGAGGACCCAACCCAGCCCAACAGTTCGGAACGTCGGATCTGCATGAGGACACAACGCAGACCAACACTTCAGACTGTCGGATCTGCATAAGGACCCAACCCAGACCAACACTTCGGACTGTCAGATCTACATGACGACCGAACCCAGACCAACACTTCTGACCGTCGGATCTGTATGAAGACCCAACCCACATCAACACTTCAGACAGTCCGATCTGCATGAACACCAAACCCTCACCAACACATCCAACCGTCGGATCTGTATCAGGACCCAACCCACAGCAACAATATCGACTGTCGGATGTGCATGAGGACCCAACCCAGAAGAACACTTCGGACTGTCAGATCTGCATGAGGACACAATGCAGACCAACACTTCAGACTGTCGGATCTGCATCAGTACCCAACCAAGACCAACACTTCGGACTGTTGGATCTGCATGGGGACCCAACCAACACTTTGGACTGTCGGATCTGCACGTGGACCCAACACAGACCAACTCTTTGAACGGTTGGATCTGCATGAGGACCCAACCCACACCAACACTTCGGACTGTCGGATCTGCATGAGGACACAACACTGAACAACACTTCGGACTGTCATATCTGCATGAGGACCCAACCCAGACCAACACTTCGGACTGTCATATCTGCATGAGGAAGCATCCCAGACCAACACTTTGCACTGTCGGATATGCTTTAGGACCCAACACAGACCAACAGTTCAGACTGTCGGATCTGCATGATGACCCAACCCAGACCAACTCTTAGGACTGTCAGATCTGCATGAGGACCCAACCAACACTTTGGACTGTTGGATCTGCATGAGGACACAACCCAGACCAACACTTCAAACTATCGGATCTGCATGACGACCGAACCCAAACCAACACTTCGGACTGTTGAATCTGCATGAGGACCCAACCCAGCCCAACAGTTCGGAACGTCGGATCTGCATGAGGACACAACGCAGACCAACACTTCAGACTGTCGGGTCTGCATGAGGACCCAACCCAGACCAACACTTCGGACTGTCAGATCTACATGACGACCGAACCCAGACCAACACTTCGGATCGTCGGATCTGTATGAAGACCCAACCCACATCAACACTTCAGACAGTCCGATCTGCATGAACACCAAACCCTCACCAACACATCCAACCGTCGGATCTGTATCAGGACCCAACCCACAGCAACAATATCGACTGTCGGATGTGCATGAGGACCCAACCCAGAAGAACACTTCGGACTGTCAGATCTGCATGAGGACACAACGCAGACCAACACTTCGCACTGTCGGATCTGCACGTGGTCCCAACACAGACCAACTCTTTGAACGGTTGGATCTGCATGAGGACCCAACCCACACCAACACTTCGGACTGTCGGATCTGCATGAGGACACAACACTGAACAACACTTCGGACTGTCATATCTGCATGAGGACCCAACCCAGACCAACACTTTGCACTGTCGGATCTGCTTTAGGACCCAACCCAGACCAACAGTTCAGACTGTCAGATCTGCATGAGGACACAACGCAGACCAACAATTCAGACTGTCGGATCTGCTTGAGGACCCAACCCAGACCAACTCTTAGGACTGTCAGATCTACATGAGGACCCAACCAACACTTTGGACTGTCGGATCTGCATGAGTTCCCAACCCAGACCAACACATCGTACTGTCAGATCTGCATGAGGACCCAACCCAGACCAACACTTCGGACTGTCAGATCTACATGACGACCGAACCCAGACCAACACTTCGCACTGTCGGATCTGCATGAGGACACAACACTGAACAACACTTCGGACTGTCATATCTGCATGAGGACCCAACCCAGACCAACACTTTGCACTGTCGGATCTGCTTTAGGACCCAACCCAGACCAACAGTTCAGACTGTCAGATCTGCATGAGGACACAACGCAGACCAACAATTCAGACTGTCGGATCTGCTTGAGGACCCAACCCAGACCAACTCTTAGGACTGTCAGATCTACATGAGGACCCAACCAACACTTTGGACTGTCGGATCTGCATGAGTTCCCAACCCAGACCAACACATCGTACTGTCAGATCTGCATGAGGACCCAACCCAGACCAACACTTCGGACTGTCAGATCTACATGACGACCGAACCCAGACCAACACTTCGGACCGTCTGATCTGTATGAAGACCCAACCCACATCAACAATTCAGACAGTCCGATCTGCATGAACACCAAACCCTCACCAACACATCCAACCGTCAGATCTGTATCAGGACCCAACCCACACCAACAATATCGACTGTCGGATGTGCATGAGGACCCAACCCAGAAGAACACTTCGGACTGTCAGATCTGCATGAGGACACAACGCAGACCAACACTTCAGACTGTCGGATCTGCATCAGTACCCAACCCAGACCAACTCTTAGGACTGTCAGATCTACATGAGGACCCAACCAATACTTTGGACTGTCGGATCTGCATGAGTTCCCAACCCAGAACAACACATCGGACTGTCGGATCTGCATGAGGGCCCAACCCAGACCAACACTTCGGACTGTCAGATCTACATGAGGACCCAACCAACACTTTGCACTATCGGATCAGCATGAGAACACAACCAAGACCAACACTTCAGACTGTCTGATCTTCATGAGGAACCAACCCACACCAACACTTCTGACTGTCAGATCTGCATGAGGACCCAACCAACACTTTGGACTGTTGGATCTGCATGAGGACACAACCCAGACCAACACTTCAAACTGTCGGATCTGCATGACGACCGAACCCAAACCAAAACTTCGGACTGTTGAATCTGCATGAGGACCCAACCCAGCCCAACAGTTCGGAACGTCGGATCTGCATGAGGACACAACGCAGACCAACACTTCAGACTGTCGGATCTGCATGAGGACCCAACCCAGACCAACACTTCGGACTGTCAGATCTACATGAGGACCCAACCAACACTTTGGACAGTTGGATCTGCATGAGGAAGCATCCCAGACCAACACTTTGCACTGTCGGATATGCTTTAGGACCCAACACAGACCAACAGTTCAGACTGTCGGATCTGCATGATGACCCAACCCAGACCAACTCTTAGGACTGTCAGATCTGCATGAGGACCCAACCAACACTTTGGACTGTTGGATCTGCATGAGGACACAACCCAGACCAACACTTCAAACTATCGGATCTGCATGACGACCGAACCCAAACCAACACTTCGGACTGTTGAATCTGCATGAGGACCCAACCCAGCCCAACAGTTCGGAACGTCGGATCTGCATGAGGACACAACGCAGACCAACACTTCAGACTGTCGGGTCTGCATGAGGACCCAACCCAGACCAACACTTCGGACTGTCAGATCTACATGACGACCGAACCCAGACCAACACTTCGGATCGTCGGATCTGTATGAAGACCCAACCCACATCAACACTTCAGACAGTCCGATCTGCATGAACACCAAACCCTCACCAACACATCCAACCGTCGGATCTGTATCAGGACCCAACCCACAGCAACAATATCGACTGTCGGATGTGCATGAGGACCCAACCCAGAAGAACACTTCGGACTGTCAGATCTGCATGAGGACACAACGCAGACCAACACTTCGCACTGTCGGATCTGCACGTGGTCCCAACACAGACCAACTCTTTGAACGGTTGGATCTGCATGAGGACCCAACCCACACCAACACTTCGGACTGTCGGATCTGCATGAGGACACAACACTGAACAACACTTCGGACTGTCATATCTGCATGAGGACCCAACCCAGACCAACACTTTGCACTGTCGGATCTGCTTTAGGACCCAACCCAGACCAACAGTTCAGACTGTCAGATCTGCATGAGGACACAACGCAGACCAACAATTCAGACTGTCGGATCTGCTTGAGGACCCAACCCAGACCAACTCTTAGGACTGTCAGATCTACATGAGGACCCAACCAACACTTTGGACTGTCGGATCTGCATGAGTTCCCAACCCAGACCAACACATCGTACTGTCAGATCTGCATGAGGACCCAACCCAGACCAACACTTCGGACTGTCAGATCTACATGACGACCGAACCCAGACCAACACTTCGCACTGTCGGATCTGCATGAGGACACAACACTGAACAACACTTCGGACTGTCATATCTGCATGAGGACCCAACCCAGACCAACACTTTGCACTGTCGGATCTGCTTTAGGACCCAACCCAGACCAACAGTTCAGACTGTCAGATCTGCATGAGGACACAACGCAGACCAACAATTCAGACTGTCGGATCTGCTTGAGGACCCAACCCAGACCAACTCTTAGGACTGTCAGATCTACATGAGGACCCAACCAACACTTTGGACTGTTGGATCTGCATGAGTTCCCAACCCAGACCAACACATCGTACTGTCAGATCTGCATGAGGACCCAACCCAGACCAACACTTCGGACTGTCAGATCTACATGACGACCGAACCCAGACCAACACTTCGGACCGTCTGATCTGTATGAAGACCCAACCCACATCAACAATTCAGACAGTCCGATCTGCATGAACACCAAACCCTCACCAACACATCCAACCGTCAGATCTGTATCAGGACCCAACCCACACCAACAATATCGACTGTCGGATGTGCATGAGGACCCAACCCAGAAGAACACTTCGGACTGTCAGATCTGCATGAGGACACAACGCAGACCAACACTTCAGACTGTCGGATCTGCATCAGTACCCAACCCAGACCAACTCTTAGGACTGTCAGATCTACATGAGGACCCAACCAATACTTTGGACTGTCGGATCTGCATGAGTTCCCAACCCAGAACAACACATCGGACTGTCGGATCTGCATGAGGGCCCAACCCAGACCAACACTTCGGACTGTCAGATCTACATGAGGACCCAACCAACACTTTGCACTATCGGATCAGCATGAGAACACAACCAAGACCAACACTTCAGACTGTCTGATCTTCATGAGGAACCAACCCACACCAACACTTCTGACTGTCAGATCTGCATGAGGACCCAACCAACACTTTGGACTGTTGGATCTGCATGAGGACACAACCCAGACCAACACTTCAAACTGTCGGATCTGCATGACGACCGAACCCAAACCAAAACTTCGGACTGTTGAATCTGCATGAGGACCCAACCCAGCCCAACAGTTCGGAACGTCGGATCTGCATGAGGACACAACGCAGACCAACACTTCAGACTGTCGGATCTGCATGAGGACCCAACCCAGACCAACACTTCGGACTGTCAGATCTACATGAGGACCCAACCAACACTTTGGACAGTTGGATCTGCATGAAGACACAACCCAGACCAACACTTCAAACTGTCGGATCTGCATGACGACCGAACCCAAACCAACACTTCGGACTGTTGAATCTGCATGAGGACCCAACCCAGCCCAACAGTTCGGAACGTCGGATCTGCATGAGGACACAACGCAGACCAACACTTCAGACTGTCGGATCTGCATGAGGACCCAACCCAGACCAACACTTCGGACTGTCATATCTACATGACGACCGAACCCAGACCAACACTTCTGACCGTCGGATCTGTATGAAGGCCCAACCCACATCAACACTTCAGACAGTCCGATCTGCATGAACACCAAACCCTCACCAACACATCCAACCGTCGGATCTGTATCAGGACCCAACCCACAGCAACAATATCGACTGTCGGATGTGCATGAGGACCCAACCCAGAAGAACACTTCGGACTGTCAGATCTGCATGAGGACACAACGCAGACCAACACTTCAGACTGTCGGATCTGCATCAGTACCCAACCAAGACCAACACTTCGGACTGTTGGATCTGCATGGGGACCCAACCAACACTTTGGACTGTCGGATCTGCATGAGGACCCAAACCAGACCAACACTTCGGACTGTCGGATCTGCATGAGGACCCAACCCACACCAACACTTCGGACTGTCGGATCTGCATGAGGACACAACCCAGACCAACACTGCAGTCTGTCGGATCTGCATGACAACCTAACCCAGACCAACACATCGGACCGTCAGATCTGCATGAGGTCCCACCCCAGACCAACACTTCGGACTGTTGGATCTGCATGAGGAAGCATCCCAGACCAACACTTTGCACTGTCGGATATGCTTTAGGACCCAACCCACAACAGCACTTCAGACTGTCGGATCTGCATGAGGACCCAACACAGACCAACAGTTCAGACTGTCGGATCTGCATGATGACCCAACCCAGACCAACTCTTAGGACTGTCAGATCTACATGAGGACCCAACCAATACTTTGGACTGTCGGATCTGCATGAGTTCCCAACCCAGAACAACACATCGGACTGTCGGATCTGCATGAGGGCCCAACCCAGACCAACACTTCGGACTGTCAGATCTACATGAGGACCCAACCAACACTTTGCACTATCGGATCAGCATGAGAACACAACCAAGACCAACACTTCAGACTGTCTGATCTTCATGAGGAACCAACCCACACCAACACTTCTGACTGTCAGATCTGCATGAGGACCCAACCAACACTTTGGACTGTTGGATCTGCATGAGGACACAACCCAGACCAACACTTCAAACTGTCGGATCTGCATGACGACCGAACCCAAACCAACACTTCGGACTGTTGAATCTGCATGAGGACCCAACCCAGCCCAACAGTTCGGAACGTCGGATCTGCATGAGGACACAACGCAGACCAACACTTCAGACTGTCGGGTCTGCATGAGGACCCAACCCAGACCAACACTTCGGACTGTCAGATCTACATGACGACCGAACCCAGACCAACACTTCGGACCGTCGGATCTGTATGAAGACCCAACCCACATCAACACTTCAGACAGTCCGATCTGCATGAACACCAAACCCTCACCAACACATCCAACCGTCGGATCTGTATCAGGACCCAACCCACAGCAACAATATCGACTGTCGGATGTGCATGAGGACCCAACCCAGAAGAACACTTCGGACTGTCAGATCTGCATGAGGACACAAAGCAGACCAACACTTCAGACTGTCGGATCTGCATCAGTACCCAACCAAGACCAACACTTCGGACTGTTGGATCTGCATGGGGACCCAACCAACACTTTGGACTGTCGGATCTGCACGTGGACCCAACACAGACCAACTCTTTGAACGGTTGGATCTGCATGAGGACCCAACCCACACCAACACTTCGGACTGTCGGATCTGCATGAGGACACAACACTGAACAACACTTCGGACTGTCATATCTGCATGAGGACCCAACCCAGACCAACACTTTGGACTGTCATATCTGCATGAGGACCCATCCCAGACCAACACTTTGCACTGTCGGATCTGCATTAGGACCCAACCCACAACAGCACTTCAGACTGTCGGACCTGCATGAGGACCCAACACAGACCAACAGTTCAGACTGTCGGATCTGCATGATGACCCAACCCAGACCAACTCTTAGGACTGTCAGATCTACATGAGGACCCAACCAATACTTTGGACTGTCGGATCTGCATGAGTTCCCAACCCAGAACAACACATTGGACTGTCGGATCTGCATGAGGGCCCAACCCAGACCAACACTTCGGACTGTCAGATCTACATGAGGACCCAACCAACACTTTGCACTATCGGATCAGCATGAGAACACAACCAAGACCAACACTTCAGACTGTCTGATCTTCATGAGGAACCAACCCACACCAACACTTCTGACTGTCAGATCTGCATGAGGACCCAACCAACACTTTGGACTGTTGGATCTGCATGAGGACACAACCCAGACCAACACTTCAAACTGTCGGATCTGCATGACGACCGAACCCAAACCAACGCTTCGGACTGTTGAATCTGCATGAGGACCCAACCCAGCCCAACACTTCGGAACGTCGGATCTGCATGAGGAGACAACGCAGACCAACACTTCAGACTGTCGGATCTGCATGAGGACCCAACCCAGACCAACACTTCGGACTGTCATATCTACATGACGACCGAACCCAGACCAACACTTCTGACCGTCGGATCTGTATGAAGACCCAACCCACATCAACACTTCAGACAGTCCGATCTGCATGAACACCAAACCCTCACCAACACATCCAACCGTCGGATCTGTATCAGGACCCAACCCACAGCAACAATATCGACTGTCGGATGTGCATGAGGACCCAACCCAGAAGAACACTTCGGACTGTCAGATCTGCATGAGGACACAATGCAGACCAACACTTCAGACTGTCGGATCTGCATCAGTACCCAACCAAGACCAACACTTCGGACTGTTGGATCTGCATGGGGACCCAACCAACACTTTGGACTGTCGGATCTGCACGTGGACCCAACACAGACCAACTCTTTGAACGGTTGGATCTGCATGAGGACCCAACCAACACCAACACTTCGGACTGTCGGATCTGCATGAGGACACAACACTGAACAACACTTCGGACTGTCATATCTGCATGAGGACCCAACCCAGACCAACACTTTGGACTGTCATATCTGCATGAGGACCCATCCCAGACCAACACTTTGCACTGTCGGATCTGCATTAGGACCCAACCCACAACAGCACTTCAGACTGTCGGACCTGCATGAGGACCCAACACAGACCAACAGTTCAGACTGTCGGATCTGCATGATGACCCAACCCAGACCAACTCTTAGGACTGTCAGATCTACATGAGGACCCAACCAATACTTTGGACTGTCGGATCTGCATGAGTTCCCAACCCAGAACAACACATTGGACTGTCGGATCTGCATGAGGGCCCAACCCAGACCAACACTTCGGACTGTCAGATCTACATGAGGACCCAACCAACACTTTGCACTATCGGATCAGCATGAGAACACAACCAAGACCAACACTTCAGACTGTCTGATCTTCATGAGGAACCAACCCACACCAACACTTCTGACTGTCAGATCTGCATGAGGACCCAACCAACACTTTGGACTGTTGGATCTGCATGAGGACACAACCCAGACCAACACTTCAAACTGTCGGATCTGCATGATGACCGAACCCAAACCAACACTTCGGACTGTTGAATCTGCATGAGGACCCAACCCAGCCCAACAGTTCGGAACGTCGGATCTGCATGAGGACACAACGCAGACCAACACTTCAGACTGTCGGATCTGCATAAGGACCCAACCCAGACCAACACTTCGGACTGTCAGATCTACATGACGACCGAACCCAGACCAACACTTCTGACCGTCGGATCTGTATGAAGACCCAACCCACATCAACACTTCAGACAGTCCGATCTGCATGAACACCAAACCCTCACCAACACATCCAACCGTCGGATCTGTATCAGGACCCAACCCACAGCAACAATATCGACTGTCGGATGTGCATGAGGACCCAACCCAGAAGAACACTTCGGACTGTCAGATCTGCATGAGGACACAATGCAGACCAACACTTCAGACTGTCGGATCTGCATCAGTACCCAACCAAGACCAACACTTCGGACTGTTGGATCTGCATGGGGACCCAACCAACACTTTGGACTGTCGGATCTGCACGTGGACCCAACACAGACCAACTCTTTGAACGGTTGGATCTGCATGAGGACCCAACCCACACCAACACTTCGGACTGTCGGATCTGCATGAGGACACAACACTGAACAACACTTCGGACTGTCATATCTGCATGAGGACCCAACCCAGACCAACACTTTGGACTGTCATATCTGCATGAGGACCCATCCCAGACCAACACTTTGCACTGTCGGATCTGCATTAGGACCCAACCCACAACAGCACTTCAGACTGTCGGACCTGCATGAGGACCCAACACAGACCAACAGTTCAGACTGTCGGATCTGCATGATGACCCAACCCAGACCAACTCTTAGGACTGTCAGATCTGCATGAGGACCCAACCAACACTTTGGACTGTTGGATCTGCATGAGGACACAACCCAGACCAACACTTCAAACTATCGGATCTGCATGACGAGCGAACCCAAACCAACACTTCGGACTGTTGAATCTGCATGAGGACCCAACCCAGCCCAACAGTTCGGAACGTCGGATCTGCATGAGGACACAACGCAGACCAACACTTCAGACTGTCGGGTCTGCATGAGGACCCAACCCAGACCAACACTTCGGACTGTCAGATCTACATGACGACCGAACCCAGACCAACACTTCGGATCGTCGGATCTGTATGAAGACCCAACCCACATCAACACTTCAGACAGTCCGATCTGCATGAACACCAAACCCTCACCAACACATCCAACCGTCGGATCTGTATCAGGACCCAACCCACAGCAACAATATCGACTGTCGGATGTGCATGAGGACCCAACCCAGAAGAACACTTCGGACTGTCAGATCTGCATGAGGACACAACGCAGACCAACACTTCGCACTGTCGGATCTGCACGTGGTCCCAACACAGACCAACTCTTTGAACGGTTGGATCTGCATGAGGACCCAACCCACACCAACACTTCGGACTGTCGGATCTGCATGAGGACACAACACTGAACAACACTTCGGACTGTCATATCTGCATGAGGACCCAACCCAGACCAACACTTTGCACTGTCGGATCTGCTTTAGGACCCAACCCAGACCAACAGTTCAGACTGTCAGATCTGCATGAGGACACAACGCAGACCAACAATTCAGACTGTCGGATCTGCTTGAGGACCCAACCCAGACCAACTCTTAGGACTGTCAGATCTACATGAGGACCCAACCAACACTTTGGACTGTCGGATCTGCATGAGTTCCCAACCCAGACCAACACATCGTACTGTCAGATCTGCATGAGGACCCAACCCAGACCAACACTTCGGACTGTCAGATCTACATGACGACCGAACCCAGACCAACACTTCGGACCGTCGGATCTGTATGAAGACCCAACCCACATCAACAATTCAGACAGTCCGATCTGCATGAACACCAAACCCTCACCAACACATCCAACCGTCAGATCTGTATCAGGACCCAACCCACACCAACAATATCGACTGTCGGATGTGCATGAGGACCCAACCCAGAAGAACACTTCGGACTGTCAGATCTGCATGAGGACACAACGCAGACCAACACTTCAGACTGTCGGATCTGCATCAGTACCCAACCAAGACCAACACTTCGGACTGTTGGATCTGCATGGGGACCCAACCAACACTTTGGACTGTCGGATATGCATGAGGACACAACCCAGACCAACACTTCGCACTGTCGGATCTGCACGTGGACCCAACACAGACCAACTCTTTGAACGGTTGGATCTGCATGAGGACCCAACCCACACCAACACTTCGGACTGTCGGATCTGCATGAGGACACAACACTGAACAACACTTCGGACTGTCATATCTGCATGAGGACCCAACCCAGACCAACACTTCGGACTGTCATAGCTGCATGAGGACCCATCCCAGACCAACACTTTGCACTGTCGGATCTGCATTAGGACCCAACCCAGACCCACACTGCAGTCTGTCGGATCTGCATGACTTCCCAACCCAGTCCAACACATCGGACTGTCAGATCTGCATGAGGACACAACCCAGACCAACACTGCAGTCTGTCGGATTTGCATGGCAACCCAACCCAGAGCAACACTTCGGACCATCAGATCTGCATGAGGACCCAACCCAGACCAACACTTCGGACTGTCGGATCTGCATGAGGACACAACGCAGACCAACAATTCAGACTGTCGGATCTGCATGTGGACCCAACACAGACCAACTCTTAGGACTGTCAGATCTACATGAGGACCCAACCAACACTTTGGACTGTCGGATCTGCATGAGTTCCCAACCCAGACCAACACATCGTACTGTCAGATCTGCATGAGGACCCAACCCAGACCAACAGTTTGGACTGTCAGATCTGCAGGAGGACACAACCCAGACCAACACTTCAAACTGTCGGATCTGCATGACGACCGAACCCAAACCAACACTTTGGACTGTTGAATCTGCATGAGGACCCAACCCAGCCCAACACTTCGGAACGTCGGATCTGCATGAGGACACAACGCAGACCAACACTTCAGACTGTCGGATCTGCATGAGGACCCAACCCAGACCAACACTTCGGACTGTCAGATCTACATGACGACCGAACCCAGACCAACACTTCGGACCGTCGGATCTGTATGAAGACCCAACCCACATCAACACTTCAGACAGTCCGATCTGCATGAACACCAAACCCTCACCAACACATCCAACCGTCGGATCTGTATCAGGACCCAACCCACACCAACAATATCGACTGTCCGATGTGCATGAGGACCCAACCCAGAAGAACACTTCGGACTGTCAGATCTGCATGAGAACACAACGCAGACCAACACTTCAGACTGTCGGATCTGCATCAGTACCCAACCAAGACCAACACTTCGGACTGTTGGATCTGCATGGGGACCCAACCAACACTTTGGACTGTCGGATCTGCATGAGGACACAACACTGAACAACACTTCGGACTGTCATATCTGCATGAGGACCCAACCCAGACCAACACTTCGGACTGTCATATCTGCATGAGGAAGCATCCCAGACCAACACTTTGCACTCTCGGATCTGCATGAGGACCCAACCCAGACCAACAGTTCAGACTGTTGGATCTGCATGAGGACCCAACCCAGACCATCTCTTAGGACTGTCAGATCTACATGAGGACCCAACCAACACTTTGGACTGTCAGATCTGCATGAGTTCCAAACCCAGACCAACTCTTCGGAATGTCATATCTGCATGAGGACACAACCCAGACCAACACTTCAGACTGTCGGATCTGCATCAGTACCCAACCAAGACCAACACTTCGGACTTTTGGATCTGCATGGGGACCCAACCAACACTTTGGACTGTCAGATCTGCATGAGGACCCAACACAGACCAACTCTTCTGAAGGTTGGATCTGCATGAGGACCCAACCCACACCAACACTTCGGACTGTCGGATCTGCATGATGACCCAACCCAGACCAACACTTCGGACCGTCTGATCTGCATGAGGACCCAACCCAGACCAACACTTCGGACTGTTGAATTTGCATGAGGACCCAACCCAGACCAACACTTCGGAACGTCAGATCTGCATGAGGACACAACGCAGACCAACACCACAGACTGTCGGATCTGCATGAGGACCCAACCCAGACCAAAACTTCAGACTGTCAGATCTACATGAGGACCCAGCCAACACTTTGGACTATCGGATCTGCATGAGAACACAACCAAGACCAACACTTCAGATTGTCGGATCTTCATGAGGAACCAACCCACACCAACACTTCGGACTGTCAGATCTGCATGAGGACCCAACCAACACTTTGGACTGTCAGATCTGCATGAGGACACAACCCAGACCAACATTTCTAACTGTCGGATCTGCATGACGACCGTACCCAGACCAACACTTCGGACCGTCGGATCTGTATGAAGACCCAACCCACACTATCACTTCAGACTGTCGGATCTGCATGAGGACCCAATCCATACCAACACTTCGGACTGTCGGATCTGCATGAGGACCCAACCCAGATCAACACTTCAGACTGTCATATCTGCATGAGGACCCATCCCAGACCAACACTTTGCACTGTCGGATCTGCATGAGGACCCAACCCAGACCAACAGTTCAGACTGACGGATCTGCATGAGGACCCAACCCAGACCAACTCTTATAGACTGTCAGATCTGCATGAGGACCCAACCAACACTTTGGACTGTCAGATCTGCATGAGTTCCCAACCCAGACCAACACATCGGACTGTCAGATCTGCATGAGGACCCAACTCAGACCAACAGTTCGGACTGTCGGATCTGCATGAGGACCCAACCCAGACCAGCACTTTGGACTGTCGATTCTGCATGAGGACCCATCCCAGACCAACACTTCGGACTGTTGGATCTGCATGAGGACCAAACCCAGACCAACACTTCGGACCGTCGGATCTGCATGAGGACCCAATCCACACCAACACTTCGGACCATTGGATCTGCACGGTGACCCAACCCAGACCCACACTTCGGACTGTCGGATCTGTTTGAGGACCCAACCCACATGGCAGATGTGCCGCTGATACTGATCCCCCTTGACGGGGGAGAACAGGACTGTTGATGGAACCTGACCATTTTCTCCAGCTTTGGGGGAAGCTGGGATGGATTTGTCCATTCTACTCAACCTTGCTCCATTGTATGGGATTGGCTTTAAGGAATGTGAGTCGCTGTAATCCGCTGTGGAGTAGGCATTTGGGTTTTCTCCAGTTTCCTCCCACTTTCCAGAGGTTGGTAGATTAATTAGTCATTGTAAACTATGCTGTGATTAGTCAAGGGTTAACCCAGCGGTTGCTGTGTGGTGTGGCTCGAACCACTGGAAGGACCACGTCTGCACTGTATCTCAATAAAAACATAATCTGAAGGCCTGGACTCGGGGAGTGATCCCTCTGCCAACAGGGAAGGGAAGGAGTTTTGGTATTGGCAGAACGATGAGCACAGGTTCCATCAGTCAGTCGGGGCCCAGCTTTATAACTACTGTATCCTGGGGGGATGTTGGTGGCCTTTTGGTGTGTTGGGAGTTTGGTGGACTACTGTAACACACTGGGTAGCAACTAGTGGGCTGGTATTTCTGGGTATCATAGTGTTAGACTTTGTGTGTAGTGTAGTGGGGCGCTCCCTTCGTCAGATGTATGTTAGCCTGCGGGCCGAGTGTTACAGTGTTGCACCTTTCGAAGGGTGAAATATTGCAGTACGTGTCATCTTCCCTTTTTGTTGAAAGTCACTCCTCTGTGCTAGCTGGGGATTGGCCCATTTAAGAAGAATTATAGCCCTTCCATTGGGTGCTGTTTGGCACCACGACGCTGACTGGTGACATCATGGTATGGATAAGGTGAACCTGAACCTTTTCGCTTGCAGGACCGCCAATGGACTGGGGTCACACCAGTGGTGTGAGAGCAATGGAATTGTGCTGCCTGAGCCCACATTGCAGATACACATTTGTAACTGGGTGTAAGTTGAAGAGTTTACTGCATATTTAGTGTCTGTCTCATCCTGTAAATAAACAGTTAATGTACTTACTGGTAGTGAGTCTTTCAAAGGGAGTGTCTTGTGTAGAAGTAATGTGGAGGGATTGAGTTCAAGAGTCACAAACTATAACACTTGGACCACACATGGAGTATTGTGTTCAGTTCTGGTTGCCTCATTATTGGAAGGAGGTGGAAGCTTTATAAAGGGCACAGAGGAGATTTCCCAGGATGCTGCCTTGATTTAAAGAGCATGTATTATGAGAAAAGGTTGAGCAAGCTAGGCTTTTCTCTTTGGAGAAACAATAACACAAGATGGCATTGTTTTAAGATGTTTGGAGGAAAGTATAGGGGAGATGTCAGAGGCAAGTTTTTTTACACAGAGATAGTGGAACGTGCTGCCAGGGTTGGTGATAGGTGCAGATACATTAGGGACATTTGACAAATCAATAGGCACATGAATGATAGGAAAATGGAGGGCTCTCTGGGAGGGAAGTGTTAGAATGATCTTGGAGTTGGTCAACATCGTGGGCCAAAGGTCCAGTATTGTCCTGTAATGTTCTATCTTCCATGTTTGATGTTCTCCCTACCAATAATGTCATGGCCAGGTAGATATGCAACAGGTAGGGTGGTAAGGATGAGGTCAAGTTGATTTTTCCCTCATATTGGTCCTCTCACAACTTGCCATGAACACATCCTGGCAACAGTGTCCTTCAGTTCGAGGCCAACAAGGCAGGGGTGGGTTTTTGAGTCTCCTTTGTGATGGGCATGGGAATTCCCCAGAGGGTATTCTGTACTCCCCCTCCCCCTAACTCACACCTCTTCTCCTCCTACCTCACACCCCCTCCCCTCCTCCCAGTGCTTCCTCCAAGTGATACATAATGTTGAAGAATGATAATTAGTCATTTGGGGGAGGAAGAGAGTTGATAATCATCAAGCTATTAGTCTATGCAGTTGGGGGGGGGGCATTTGATCAGATAGAAACAGCAGAGGGGTTGGGAAGGCAACAGGAACTGGTTAGTGAATGGGACAGACGGGTGAAGTCAGGAGTAGAGATTGGGATTTGGTGCAGTGAGAATCATGATATGTGGAGAGACAAGAGGGGCTGGAGTTGTGAGGGGAGCAGGATGGGGTGTAAAAGCTGAACCATGCTGCCTTTCCCTGCTTAATAAACAGGTGGCTTTGGGATCAATGTAGATTCAACCCAGCGTTCTATTGTAATATTCATCTGTGAGAACTGCACTTAACAGCTCAATTATTCATGCACTCTACCCACAGAAGATTAAACGAGAGTTGAATTTTGTGTCACAGTTTCAAACTTCTTCCATTCATTTTTCCCACTTCACCACCCAAGATCTTGGCTTGCAGAATTACCTATTATCAGCATATTTCCTTAATTATCAGCTTGCTCTTTACATATTCCCAAACAAACTATTCCCAATATATTTTCCAAAATGTGTCGATTAGCCCATGCCATAATGAGTTTAGCTGAATAAGAGTGAGTTTTAAATATCTTTGCTTTACACAGCTGGTCGGGATTTGTAAACAAAATGGACTGTTTTCACGTCTGCAGAAGTTGTGAGTTCATCTACAAAGGAGCAGAGAGACAGGAGACAGCTAAAGGATTCTTCAGTAACAAATCAGCTCTGTACCTTCCATCAATGATGTGCCTCTGATCTACCCTGAAGAGTTAAGCACCCAGCCCATTGTTCTTATAGCCCATTATCGATCCTGCCTATTATTTATAAAACTTGCCCTTATAAATCATTTATAACCCTGCCTAATCTATTTTCATCATCATACAACCAGTCCATTAAATATCTCCCATTCTACACCCTGCTATTATACATACTGCCCTGCCCATCATAAATCACACTCTCCATTATATATGCTGCATATATAACTTATAAAGTTCGAAGTAAATTTATTATCAAAGTAAATGTATGTCACCATACACAATCCCAAGATTTATTTTCAAGATTTCAAGGTTTTCAAGGTAACACTTAATATTAACATACAGTATACAACCTGAAATTCGTCCTCTTCACAGACATCCATGAAATAAAGAAACACCATAGAAAGATAGAAAGATCAAAACCCTGAAGACTCCCTCCCTTTGCACAAGCAGCAACAAAACCATTGACCCCCCCTCAACCCCTACCTGCACCAACAGAAGCACTGACTCCCTCATACCCCCCTCCCCCACAGTGCGAGCAGCCCCAGAAGCCCCAAAGAGGTGATTGATGCAGACAGACTCCATCAAACTCCAGTTCACAGACCAGCACTTCAATGTTTCAGACAGGCTCCCCCACTATCTCTCCAGCAACGGAAAGTTCTATCACTCCTGTAACAATGGGAGCGGAGACCAGCGCCTCCCTGTTCCGATGTTACAATCTACTGTGTCACTTCTCCAAGAACTCGTCTTGAGAACTGACAGGTTCTCCATGTTTTGGTCTCAATGTTTCAGTCTCCCATATAACTTCAGTTGGCAAAATCGGCAAGGAACCGGGTTGCCCTCTGAGCTGTATGTTAACTTCCGACCTCCCTCTCACGTCTGCCTGGAGATACCCTAGTAATCACTGCAAATGCAAGGAACACAATAGAATCAATGAAAGACCATCACTCTCATCATTATACACCCTGCCCAACAGGCATTGAAAGCTGTTAGAATCTGTACTGTATATGATATATTCCAGTAGTAAATTCAACACACAGTGCTTACATCATCCACCTGTGCCTTGATGCTCGACTGCGTCCATTGTACTCTGTACTTGTAGTGTACTGTCCATTGGGCACATCTCCTGTCATATATACCAGTCAATAAATGCTTATATACTCCAACCATAATACACACCACCTATTGCATACCAAGGCCATAATACACTCTGCTCATTGTAAAATCCATCCACTATATCCACTCTCTCTCTCACACACAAACACACATGCTAATTTATTATAAATTGCTATAAATTGCACAGTATACATTTAGACAGAGACGTAAAGAGTTTTACTCCTCAAGGATATAAGTAATAAAGTCAATTCATTCACAGACAGAGCCCATTATAAAAGCTGTACATTTGGCACAAGCCTGATTTATTTACTCGACACCATTATGCATGTTGCCTACTGCATGGTAAAACTGTGCCCGTTACACACAGAAACCATATAGGTGTGCTATGGTGATGTGGCAGCTGGATTACTGAACTCTTCCAACACGTTGTACGCACAATGAATGAAATATTTAATGAATGGGTTTCATAAGGGGCAGGGCATATTGAAGACAGGTTTACAGTGGGTGACATGTACTAGGGATATTTAAGCGGCGATGTATTGGTATTGCATACAATATTGAAGTGTGCCTTACATACTGAATAGAATATAAGGAGTGGTGTACTTAAACACACAAAGTTGTAATATATGTATAATGAATGAATTATATAATAGGGAGTGGAAAGGCCAGTGGGTATTGAATGGTACACACTGTACATCAGATTAATGTTCCAGGCAATAGAGGTCAAATCCTACCATGACAGCTGTGAATTTAAATGCAGTTAATTACACAAAATTTAAAAGGAAACGTTTAAATAATGTGACTACTGAACAACAGGATAGTCTTAATTGTGATTCCTGTTATAGACGTTGAGAGGAATTATAGTGGAGCATTCAGTTTAAGGCAATTAGGGGTGGGTAATAAATATTGGTTTTATCAGTGACACACAGATGCTGAAATTAAAAAATACGCACTGTGCATTATACATACATTACATTAATTTACCCTGGCTATTGCATGCCTTTCCTTTTATCCACTCAGTCCATTAAATAATACTCTTCTGTCCTTTCATGATGAATCTATTTTGTATAAACAATGCTTATTATACATATCAATCATAATATACAAGCCAGTTATACCCTCAGCATTTATAAATAGGATATACAGCAGGCAATGTAAATAAGGGAGGTAATATAGCAAAACCAACTGTTCTACGTGGCTGCAGTGAGTAAAAGGTTATTTTGGTAACAACTTAATTGTCAACCGGGTTCACTGGTCACAGACAAGTCACAGAATTTTGGCTTGATAATAGGAACACAGACTGAAAACATATATTATTCTATGTTTTTATCAAAAGGTTATTCCAACTTTTTATAAAATAGTGGTTAAACCCTATTTGGAATATTCAGGCTAGAATAAGAATCCGTATCAGGTTTAATACCATTGGTATATATTGGGCAATTTATTGTTTTATGGCAGGTGTACATTGCAAAACATAACAATAATAAAAACTATAAATCACAATAAGTGTAAATAAATCTTATTGTAATTTATATTACATATATAATTAAATTAAATAAGTAGTGCAAAATGAGAGGAATATTGTTCATGGGTTCATTGTCCATTCAGAAACCTGATGGCAGAGAGGAAGAAGCTGTTCCTGAAACTTTGTGTGTGTGTACTCAGGCTCCTGTACCACTTCCTTATTGTAACAATGAAAATAAGGTATATCTTGGGTGATGGGGCTCCTTTATGATGGCTGTCATCTTCTGAAGGTGCCCTCGATGGAAGGGAGGCTTGTGCCCATGATGGAGCTGGCTGAGTTTATAACTTTCTGCAGCGTTTTTCCAGTCCGGTGCAGTGGCCCCTCCATACCATATGGTGATGCAACCAGCTAGAATTCTCTCCACAATACATCTGTAGAAATTTGCTAGTGCCTTTAGTGACGTACCAATTCTCCTCAAACACCTCATGAAATATAGCCATTGTTGTGCCTTCTTTGCAATTGCATCCATATGTTGGGCCCAGGATAGGTTCTCAGAGATATTGTCACCTAGGAACTTGAAACTGCTCACCTTTTCCACTTCTAATCTCTTGGTAAGACCATAAGACATAGAAGCAGAATTAGGCCATTCAGCCCATCAAGTCTGCTCCACCATTCTATCATGGCTGATCCCGGATCCCACTCTACACTATAGAGGATTAGTGTGTGTTCTCTCGACTTACCCTTCCTGAAGTCCACAATCAATTTCTTGGTCTTACTGACAATGAGTGCAAGGTTGTTGTTGCAACACCACTCAACCAGCTGCTCTATCTCACTCCGCTACGCCTCCTCGTCACCATCTGAAATTCTGCCAGCAATAGTCATGTTCTTGGCAAAATTACAGATAGTGTTTGAGCTGTGCCTAGCCACACGATTGTGGGTGTAGCAAGAGCAGAGCAGTGGGCTAAGCATGCATCCTTGAGGTGTGCCAGTGCTGATTGTCAGTGAGGAGGAGATGTTATTTCCAATTCGCACAGAGGAAGTCAAGGATCCAGTTGCAGAGGGATGTACAGAGGCCCAGGTTTTGAAGCTTGTTGACTAGAGCTAAGGGTATGGTTGTGTTGAATGCTGAGCTGTAGACTGATATAGGTATCACTGTTGTCTAGGAGAGCCAAGGCCCAGTGGAGAGCCAGTGAGATTGCATCTGCTGTAGAGCTACTGTGGCAATAGGCAAGTTTCAGCGAGTCTAGGTCCTTGCTGAGGCAGGAGTTGATTCCAGCCTTGATCAACTTCTCAAAGCCCTTCATGACAGTAGATGTGAGTACCACTGGGAGATAGTCATTGAGGCAGCTCACCCTGCTCCTCTTGGCACTGGTATGATTGTCGCCCTCTTGAAGCAGGTGGGGACCTCTGACTGCAGTAATAGGAGACTGACGATGTCCTTGAACACTCTTCAAGTTGCTTGGAACAGGTTTTCAGTGCCCAACCAGGTACACCATCAGGGCCTGATGCTTTGCTAGGGTTCATCCTCTTGAAAAATGTTCTGATGTCAGCTTCCAAGACAGAGATCACTGGGTCACCTGATGCTGGAGAGATTTGCACAGGTCTAGTTTTATTCTCCTTTTTGAAGAGTGCATAAAAGGTGTTGAGCTCATCTGGGAGAGAAACATCATGGCCACTCATGATGTTAGGTTTTGTTTCGTAGGAAGTAATGGCCTTATGGTTGTTATAGCCAGGAAAGGTAGTGGGGACAAGTTCCTGTTACCTATTAAATACTCCCAATGGCATGTGACTCAAATAGCCTCTGACAACCAAGTCCAGCTCCTGGCCTTCAGGTATGGCTTAGTTCCTAGTGGAACTGTTTCTACCAACAGGGGAAGGGACAGAGGCTACTGGCGCCTTAACACCATTCGATTCAGGCAGAGGAGGCTCGTCAGCTGTAGTTGGCAGCTCATCTCGGAGAAGGCAAACTCTGATCTCAAATCTCCACTCAAGGGGAAGGCTTTGGGAGTAAACACCGAGGGGAAAAGTCCAGATCTGGAGTCCCAAAGGCAGTCCTACATTGAGTTCGATGCTGATTGGTAATTTCCAGCGACGCTGCTGGTGCTGAGCAGAATTGGTCTCTGCCGTTCGTTTAGGTTCATCAGATGTGTGGAGAGGGGAAGCTTGCTCTCCATATTGTACTACCTTGGACAGTTAAGATGCAACATCCAGGGTCAACTCTGACTGATGGAGGCCTCAGGAGAATTGCCTGCAAACCTTGCTAGAGCTGACATGCATCTAATTCCATCTCTAACCTCAACTGGAATTATTCTTCACCTTAAAGTAGCCTTCCCTAGGTCATACCTCAATTTCTCGCATAGTTCTGGATCACCGGTCTTGAAAGTCACAGATCTGGCCCTCAGCCATGGTCCATCCATGGCCTTTGGTTTGGGTATGTTCTCAAAGGCACACACTCATCCACACAGGTCTTGATGAAGTCTGTGACAACTGTGGGTATTCACCGAATACTGTCCAGTCCTGTAAATCCTGTCAGCTGTGTCCCTTTATTTTGAGAAGGATGTTACATTCTTGGCGATAGTGCAGCAGAGACTTGCTGGAATGATGTGAAGAGAGCAGAAAAAATTTGATTATTACCTTTCAGTGGGGAAATTTAAAGTGAGTTATGACCGTTTTTAAAGATTTTTGATGGATTTGCCAATGCTATTGGGTTAAGCATTGGATTCCCAAGTGGGCAATAATGAAGAGAACCGTTAAACAGAACAGACAGAAAACAGGATGTTCCTGTGCACTGAGTCTTTGATCTGAAATTCTTTCCCTGAAAGGACATTGGAAGCGGGTTCACTGGAAATTCATAAAAGGGAATTCGATATATGTTCAAAGGAAAGATTTCATAGCTACGGGGGAATAGCCGAGAGAATGAAACTGATAGGACAGCTCTTTCAAAGAGCCAGTAGAGACACAATAAGTAAATGGTCTCCCACTGTGCTCCGCGATTCTCTCAAAACCCATTTGGAACATATGTGCTGTTGTGTGTGAGAAAGGGTTGGAGCAGCAGCCAGACACTGGGAAATGTGTTGAGAGGTTACATTACCCCAGCAGCAGAAGCCTGCAACTGCACAGCCATGGCTGACTTCAGTTCTTCATATAGTCACATTAGGTTTGGCTGTGACGTAATGTGCTAGGAGCCTGTCTCTCGCCATGTGTTCAACTGATCAGCAACAGCAAGCTGGCTGCCAGATCTGACCTGAAGCTGGGGTCGCCCATTTGTTCAGTTCCCACAGCTCCATTCCTCCTCAAAGTTCACATTCATAGTGTTACAGATCACCATAGTCCTGCAGATGAACAACAATTCGTTCAGGTAACATTCACGACCTTTTTACCACAGCGGGGACCTCTGTGCTCGTTTAACCCATGGAGGATCAGCTTTTCCCAAGAATTCTGTCCATGGTATGATCTTGCAGATTTAATAGCATACCATTTCATGAGGAAAAACTAAAAGTGCTCAAAAAACTCAACAGGTCAAGCAGCATTTGTGGAGAAGGAGAACAAGTTAAAGTTCCAGGCCAATGATCTTTCATCAGGATAACAGAATGTTTTAAGTTGCAGAGAAGGGGTCAGGTCAGAGAGAAGGTGGGGGGGGGGGTGCTTGAAACTGTGAGGAGACTGAGTGAATGGAACACATGGGTGTCCAGTGAGTAAAGGGGCTTGTTCACGACAGTCTATCCTTCTGTCGCAGGTGTAAATAGAGGGAGTACAGAAGTGAGAAAAGTGTAATGTCTGAACCACAGGATATAGAGCACAGCAGTTATTGGAAATCTGAAGTAAAGGAGATTGCTGGAAAAAACCAGTGGGTTAAGCAGTATCTGAGGAGGGAGAAAAACTGAGTTAAATTTACAGGCTGATGAAAGGCTGACACAAATTGCAAACGATGGTATGGTTTTCTAAACCTCAGTGTTGACTCTCAAGGTCTATGGCATGCCTAAGCACAAGGTGTTTTTCCTCGAATTACGGTTGGGTCTTGTTGGAACCGTGCAGGAGGCCAATGACAAATGAGGTCAGAAGGAAGGTCGATGGGTGAATAGTTGGAGGTACATGGTTGCACCTACAAACTGAACACAGGGTTTCTGCATGTAGTTTTTCCAATGCAAAGGAGATCATCTTGTAAACATTGAATGCAGTAACCCGAAAATGGTTTCTTAAAGCTGTCAAAGCTGGGGAGGGGGACGTGGTACTGGGGATAAGCTCCTATTACCCATTAAATGTTCCCAATGCCCTGTGCCTCAAATAGCCTCTGACAACCAAGTCCAGCTCTTGGCCTTCACGTGTGGCTTAGCTACTAAGCCCAGTAGAACCGTTTCCACTGACAGGAGAAGGGGCACAGCTGAGTTACTGGCACATTAAAACCAGTCGCTTCAGGCAGCTGGGGCTCATCAGCTGTGGTTGGCAGCTCATCGAGGAGAAGGAAATCTCTGATGTCAAACCTCTGCTGCCTTGAGGCTATATCCATCATGGGGAAGGCTTTGGCAGTAAATAATGTGGAGCTGGAGTCCCTGAGGCAGTCCTACATTGAGTTCCATGCTGACTGGCAACTCCTGTCATGTTGCTGGTACCAAACTGTATCGGTCTCTGCCATTCCTTTGCGTTCATCAAATGCATGGAGAGAGGGAGCTTGCTACATGGGCAACAGCTTACTCTCCATATCATACTGCCCAGCTTTGCAAATCTACGATACAATATCCATGGTCAGCTCTTACTGACGGAGAACTCAGAGAAAATGGAAGAAGCTGCTTCTCCTTACAGGAGTGTTTGAGTTCCTGGAAAAGAGGAAGGGAAACAATGAAAGACGCTCTGTGTCCTGACTGGTATGGCAATTCGAACACAAGAATCTGCAGAGAGTAGTGTTCTCAGCCCAATACATCATGGGCATATCCCTCACCACCACTGGTGTATCTGCAGGAGGACCATGCCATCTGCCAGGAAGTGCAGTATCCTGAAGTCCCTCAGCACCAGGTTCAAAAACAGCTACTTCCATACAACCTCGTGCTTTTTGAGCCAACCGGAAAATCTTTCTTCACTACAGTTTGGCAACACCAGGACCACTTGGCACCAAAATAAATGTTATTTTTAATAGTGTTTTCATGCAAAAACTGCTTATAATTTATGTGTAATGTCTGTTTATCCTCTGTATGCTGCTCATGTGACGCTAAGCTCCTGTGCCTGTGCATACACGCTCTTGCACGAATGATGATAAACTTGACTTTGAATTTGACTTAATTTGTGGTTGAGGGGAGATGTGTGTGGTGGTGGAATTCTGTAAAGGAAGTGGAAATTAGAGAGGATAATCATTGAATGTGGAGGATGGTGAACTGGAAAATGAGGACAAAGGGAACTTTATCCAAGTTCAGGACAAGGGGATGAGAGGTGAGAGTGGAACTACAGGAAATAAAACAGATAGAAATGAGAACACTGTTAATGATGGTCAAAGGACAGGCATGCTCAGGGGAAAAGAAAGTCAGCTCAGAAGCATTGTTTTGAAAATGCCACTGTCAGGCAAATGCAACTTAACTAGAGAAAGTCAGAGTATAGAATCCTCATATGAAGGAGATTATGAATGGCATAGACCAAATAGTTGTGAGAGTCTGCAAACAACATGGATATTGATCACCAACGTATGATGGAGATAGGGACATCAGAATGGGGAAAGGAAAAGTCTGAGATAGCCACATGAAACTGAAGGAAGGTTGGAAATTGGCAGCAAATGTTCCAGTTCGGTACAAGAGCAGGATACAGTATTTCGACTGTCAGCAATCGACCATGAAGTGGGAAGAGAGAAAGAACAAGTCTGAGTAGAATTGAAAAAGGATTGTTTTATCTATCACACAGAACCAGACATGAAGGCCTATGGGATTTCTCGTAAATACACTTCAGTTCAACATGCAGATCGACTGAAGCAGCTGAAGGATGGCAGTGGTGGATGAACTTCTGTTCAAAGTCAGAGTGAAGGGCCTTCAGGCCAACCTGGTGCAGCAAAGATGTAGAAAAATTGAATATCCATTGTCAAAATGAGCAATTTGGGACCATTGTTAAAGTTAGATGACAGAATTGAGGGAAGTTAAGAAGACATAATAAGTTCTACAGGACAAGAGCAGGCTGACATTTTGAGACTACCAGCTCGATCTTGTTTGCAGATTTTGGATTGTTGTTATCAGAAATGTCATGATCTGAACTGTTAGACTCTGCTCTTTTCTCCAAAGATGCTGCCCAACCTGCTGAGTGTTCCCAGTGTGTTCCACGTTGGTGTCAGGGATCTGACGTTCATTTCACAAGAGCTCACGGCACATGTCAATGAAGTGGACTATCGAGATCATTGACACAAATCCACACAACATTACAGGTAAACAGCAAATTAGCACCAAGCCAGGCCCTGGGACAAACATCAGACTACATTTTCCAATTTTAGTGTCAACTAGACAACCGGGTGACCCATTGGGGCACCCTTTGAGAGAAAGGTAGTGCAGTCTGATGTGATGTGCTTTGGAAACTGGAGAAGAAAAACTCAGTTTATTAAAGAAGAAAGACACGTAGGAAGACAAATATAGCTCCTCCTCGTTTAACGGACACCTTTGCTGACAACATTTCTGGTTGATCTGCCACCCTTCAAGAATACTCTTACATTTTCATTTCTTTTTCCCTGACTTAAAGCCACATACAGCTGACCATGCTGGAATACCGGTTTCTCCAGATAAATCAACACATTCTCCATGGTTTGGCCTTGCACCTTATGTATAGTCATAGAAAAGCATGACTGTATTGGGAACTGGTTCCGCTGAGGAGGGACATCTTTCCCTTCTGATAAATTGAGAGTAATTCTTGGGATCATGACAATGTCATTTTTGAATGCACCATTGTTTATCTTTGCTACGATGAGATTGTTGTGCAGTTCTTCCACCACCATCATTGCAAAGCCTTGGTGGATCCAAGTTCCTCATTGAAATGATAGGAGATCTCCTCTTCAATTCCAGTTTATGTGGTGGCAATCCAGACAGTTCGACCAAATCCAGGAATTCTGTTGGAAAATAAGTGGCGTTAGTTCCTTCACTTACGACGTTGAAGGAACAGTATTCTTTCATGATTCCAGGGAAGCGTCTAATGCATGTGAAGTTTATTTTTTGCATCATTTCATTGAGAGGGACCAAGGTAGAATTCCTTGAGAACAGTTCTGCAGGATTGTCAAATGTCAGGTCTATGAAATCAATGCATTTTTCCATAGCTTTTGTTGGCAGAATCATATCTTCAGGTAGTTTGATTTCATCGCTTTCATTTTTCTCAATCTTGTCTTCTCCAACATCCAATAAGAACTCAGAATATCGTCCTTCACATCGTGAGGCACCGCTGAGGCTGGCCGTGCACATGCATCATGGTGTCAAGTCACGGTTTCCATTAAAGCTGGAATTGGCTCGGGTTGTGGAAAGCGAGGCCTGTTGATTAACAAGTGAGCAATTTTATATTAATATATAACCCTGAACTTTGCATGCATTCTATAAGTTAACACATTTTAAGTCGATTTAGTCAAAAGAAGTGCCACTGGATGCACTGTTTGGGCTAACTGGAGGTCACAGACAAACAGAGCGCGAGGCTTTTAGCAGTGTATAGATTTAAAATTGTCAGGGATACTATATAAACGTAAATCTTTCTTTCTATTCCAAACTAGTTCTCAAAATTCACTACATATAACTCACTTAAAATTTAATTTATTTCAAACACATTCTCTCATTCATTTATTTTCTTCAAAACCTACTTGAAATCATTATTCCTGAAATGAATGCAACTGTTCCTTGCTTTTAAGAAACAGTAAGTGATAAACCTTTAGGCAATAAAAAAGGCGATTGGGGAAAGAAGTGATCAGAGTTGATGTGTCCTGGGTAGGGTGTAGCCTTGGGGACCCTTAAATGTCAGACACAGTCACTTTGCTCTGTCTGAAAGATGACACTGAATGAAAATTCGTAACTATTTATATCTGTGAGTGATCCTCTATCCAGCCTTAACACTGGTTTTAAAAATATTGATTGCTTAGCTCTGAGCAAGAGCCAGGCAATGGAGAAAATGAAAATGTCAGTCAAAGTTTAATATACGTATTGTAGAGTATGTTAGTAAGTGACACATAGAGAAATTATGACTTTGAGCATATGTACCACTTTGTGTGTAAGCACAGACTAAAAGGAAACATTAATCAACCAGACAAATCTTCTAGAGTTCTCTGAGTCTGCTGTGTTTTAATACACTTTTTCCTATAAAATAGAAATCTTCATGGGCACTGGTGACTATGGTGGGGTTTAAAAGAAGTCTCTCAAAGTGACAAAGTCTTTGAATAGAGGAAGAAATTCATGGTGGTAGAGTAAGTTTGAAAACTCACAATTAGGGAGAGTAATTTTAATGTGGTAAACTTAAGCAATTGTATTTGTGTTCAGCCATGAACATAGTACCTCATAGGAAAAGTCAATGATTAAGCTTCACACTATCCACATCCTTCCATTCTCTGCACATGCTATCTCAGAGCCAGCTAAATGCCTCTATTATATCTGCCTAACCACCCCCTCAGCTGGTTATTTCAGGCACCCACAGCTCTCTGTAAAAAAAACTTTATTCTCATCTCTTTTGAAGTCTCCCTTTCTCACCTTAAATACATGCCCTCAGATTGTCGACATTTTGACCCATCTACATGCATGCTGTCCATGACTCTCATAATGTTATAAATACCTATCAGGTCTCTACCACTCCACTCTAGTTTGTCCAGTCTCTACTCATAGCACATGCTCTCTAATCCAGGCAGCATCCTGATAAACTTCCTCTGAAGCCTCACGTCATTTATACAATGGAGCAACCAATACTTCAGATGTGGCCTAAAGCTGCAACATGACTTCCCGACTCTTGAACTCAGTAATACAGGCAAGCATGGTGTATGCCTTCTTTACTGCCCTTTTAACTTGAGTTGCCACTTTCAGGGAACGATGGGCTTGAATTTGAAAACTCCCCTGTGCCCCAATGCCTTTATGGGTTCTGCTGTTAAGCGTGCATATTCCCTTTACGTCTAATCTCGCAAAATGCTACTCTTCACATTTGCTCGGGCTAAATTCTCCACACATATCTGCAACTGATCTATATCCCACTGAATCCTTTGGCAACCTTTTACACTAACCAAAACCCCACCATTTTTTGTGTTATTAGTGAATTTACTAACCTACCCATCTACATTTTCATCCATGTCCTTTATATATAAAACAAACAGTAGATTCCTGTGGAACAGCACTTGTTACAGACCTCCAGCTAGATACATACTTGTTCTACAAATCCCACCATTATTAACGTGTCTCTCTGTGCACCATGTCCCAGTACCTGAGCAGCTGGTTATGAGTGACAAACATGGTGAACGTGTGTGTCTTTTTCCCCTTCTAACGTTGCAACACTTGTGGAGCAGGAGCTGGGGAAGGTGTGGGAGTGTTTACAAAAATAGGACATTCTATAAACTTTGAATGAAAAAGGCCTAAATGCATGCATAAATAGTCAGGTCAAGTTGTTCACTGGCAGAAGATACTGTGGGACGAGCAGAGATGGAATGTGACACAGGTGACTGGACGATTGTGAATACATCTTTTCTAAGTTGCTGAGTTGGGGAGGGGCCACTTATGTTTGTAACTGCACCTGACTAACTTGAGTGCTTTTTTCCCTGTGGGGGAGAGAGAAGAGTTACAGTAACTACGTTGAACTGCTAAGATTATTCACTGTACGTAAACATGCAAAAGTTATGAAGTATGTTTGAATTGGAATGGTGGTAAGAGAGTGAGTTTAGAAATGGACGTGTTGAGAGATGGTGTCAGCAGTTGTTTCCACTGACCTTGACCAGGAAGAGAGGCATTCATATTTTTTCTGCTCTGCTATCAGGTTGGTGGTGTCTCATGCCTTGCATTGATCCTACTTGCCATCTCATCTTTTGCTACTTTATTCAGGACAAGTGAGCCTCCCAGGAGAGCATGCAAATCCTCCTCACAGCTGTCAGTCTTCTCTCAGCATTTCAATGTTGGTGTCAGTGCTGCTGTTGGCTTGGGCCACCTCCACTGCAGTTGTCACTTTGCACAGGAGCTTCGAGGCTTGCAGGTGAGGTTGATTTCAGTAGTCAGTGGATAGTTTCCAGCTTGAACAAAAGCTCTTACTGTACATGAAGTGTGAGAGTGAAAACTGTGCTTCTCTGGCAACGGGTGAAACAGTCACAGATGTTTTTGAAAATAATTTTACCTTCAGTCCTTTCAATTTTCCTGAAACCTTAACTTCATTGGTTCAGTTAGAAACACACACATTGTTTATTGCCTGAAATGGCACATTGGAGACAGTGATTGCAGTGAACTTCACCCACATTGGAAGCACAGACTTTGTTGCAACAACAATGGTTCATTTGTTCCCCTCACACAATAACACTCCTTGAGGACTCAGATTTAGTGCCAAACAATGATGTTAATTTATGCGTTACTCCAGCAGCAACTTTCATTGATTCAGTGCCTGTAATGTTGCACGATCAATCCATGGAATTTCATTGAAAATTTTGACTCAAAAATGTGTTACAGAATCACATCAAGAGCCATTTGGGCAGATAACAAAAACTTGGTCAAAGGAACAGAATTTAAAGAGGTTCCTCTTTGGGGAAAGAGAGGTAGAGAGGTAGAAAGGGATGGAATTCCAGAATCTCGAGCCCAGGCAACTCAAGACATAATGGTGGAACAATGAACTGCAGGAAGGATTACACATACTCTGGAGGGTTATATGGTTGGAGGAAGTTGTAGGGCAAAACCATGAAGGGATTTCAGAACAAAGACGAGAATGCTTTAGTCCTGGCGTTGCTTAACTGGGAGCCAGAAAGCTCAGCGGAGATGGATGAGTGGTAGTTGCCGTGACAGCAGAACTTTGAATGACCACAATTTTACAGCGAGTTGACTGAGAGAGATGTGAGGTTGTATAGTAGTCAGTGTAACGCTTTACACGCCAGGAGCACTGATCAGGGCTCGATTCCTGCCTCTGTCTGTGAGGACTTTGTAGGCTTTCCCCGTGACAGCATTGCTTTTCTCCAGGTTCTCCGGCTTCCTGCCATGTTTCAAAGATGTAGAGTTAGGGTGATTTGTCTTGATGCCAGAGGCATGGTGACTCTTGGGGGCTACCCCTGGCACAATCCTTGAGCAATGCTAGTCATTAATGCAAATGATGCTTTACATTGTATTTTTTCAATGTTTGTACGTACAAGTGACAAACAATAATCCTAATAAAGACCAGGCAGGTGTACTTTAGAAGAATTAGGTCTGGTGGGAACAAAGACATGGGAAGGAGCTCTATAGTGGATGAGCTGAGGCAGGGCCAGAACTAGGCAAGGCACCTTGATGGAAATAGGAGTTTTATAGATAGCAGGGACATCTGGTCTAACTCAACTCAGCACCAAAAATTCCACCAGGCTTGCAAACAATCTGGTTTACAATTTTCAGAGAGCGGAATAGTTTTGGTGGCTAAGGAATAAAGTTCATGATGAAACTGAAGATGTTTGCTTTGCTCTTCCCCAAGTTTAGCTGGAGGTAATTTCTGCTCATTCAAGCTTTAACATAGGCAGCTTAACACTTAAAAATAGAGGAGAGGTCAAGAAAGGTGGTGCTAAGGTGAAACAGGCTGACTACTGTGACCAGACATAAGCAGAAATGCCTCTGTTCAGGAGAGGTGGACGAGGGAAGATAATCCCTCTATTCATAATGATCTCATCATCTTCTACTCTATGTGTATAAGGTAATAATCATGAAGTCAAAGTTGATTGGAAGGAGACACTAGAAGGGATGATGGCTGAACAGCAATGGCTGGAATTTCTGGGGACAATTCAGAAGGACTATAATAAAGTGGGTCAAAGTCAGCATGGTTTCCTTATGGGGAAATCTTGCCTGAGAAATCTGTTGGAATTTTTTTGAGGAAACACCAGGGAGGATAGACAAAGGAGAGTCAGTGGATGTTGTTATCAACACGTACAAAAGCTCGATGAACTCAGCAGGTCAGGCAGCATCCGTTGAAATGAACAGTCAGCGTTTCGGGCCGAGACCCTTCGTCAGTCCTGAGTTCATCCAGTTTTTGTACGTGTTGATTTGACCACAGCATCGCAGTGTACTTTGTGTTTACTTGTGGATGTTGTTAACTTGGTTTTCAAAAGGCTTTTGACAAGGTGCCACAGCTTTAACAAGAAAAGAGCCCATGACACTACAGGAAAGATATTAGCATGGATAGAAGATTGGCAATAGACAAAGAGTTGGAATAAAGGGAATCTATTGTGGTTGGCTGCTGTTGATGAGTGGTGGTCCACAGGGATTGGGATTGGGTCCTTATCTTTTCACATTATATGTCAACACATTGGATGACAGAATTGATGACTTATTGGTCAAGTTTGCAGATGATATGTGGAGGGGCAGTTAGTGTTGAAGAAGCAGGGAGTCTGTTGAACAACTTAGACAGATTGGGAGAGTGGGTAAGGAACAGGCAGATGGAATATAGTGTAAGGAAGTGTATGGTCATGCACCTTGGTAGAAGGAATAAAGGCATTGACTATGTTCTAAACAGAGAGGAAATTCAAAAATCTGAGGGGCAAAAGAGTCGTGAGTCCTCGTGCGGATTCCCTAAAAGTAAACTTGCATGTTGAGTCAGTGGTAAGGAAGGTAACTGCAATATTTACAATGATTTCAAAAGGACTCGAATATAAGAGCAAGGATGTGATGCTATATAAAGTATTGGTGGGACTGCACTTTGAGTATTGTGAGCAGTTTTGTTCCCTTATCTAAGGAAAGATGTGTTGGCATTGGGAATGTTCAGAGGAGGTTCACAAGAATAATTCCAGGAATGAAAGGGACTGTTCTTACTGGAGTTTAGAAGAATGAGGGGGAATCTCATTGAAACCAATCGAATATAGAAAGGCTTAGACATACTGGATGAGGAGAGGATGTTTCACATAGTGGGTGAGTCTAGAACCAGAGGACACAGCCTCAGAATAGAGGGATGTTCATTTAGAACAGGGATGAGAAGGAATTTCTTTAGCTAGACATTTGTGAATCTGTGGAATTCATTGCCACGGATGGCTGTGGAGGCCAAGTCATTGAGTATATTTAAAGCTAGTGTATTTATAGTGAGTGTGTCAAAGGCTCTTGGTAGAAGGCAGGAATATGGGGTTGAGAGGATAATAATGGGCTGAGTGGTCTAATTCTGCTCCTAGGTTTTATGGTCTTAATGACTACTGTCCATTGGCACTCAACTCAACAACAATGATGTACTTTGATACCTGGTTACGGACTGCATTCATTCCCATCTTCCAGCTGCATTGGGCCCTTTCCAGTTTACTTGATGCTCAAAATGGTCAATGCCATAGCCTCTGCCTTCCACACTGTCCTGACTCACCTGGAAAATGGTGCCTCACTCGCCAGGATGCTGTTTATCGAATTAAGCTTGGCATTTAACATGATTATCCCTCAGAAGCTGGTGTGTGATGTCTTCCAGAGGCGAGTTCACATTGCTGATGCATGACTGTATTGCTAGGCCTCATCAATGACGTCAGACAGACAGTGCACAGAGAGGAGGTAGGGCGGCTTACAGAATGGAGCAAGTGAAAAAACTTGTGCCTCAACATGGATAAGACTAAACAGATGATTGTGGACTTTGTGAAAGAGCAGGCTGACCGCTCCACTGCAATTAAATGGCTCCTCTGTGGAATGAGTTAGGAGCACCAAGTTTCCGGGAGTGATCTCACCTGGTCCTTCAACACCACCTTACTGGTCAAGAAAACCCAGCAGCATGTTCTCTTCTGGATGAAATTGAAGCAATCAGACTCCTCACCCGCCACTCCCATTCTGACCAGTTTTTACATGAGCACCTGATGAGTTGCATCATCATCTGGTGTGGGAATTCCAAGGCATATGACCACAAGATGCTACAAAGCATTCTGAGGACTACTGAGCGAATCATTGGGGTCTCTCTTCCACCCATCAGGGATATTTATTCAATGCGCTGCACACACAGGGTCCTCAGCATTGTCAATGATCCACCTCTTCCATCCAATAATCTCTTTGACCCCTATCGTCAGGTAGGAGGTACCACAGCATTAGGACAGGAACTGTTGGGATGGGAAACAGCTTCTTCCCCCAGGCTGTGAGTCTACTGAACTCCCAGCCACCACCCAGGTCTCATCACTTATGAAGTGCCTGTAGCATTATACTGTTTACTTTTTAACTTGTGTCATAAATACACCTTATGCTAAACGTCAATATTCTGGAATATACTTTATTATCTGTAAATTATTTGTGTAATATTACATTATGTGTTGTGTGTGAGTTATATGTAAAATCATTCCAGAGTTCTGATGTCACTCTTGAATCCGGCATTGGAGCAGCTGAGGAGAATGACCTTGTCCTCATTAGGGGTTTTGGTGGTGACGTTGTTCATTATCAGAGCAAAACAATTCCTTGGCACCCTTGTCAGCATTATACACTGGAGCAAATGAATAACGTGCTGGAGGAGGAGCGGGAGACATCAAGGATGTACTTCGTTGATTACATCTTACTCCATTGTAGGGGACTTCATTTACTAAGTACATCATTCACATACTTGACTATTGAGAGGACTGTGTCACAGCTGGTCTCCCTGGACCATCACTTTGTGTCCCCACATGCTCCTGGGAGACATTCATTCAAGACAATGAATTAATTCTGGAAGGAAATTAGTGAGTAAGCTCTTGACAGACCTTGATACCTTGAGTGCTTCTCACTTAAAGGGACATCCCTCCTCCTTTTCTCCCAATCCAGTTGATCTTGTCTTGCTTAGGGCAGTGATGTCAAATTTACATCTTGCAATGATAACTTTGATGATATCATTGATGATATCTTTGATGATAACTTTATTTTCTGAATGTTTTTGCCCAAAGTATGAATAGTCTGTGTTGCAAAAATCACTGTTTGCTTTTTGTTTTAGAGAATGATCATGGTGAATGTGGTTGTATAGCAAGGAGAAGATATACCAGCCTCAGCTTATTGCCCTTTTCTAGCCCCGAGCAAGACGCCATCAAATGTAGGGCAAACAGAGGGGTCTTATAAAGGACTTCTCAACCAGTGAAAGCTGCTGCAACATGCTTATGGCTGAAGCGGATAAAAGTTAAAGATAAATTGACTTCTGTAGTCCTGGAAAATTAATCTTGTTACCTGTAAACAAATACAATTCTGAACTCTGTGCCTGTTTACATCAGCAAAGAGAGGTATTTAGAAATAAACAGTAGGGCAGCCTTAAGTGTTTCATACAGCCTCTGTGGCTTTGTAGTCTTGTACACCTCAGGATAATAATGGTGGTTTCTTCAACATCTGTCCCTTAAGATTCGGGAATGTCTGGAAAACGAAATTACTGCTTCCCATCACTTTGCAATGGAAAAGTTCCAACTGTCTCAATAATCTATACTATGTGTAGTCAAAATATGTAATAGCAGAATTAGCCTGGCTATTTTTGAAATATATTTTCTCCTTTGATGTTGAATGAATATATTTAGTCTTCAGATATGAATACTGAATATTCAATCCCTGATACAAGAGGTTGTAACTAACAGCTGGTAGTCGGTTAGGAATCTCAATCATTTATTAGATGAAATTCTTCAAATGAACTTCCTGAATAAGCAGCATCTATAGGGAGAAGCGCTGTCGATGTTTCGGGCCGTGACCCTTCGTCAGGACTAACCGAAAGGAGAGATAGTAAGAGATTTGAAAGTAGTGGGGGAGGGGGAAATGCTCCAGCTCCAGCTCTGTATCACTTTCGCCAATCACCTTTCCAGCTCTCAGCTTCACCTCACCCCCTCCGGTCTTCTCCTATCATTTCAGATTCCCCCCTCCCCCCACTACTTTCAAATCTCTTACTATCTTTCCTTTTAGTCCTGACAAAGGGTCTCGGCCCGAAACATTGACAGTGCTTCTCCCATAGATGCTGCCTGGCCTGCTGTGTTCCACCAGCATTTTGTGTGTGTTGTTGTTTGAATTTCCAGCAGCTACAGATTTCCTCGTGTTTGTTCCTGAATAAGCATTTTTTTCTGTGTTGGTTGGTAACTTATCGTAACAAATGGAAAGACATTGAGTGCAAAATCAAGCACAGCTATCAAAAGCAGAAAATTCTGGAGGTGGGAGAAAATTTGATCTCCCAAAGGAAGGGTTGAAAGGAGGGGCAGTCTGTGGATTTCTTGTACAGATCAATGGACAGGAAAGGAATGGAGGGTTATGGGCTGAGTGCGGGCCAGTGGGACTAGCTGATCCCGATCTACTGATAATGAGAATTGTATTCCTTTGTTAACCAATTGGGATTAATGTTGTTCTTTCTTCTGAGTCTGTAAGCTATTGTTGGCGGGGTTTTGGTGAGATCAACGGGAGGGGGTGAGAGAGAGAGGACGTGGTACTGTAAACTGGGTGAGAAATGGACCCCAAGCGGGGGTCCGAAGCCAGGAGGTACCCCGAGGAGAGGAGACGAGGATAGATGTGCTTGGTTGACCTCTTCGGGTGGTCCCGAGCTGCGAGTCGAGGAGTTCGGAGGGGATCGAATGGTGGCCAGAAGACTTCAGTAATTGAGCTCCAACGGTTGTGCACAAAGTGGTTTGGACTTTGATAAGTTTGGCACCTTTTCTTTATTTTCTTTTCCTTCATATATACTGTATCGTTATTAATCACTTAGTTATAGTAATCTTTATAAATTGTAATCATTTAATCGCATATGGTGTCCTGTCTGTTCTTTGGCGAGGCGGGTACATCACACAGCATACACACAAGCTGATTATCCAGTTTGGCGGGGCCGAAGGTTGCTCCCCCTAGACGAGAACGAGCTGAGCGAGCCTGAAGTGACCCAGGGGATTACATCTATATCCTTGCTGTGTCAGTCACATTGAAGTTCCATATCCTCGGACAAGGGTGGTGAGCTGTTTTGAGAGTGTGAGCCAAAATTGGTGATAATCTTCTGAAAAATTCTCTTGTGTGCCAAGGTAATTTTGAGCAGAGCTGAACATTGATTTATCGTGAAATTATATCCTGTTGCTTATTTATATGTATTACTGTTTTGCTATTAATAAAAGTATAACAGAGACAGACTTAACTAAATGAAGGGGATTGAAAAATAATATTTTTAAATAGCATTGTTATTGTAACCATTTACTATCCAAATACCGATGTGTAAACCAGCTCTGGCAATGTTCTCGCAATCATCTAGGTGGTATCAAGCTAGCATGAGATGTGTCCTGTGGAAACCTCTCAGGTTGTAGAAAACCATTCGCTACTTCATTTGGCAGTAAAGAAAATCATCATGTAACTTGCTTTTATGGGTGTGGTTTAAGAATCAAAGGGCAGAACTACATGCTGCATGCCAACAAAATTTTGTGCATGCCATCTTGGGCACGTAGGTTTGCCACCCCTGTCCTAGAGCAACCATGGACTGTAACCATGGACCTAGGACTTGTCCTTCCACAGAAGTCAAAATACTACAAGAAGGAGCCATCTCACCTCAGAGAAGGTTGTGCCACAATGCAAACGCTGTCTAATGAAAAAACCACCAGATAAAGATAGAGGGGAATGAGCCTTGAAGGTACAAATGTTGAGAGACAGACACAACAGATCGAATAGACATCATAACTGACTTACTTAATTGGAAGTTTAAGCATTTAACTTAATGAGCATTACGTTTGATCAATTATGTTCAGATGTTTACAGATATTTCTAAGAATGTAGGTATGTAATTTATGAAAACGCTAATGGAAGACCTTCCTTTCTACTTACAAGTGGTGGCAACCTTGATGAGTGACTTTTCTGTCAATTTGCTGTCAATTCCCAGATAACTTATGACAGATTTGCCTGCAGTGTACAATGAATGATTTATGGCAGCCTTATTGTCAAGTGTAGAGGGAATAAGTACAATGTTTGTGGCAAGGACAAACTCTGTGTTATGTTTGTGATGTTGGGAAGCCGAGTGGCCATGAATAACACACAAGAGATAGAGAGGTGGTGAACTAGCATGCTTGTAAGTCGTCTGCCCAGAATGCCCCCTCACATTACACTCAGTACATAACCCACAGAGAAGCTTGAGAGCAACCCGTAAGGGTCAAAATACACATGAATACATAACATTTCCTTCCCCCCCCCCCCATGCACAGACCAGCTGCTGAACTATTAACATTCCATTGAGTAATCATCAAATTCAAGCAACAACAAAAAAAACACATTTTTTCTAAACTAGGGAAGGAGAGTAGAGGTCCTGATGCACCATCAATAACTCTCGGAGACTGGAAGTGAACGATAGGCTTTTATTAGCAGCAAAAGAGGCCACAACATCCTGGAGACTGAGGGGGGAGCAGTGCCTCCAATCGCCTTTATCCAGGGGTCTGTGGGAGGAGCCACAGGAGCAGTCAGCAGAGGGGCGTGTCCAGACAGGTATACATAGTTTACCACAGGTCCTCTATTCCCAGACATAACCCTGGGATTGTTCTACCCTGTGTGCTGAGGGTGTTATGCTTTGTAACTGCAAAACATAAAACTAATTGAAAGAAAAACACAGAGCCAGGGATAACCCGTGTACATTTAGCTTTTTACTTTAACAATGGAGTCCAAATATGGCATGGTGACATAATGACATATGCCATTCACATACTTTTACACAAAACCCATAATTAATTATGTAAAGAAAGAATACTTAATCAAACAATATATTTAAATGCTTCTCAAATACTACTGAAGTATTAAATACACAACACTCCTTCCTGCTTAGCTATAAACTCCAACTCAATATAGAATGCATCTCAACACACACACCTCTCTCTCTCTCAAAAAAACACGTATAATATACAACTATCATATAGACCCAGTAACTTTTAAATTGCCCCATTCAGACCTGAAGATTTCATTGCCGTGGAGGATTTTTTACTCTTGTGGGATAATGTCTTTCCTGACAAGGAGAATTACTTTGTTTACCAAGAGAAACTTGTGGCTGAGAAGCAATTTCGGGTCCATGGTGGTTGGAAGGTACGACAACTCTCAATACCCATATAAGGCAAAATCTGTCAAAGGCAAGTTTATCCTGGCACTGGTAAAAATAAGGGAACTGGAGTTTCTGCTGCACGTTCCAGCCTTTTGGGTGGCCATATAGACCTGAGGCAATGTGGGCTTTTTCTTGTTTCCCTTTGGATCATCTGTTGTAATAGGGAAACTTTCGACTTGCACTACAGAAAGTACGTCAAGAGTAGAGTCCTCTTTTGTAATTTTTTCAGGAATTTCCTTTTCCAAGGGTAACCAGGACAATCCATCGACATTTCCATGATCAGTTGTCCTCTTGAATTCGATCTTGTAATTGTGTCCTCCAAGAAACAGAGCTCATCTCTGCATTGTGCCGCTGACATTAGCAGATCACACTTCTGTGGATTGGAAATGGACACTAGTGGTTGATGATCAGTAATGAGGGTAAACGCTCTCCCATACAGATACTGGTTGAAACATTTTACACCCCAAACCAGACTCAAAGACTCTCTGTCAATCTGTGTGTAATTTTTTCTCTGTTAAGGTTAGGGAACATGGTGCAAAGGTTATGGGGCATTCACTTCCATCACTCATAATTGATTCCCAGAATGAGAGGGTTAACATATGAGGAACGTTTGACCACTCTTGAACTATATTTCTTGGAGTTTAGAAGAATAAGGGGGAAACCTCATAGAAACATTTCGAATGTTGAAAGGCATGGACAGAGTGAATGTGACAAAGTTAATTCCTATGGTGGGGGAGTCTAGTACGAGAGGACATGACTTGAGGATTGCACGGCGCCCATTCAGAACAGAGATGCGAAAAAACTTTTTTAGCCAGAGGGTGGTGAATCTATGGAATTTGTTGCCATGGGCAGCAGTGGAGGCCAAGTCATTGGGTGTATTTAAGGCAGAGATTGATAGGTATCTGAGTAGTCAGGGCATCAAAGGTTATGGTGAGAAGGCGGGGGAATGGGACTAAAGGGGAGATTGGATCAGCTCATGATGAAATGGCAGAGCAGACTCGATGGGCCGAATGGCCGACTTCTGCTCCTTTGTCTTACGGTTTTATGGTCTTATAACATGTGACATGACTGCACCTGTACCAGAAGGTGAGGTGTCACAGACAAACCGCACTGGACGATGTGGATCATAATGTGTGAGAACAGTGTCTGCAGTCAACATGTCCTTTGCCATTTGGAAAGCCAATCACACTGCTCTGTCCTTTGCCTTTTCTTCCCGATCAGTGCACTTTGTGCCAACAGAGGTTGAACTGCTCCAACTGCAAGCAGCCCAGAGGCTGGATGACTGCCTTTAACAATGTACGGTGGAAATTTCTTTCTCTGTTTGTTAATCACTACTGTAACATGTACTACTCCCTTGACTGGAACAGCTTCACCAGCGTAAGTCTTCAAAGTCAGCCTTGCCCCTTCTGGGGTGAGATGCTGCAATTTCTCCTTGTAAACTGTTTGTGACACTAATGATACTGCAGCCCTCGTGTTCACCTGCATCACCACTGTGACTCCATCCAACTGCGGGGCCACCCAACACCTGTTTTTGTGTCCGAACCAGATAAAACCTGCAAAGCTTCTTCAACCACAGAGTGAGAGTCACTCAGTCTTCCCTCAGTGAGCTCCATCTGGCTCACACCTTTCTTCTTGTTTTACCAAAACTCATTTTCCTTTATTACAAAGTTTTTGGTTGACACTGTCTTCTTCCTTTTACAGGCACATTCATACGTCCCTTCTCACTGCAGCTTTGGAAATCTAAATCCTTATACCAGCGTTCTTTTGCTGAATGCTCGGTTTTGCCACAATGGTAACATTGGTTGCCAACTGGTGCCATAAAGTCAGTAGAAACTTAATGAACTTGGGAAGATGCACTTAGTAGCTGTAATTCTTTAGCTACCATCTCCATTGATGGACTAATCGCACTTGCCTTCTGTAATGTTAGTCTGTCTCCTATAAGCAAATGTTTCTGAAAGACCTCACTACACAGACCACATCCCAGTCTATCATATAACGTGTCATTCAGTGACTGCCCAAAACCACTGTGTTCAGACAATTGCTTCAGCAGCACTACAAACTCGTAGTCTCGCCTTCCTCTTGATTCCTTTTATGAAATCTAAAATCTCTCAGCAATAAACAAAGGTTTAGGTAAATAGTGGTGCTTTAAGACTTTAACTATGTCCTCATAAAACCTGTCACCAGGCTTAGCAAGCTGCACTAGACTGTGTAATAAATTAAGTACTTGTCACAGTCAGAAAAATTGAAACACGACTATTACCTGAAATTTGATTTGTTGGAGCAAAATATTCAAATATTTCAGTATGTGAACTCCATTGCTCTGTTGTTTCATCATACAACCCCATACTTCCAAACATTGTTGCCAGTTTCAAACTCAAACATGTTCCAGGAAAGTTCATGAGACTTATCCATCTCTCCTTCTCTTATTTGTTTAATTTAACCATCCTGTTCTCATTCTTTCCTGCAGATTCTCATTCTCTCCCGTGGATTCTTCTCTCACGCGCTTCCTGCAGCCATCTTCTTCTCACTCACCCACAATACAGAGCAATACAAAGCCACATTGCACACGGACTTTTCTTGCCGAAAGGAACAAAACAATAAATATCACACGAGGAAGTTGTAATGTTTGAGGTTCTGGGAAGCTGGATGACCGTAAATAACACAAGAGACAGAGGTGAGGAAGAACCATGCATCTGTTCATTTTGCTTCTAAGTCATCCACCCAGAACGCGGTCTCACATTACATTCAGTACGTAGCCCACACAGAAGCTTGACAGCCAGCGGTAAGGGTCAAAATAGGCGTGAGTATGGAACAATCTGGAAGTCAGTAACATAGCGATGTAGAAGCCCATAACTTGCCAGCCTGAAGGCAGATGAGCTCAATGTAATCACAATGCATCAGGCATAGCAACAGTGTAGAAGAAAGGTAGATTTCCAATTTTATTGTTCACTTTACAATTTTGAGGTGCTCCAAAGCTCATTGCATCGAATGAATTACGTTACAAATCTGGAATTTAGAAGAATGAGGGCAACCTTATTGAAACCTATTGAATATTGGAAGGTCTAGAATGGACATGGAGAGGATGTTTCCATTCATGGGGGAATCTAGGACTAGAAGGCACAGCCTCAGAATAGAAAGTTGTGCCTTTAGAACAGAGATGAGGAGGAATTTATTTAACCATAGGGTGGTGAGTCTGTGGAATTCATTTCCATAGCTGGCTGTGGAGGCCAAGTCACCGGGTATATTTAAATTGGAGGTAGATAGGCTCTTGATTAATCAGGGATGTCAAAGGTTATGGGGGAAGGCAGGAGAGTGGAGTTGAGAGGGTTAATTAATTAGCTATGATGGAATGGTGGAGTAGACTCCACCATTGAATGGCCTAATTCTGTTCCTATGATTTATGGTACTATGGTATTATTTTCCAATGTAGTAAACTGGCAGTCACATAGCGTTAAGCAAGATCTCATTCGCTTCTATGTGATATAGATGATACAGAGCATGGCACTGGAGAAATTGCATGTGCTCTCCTTGAATGACCCCATAGAATATATTGTGCCCTTTATCGTTTAATTCAAAATATGTGCTCTAAATTCTTGCTACTACTACCAATGGAGATGCTGTTATCAGAAAAATAGCATCTAAGCTACCTGAAGCTAAGCAGTCGACTCAAAGACAGAAAATGAATCTGGAAAAAGCAAAATTGGGAGCCTTCAATCAATTAACTAAGAATCTGTTTCTGTAACTTCAGAAGTTATTTTGTGAATTTGCGAAGTGGGGCCCAGGACAAGTAAGAGGAGGAAGAACAGTCAGTATAATTTTTAAATAAAGCATATTCTTGTGTGAAATGCAAAGTGAAGAATTTTGAATATAAAAAAGTGATGTCAGATTCGAGATATTTTCTCTCACATTGAGAACATGCTGGCCATACCTCATGACGTGACAGCTGTTAGCACGTTTGATAAAGGTTTCAAAGCCCACATATTCACCATGGCTTAAATAGTGTGCTGATGCTATGCAGCGGGAATTGAATATTGAAGAGATTCAAAGTCTGTTTTGTTCAATTGGCCGAGTTTGACATATAGAGAAAAGAACTTCCAGTGGTGTTTCTACTTACCAGTCTCCCGTCAGTTCCAATCTTCTTAACCCATAAACATGAATAAGGAATTTGGCTAAAAGTATGGCTCCTCTTTTTTTTCTTCTGTACTGTTGGGTTGAAAGTATTCCAGTAAAACAATCCTCAGGTTATTGCAAAATGGAACACTAAATGAGCTCTTGACACTTTCCTGTAATTTTATATGTGAGATTTAATAGTGTGTGAAGCAATATATGAAATGCCACACTTTCACCTTCTGCACTTTGAATTGCACACTCCACCAGTGTGCTTATTTACAAGTTATGCCAACTAGTCCTCCTACTTATATTTTTTCATGATCTTACTCCTGTGAGTCCCCTGAAATTACTGCTAGAAAGGGAGTTTTTCTTCTTCAAAACAAGGCTGAGACCAAAGCTTAGGGAGGGTGCTCATGGTCATAATGGTGTAACCATTGAGTGCGTTGAAGATGTGTGAACGTTTTTGCCTGGTTTCACTTTCATACCCAATTGCAGTCAATTTTACTACTTCAGCTTGGCTGCAAAAACACAAGCATCTAGAAACGACAGGACAAATTTAGAAGACTGCTGAAAATGTAATGTTTTAGAAAGAGATTCCAGCCAGGTCCTACTCTGGCACCACACTTTAAGAAACCTGCTAAAAGTTCTTTCCTTGAAATATATGCAGAGGAGGATTACTGCAATGGTAACAAAGCAAGCAGTTCAGTTAGGGGTTGATTCTATAAAAACTATTTTGATTGTTCGCCATAGTATACCAAAACAGAAGAGAGGATTTCATAAGGTTTTCAAAATTATGAATGGTTTCATTAGAATTAATAAGGAATTATTTACAATGGGTTGATAATTGAAACAAATATTTATTATTTAGAAAAAGAACTAGTGTGACACAGGGAAGTGAACTGCTGTCAAATGGATTGCACTTCTCAAAAGGGCAGCAAATGCAGGTTCAATTGTAAAATTTCAAAGTGAATTTTCTAAGTATTTGAAACAGAAAAAGCACAGCATCATGTGGAAAGAGCAATTAGATTACCACAACAAAAACCTGGGATAGCACGATAGTTCAAATGGTCTCTTTATACACTAAATTATTTAGTCACTTGGAGACCTTGGAGAAAGGATTCCATAAGACCATAAAATATAATAAGGCCATTATCATTTAAAACCATAATATGGGTTGGCCCATCGAGATTGTTCTGCCATTCAATCATGGCTGATTTTCCAGCCCCATTCACCTGACTTCTCCAAAAACCCTTTATGCTCTTAACAATTGAGAACCTATCAATCTTTAATTACCCCCAATGCTTTGCCCTCCACAGCTCTCTGTGGCAAAAATTCCTTAGCTTCACCAATGCTGGCTGAAGAAATTTCTCCTCATCTCCTTTCTAAAGGGATGTCCCTTTACTTTGGGGCTGTTTCTTCGGGCCCTAGACTCTCCTTCAGATAGAGCACCCTCTTCATGTCCATTCCATTCAGACCTTTCAATACTCAGTAGGTTTCAATGAGATCTCTCCTCATCCTTCTGAGCTCCAGCAAGTATAGGCCCAGAGCCATCAAATGTTCCTCAAACATGAAGCCTTTTATTCTCAGGATCGTTCTATTGAAACTCCTCTGGACTTTCTCTGGGACCGGTATAATTTTTCCTCAAATTCAGGGAGCAGTATTCAGAATGTGGTCTGGCCATTAGTATGTCCCTGTCCAGACCTCTGGCAATAAATATCAGCATTACATTTGCCATCCTTATCACTGACTCGACATGCAAGACCATAAGACCCAGGAGCGGGATTAGGCCGTCCGGCTCATCCAGTCTGCTCCGCAAGCTCAGTAACCGCGCGTCAGCCAGTGAGGATGGGACAAGGAAGTGGCTTCCAGCTGGCAACCAAGATGTGACAGAGCTCAACCTCCCTCCACAAACGCATGCACAGGACATGGGCAGACCGCAGTCCTGTCAAGAACAAGAAGGGCGCTGCTTCAGCGTGGCCCTGAGGGGAGTGGAGTCAGGTCAGGGTGGACCACAACATCTCCCTGCCCTCGGACTGGTGTGTGTGGTCAGACAGCTCAACGACTGCCAGTCAGGAACCAGTCCACTTTGTGATGCTCTAAGGGAGCAGAACACAGCAATCCAGAATTAAGTCCTTTTGCACCTCAAATTTCTAAAACCTCTTCCCATTGCTAGCCTTTATTCTTCGCAAACGCCAGGAAATCTGCAGATGCTGGAAATCCAGGCAACACACACAAAATGCTGGAGGAACTCAGCAGGCCAGACAGCATCTATGGGAAGAAGCACAGGTGACGTCTTGACAAAGGGTCTCAGCCCGAGACATCGACAGTACTTCTTCCTACAGATGCCACTTGGCCTGCTGCGTTCCACCAGCATTTTGTGTGTGTTGCTCGCCTTTATTCTTCCTAGCAAAGTGCATGACCCCACACTTCCCTGCACTGTATTCCATCTGCCACATTGTCGCCCACTTTCCTAACCTCTGTAAGTTCTTCTGCAAACTCTCAGCCTCTGCAACACCACCTGCCCCCGACTCTCCTGAGTTTTTTCTTTTGCTCAGACTGACACAAAGTACCTATTCAATTCCTCCACTGTTTCTATGTTCCCGATTACTACGTCAATTTCCAGTGGTCCAATGCCCACTCTTAACTCATACTGATCTTCTTCGTACTGATCTTCTGTTAGGTATTGGTTAGTTTACCCTTTTATTTCATGTCCTCCTCCCTTATATATATATATTCAGTTGTCCTCTGTTGGTTTTCAAAAGCTTCCCATACCTCTGACTTCCTACTAATTTTTGTGAAATTGTATGCTGGTAAGCTGTGCCTGACTTCCCTTCTCAGCCATGGTTATCCCATCATTCTCTGAGCTTCCTCTGACAACTGGCTTTGCCATAGAAGATAGAGAAAGGGTCCCAATCTATTTTTATGCCATTTAGCAAGGGGTCCATGGACCCCAGGTTGGGAACCTCTGAGATAGAGACTGGTGGCAGAAGACTGTTATTATGACTAGAGTTTTTGTGACTAGCTGTGTTCTGCAAAGATCAGCGCTGGATCCCATTAGGAGGCAACATAGGAGCCTGAAGACACATACTCAGAACTTTAGGAACTGATTCTTCCCCTCGCCATCAGATTTCTGAATGGTCCATGAACTTGCTAACAGTATCTCATTATTCCTAAACATAGGAGATTCTGTAGAAGCTGGAAAAATATGGAGGAGCTCAGCATCCATGGAGGGGAATAAATGGTCAATACTTTGGGCCAAGACCCTTCATCAGGACTGGAGCGGAAGTGTGGGGGGTGTGGGGGACAGGCCAGAACAAAGAGGTGGGTGAAGAGGAAGGAGTACAAAATGGTAGGTGATAGGTGAAACCAGGTGAGGGGGAAGGTGGGTGGGTTGGGGAGGGGGATGAAATGAGAAGGATGAGTTAAAGGGCTGAAGAAGAAGGAATCTAATAGGTGAGGACAGTAGACCATGGAAGAAAGAGAAGGGTGGGGGGAGTTACCAGAAGGAGGAAATGGGCAGTTGGGGAGAAGAAAAGGGGAAACTGAGTGGGAAGTAGAGAAAAGAGAGAAAGGGGCAAGGGGGAATAATTAACAGAAGTTAGAGAAATTGATGGATGTTCGTGTCATCAGACTGAAGGCTACCCAAACCAAATATGAAGTGTGCTCCTTCAGCCTGAGTTTGGTATCATCATGGCTACAGAGGTGATGGACAGACAAGTCAGAGTGGAAATTGTATTGAAGTGGGTAGCCATGGGAGATCCTACCTGTGCAGTGGACAGAGTCAAGGTGCTCTTCCTCTTTACTCCTTTTCCTTCCCCATCTATCACCTCCCAGCTTCTTACTTTATAATCCCCTGCCCCCCCCCAACACTTACCTTTCCCCCTCCAGCCAGTTTGTACTCTCTTTCTTCCCACCTGGCTTTTGCCCGCTGTCTGTCCAGTCCTGATGAATGGTCTTAGCCAAAACATTGCCTGATTATTCTGCTGCAAAGATGCTGCCTGGCTTGCTGAGTACCTTGTTTTCCACCACTTATTTACTTCTGGAACCTAGAGTAACTTTTTTGCCACAAAAAAAAACACATACAGTATATCAATGTTACTAAACCTGATTCTCATTCTGACATAAGAATTGGAGCTGTGGATCTTCAGGAAGGTTTAGTCCAGACAAATGTGGTCAAAGTGCAAAGGAAAGTTTCCAGCAAATGGCAGAACTCCTCAGAGTATTGATGTACTGATATCTTGGAGAGCAAGTCCACATCTCCCTGAAAGTAGCCTTCCAGTTATAGGGTGGTAAAGAAGGCAGGCGGAGTAATTGGTTTCAAAGATCATGGTGTTGAGTGTAAGGGTTGGGGGGGTCGTGTTGTAATTGTCTAGGCTGCATTGGCTGTGGCTCCAGTTGCTGCATTACAGGAAGGAGGTGGGGGCTTTAGAGAGGGTGCAGCAGTGGCTCACCATTATATTGCCTGTATTAGAAAGCAGAAGGAGAAGATGGAGAAACTTGGGATTGTTTTCTCTGCAGTAGAATTATTTTCAAAAGTAAACTGTTCAATGCCTTTTCAATCATGGTCAATGCATCCTGTCCTGCTATACTTCACTCATATACCTCAACAACATTGCTGTCACTCATGTGACACTCTGGGGTGGCACACTGCTATGATAGTAATTGAGGGGCTTCCTCCCCCAACCCGCTCCAGTCTGACAAAACCCCCGCACTGCGGTCCTTCCTTACCAAGCTGCACTAAGCTTCAGTGGGACCCTCAGCACGTACCCCTGCAGCCTGGAGTGTTCCAGTCGGCAACATTCCTCCACAGACATCTCAATGTGCTGGCAGAACACCAAGTCTCGGGCCAACCAAAGAGCTTCTTTCACTAAGATGATGATCTGCCAGCAGCACTGGATGTTTGTCTCCGTGTGTGTCCCTGGAAACAGCTCGTAGATGAGAGTGACCCTGTCTCACAGCTGTAACAAGGGCTGATTCGACTTCCCTCACACCCTCTTTGAGAGGCATAGGTAGGGTAAATAATCACAACCTTTCCCACAGGGTGGAAATGTCATAGCTTTAAGGTGAGAGGCGAGTATTTTTTTACACAGAGGGAGATAGATGCTGGAATGAAATGAACTGCCAGGGTGATGGTGGAGGCAGGTGCTAACCCTAATGTTTCTGTTCTCGGGATCCTGTACCTAGATAGCAGGTCTCTGTGCAAGCTGCAGGAATCTCATCCTGCAAATTTCTTTCAGAATTCCTGTTTTCACAGTTTATTCATTTGGTGCTTTCCCCATATACATATCTATATGGCCTGGACGTCTCCCTTACTTTCCACCTGAACCATCAGTTATCATTTATTCTCTCATCTTCGGCCTATCAGAGACTTTCCTCGCCCTCCACCCACTTTCTCTGCACTTCGACTTTGATTTCTCTCTCCACACCTTTCCCAGTTCTGATGAAAGGTCATCAATCTGTTTATCTTTCCACAGGTGCGGATTCATCGCTTAAGTTATTTGGGGATTTTCTGTTATCATTTTAAATACACTGCCAGATGCAGCATGTCGCTCTGATCCAGAAAGGTTGGTGGAACAGACTCAATAGAAAGAAAAGCCGTTTACTACTTGCAAAGCTGACTGATTAGAAATTTAGAAACATGTTGGTGGGGTTGAACTAATTGCTTCAGGCAAAAGTGGTGTGACACACTCAGTGGCTTCCTGTACTTACTGTTACTCCCAGTATTCTGTCACACTGTCAATGATATTGCTTTTATCTGCTCATTAAGACTGTTTGAATGAACAGACGACAGTAACAAGTGTGTTATGTAAATTCTTTTTAAACTCTTGATTTCACCTTTGGTGGAGTGTTCTATTTATATCTGATCACTATCTTGGGAAGAATATTATAGCCCTAGATGGTGCATGATGAGATGGAGTTGAAAGGCAGCTCGGATGAGCAATCATTAACTGGGTTTTCAAGGGCTGTAAATCTCTAAATAGAACGAAGTTCGTGAATCTATCAGTGTTGTTTCTTCACCATAGCAATCAAAGAAAGATAAAGAACTCAAAGAGAAGCAGAGATACACCAATGGTATCTCTCTACAATCTTTTAGACCCACAGCAGGAAAACGGATCCTTTTCCAGGCCAACATCTCAGGCCACCACTGAGGATACAATTACAGCTAATTACAGCTAACAGCAAGTCACATTTTGTCCATGAAGCCCAGAAGTAACCTGAAAGAACCAACCTCCTCCACTTTTCAGCTCTGTATGGGAAGACAATATCTGATGAATGTAGAGAAGAATCCTGGATGGTAAGTGAGAATATTGAGACTTTGAAGCACATGGAAGCCCAGCTAAAGGGACCGAAGGAATGGACTGCCACTCACTACCTGCCCACATGGCCCTGTAAGTACTTTTAGCACAGCATGGGGAGGGCCACGATCACTCAACAGCCATATAAAAGTCTACAGAACTGGAGTGTCAAATTTACTGATGACACAACAGTGGTTGGCCTCATCAGTAACAATGACAAGACGGCGTTCAGAGAGGAGGTAGAGCAGCTGGTGGAATGGTGCAAGCTCAACAACCTGAGTCTCAATGTGGACAAGACCAAAGAGATGATAGTGGACTTTAGGTAGGTACAGGTTGACCACTCCTCACTGAACATACATGGCTCCTCTGTGGAGAGAATTAGGAGCACCAAGTTTCAGTGCACATAATAAATGATCTCACCAGGTCCCTCAGTACCAACTCATTGATCAAGAAAGCACAGCAGCACCTCCACTTCCAGAGGAGACTGAGATGAATGAGGCTACTCTCACCCACCCACCCCCTATTTTAACCAAGTTTTACAGGAGCACATTCAGGAGTGTCCTGAGCAACTGTAATGGGTTGCTAGGCATCAGGCTGCAAGTCCCTACAAAGGACTGCAAAGACTACCGAGAGGATCATTGTGGTCTTTCTTCCACCCATTAGAGATATTTATCAAGAATGCTGCAAGTGCAGGGTCCTTAGCATTGTCAATGATCCCTCCCATCCATCCAAAAATATCTTTGACCTCCTACCATCATGCAGGAGGTACCACTATTAGGATGGAAAACAGCTCTTCTCCCAGGCCATAAGGCTACTGAACTTCTTGCCACCACCCAGGTCTCATCAGGTGTGAAACGACAGTAGTATTATATGATTTACTTTTTAACCTGTATTATACATGCACTTTATTATTTGTTAATTCAAATATATCAAGAGTAAAAGAGAGGTGAGAGTGGATATTCGACCACTGGAAAATAATGCTGGACGGGTAGTAATGGGGGACAAAAATGGCAGAGGAACTTATTTTGTGTCAGTGTTCACTGTGGAAGACACTAGCAGTATACCGGAAATTCAGAAATGCAGGGGGCAGAAGTGTGGGATCCTGCTATTGGTAAAGGGAAGGTGCTAGGGAAGATGACAGGTCTGGAGGTAAACACATCACCTGGACAAGAAGGACTACGCCCCAGGGTTCTGAAAGAGGTGGCTGAAGAGATTATGAAGGCATTAGTAGTTATCTTTCAAGAATCTCTGGATTATGCAATAATTCCAGAGGACTGGAAAATTGCAAATGTCTATTTACTTTCTGACTTTTCATCTTGCCAAGCATCTTCTCTTCAGTAAATTGCAATATCACTCTACTCTTTAAGAAGGGAGGAAAGCAGAAAAAGGAAATTCGAGTCCAGTTAGCCTGAGTTTAGTGGTTGGATACATGTTGGAGTCTGTTATTGAGGATGCGGTTTTAGAGTACTTGGAGGCATATGATAAATTAGGCCAAAATCAGCCTGGTTTCCTGAAGGGGAGACCTTGCCCAACAAATCTGTTGGAATTCCTTGAGGAAATAACAGGCAGGATAGACAAAGGAGAGTCAGCGGATATTGTGTACTTGGATTTTCAGAAGGCCTTTGATAGGGTGCTGCACAGGAGGCTGCTTAACAAGATAAGAAACCATGGTATTACAGGAAAGACACTAGCATAGATAGAAGATTGGCTGACTGGTAGGAGGCAAAAAGGGAGTCTTTTCAGATGGGCTGACTAGCGGTGCTCTGCAGGTTTTGATGTTGGGACTACTTCTTTTTGCATTATATGTGAATGATTTGGAAGATGGAATTGATGGCTTTGTGGCCAAGATTGTGGATGATATGAAGATAAGTGGAGGAACAGGTAGTGTTGAGAAAGCAGAGAGTCTGCAGATGGACTTGGACAGACTTGGAGAATGGGCAAAGAAGTGGCAGTTGGAATACAGTATAGGTGTAGGTATCCATAAATAAGACAAAGTGAGGCATTTTATGTTTAATGGAACCTCTAACATATTTTATTGAACTCCAATACCTGCATGACGAAAGCACCATAAGAACCTTGTACGTAATAAAGTATTCACATCAGACCAGCCTCTTAAAGTGAAATCCTAACTCAATGTTGGCGGTTGTGAATTATGTACGTTTCTCCCAATTATGCTACCCTACACAGGCCCTTCCAGAATTCAGTAAAACTGGCATTGTGAGTCTGTCTGGAGCTCGGATGAGCCACCTGGATCAAGTTCTATATTGCATGGCGGGAGGAACAGGAACAGCAGGTTCCACGGCTTGTCCAGAGGTGCATCGACATGCTCATGGTCATCTTGTGACACCAGGGGCATGGCAGCAGAATCTGCCAAATCTGGGTGGGCCGGCTTAAGGTGATCTACTGAAATACGTTCAGGTTTACCCCTCTCATCAATGATATAAGTCTTTTCTTCTTGTTTCATAATGTGGAACAAGCAATCATAAGGGGCCTAAAGGGTGTTCATCATGGCAGAGGAAAACAAATGAGGCGGAATGTAGGCCAACAGGAACCCAAGAGTGCTGTTCGCCATGATGGGAGGTAGGAATATGTACAAAGGATTTGGCTCCTGAAGAGGTGGAGCGGAGTGACGATGGCACTAAATGGCAACTCCTTTGCTTGCATCTTCAGAAACAGCTCTATTTCCATCTTTAATATCTTTATTTTTCTATTTCAGGGTTCTTTTGAAGACCCTGACGTGCAGTTACATGCTGACTTCAGTCTTTTGTGGGAATGGAACCTGCTCTTGGGATTTCATAACCAGCCATTGTTGTCTGGCATGCCAAGGGCTCAGCCTAAGAGTCCGACTCAGATTTGGAAGCCTAGGATCTCGGGACACCGGAGATGGGTGGATCGAGGGTCGGTGTCACGTCAGGAGACCCGTATGTCATTGGAGGGGTTGGAATATCTACGGCTGTGTGCCTGGAGACTCGAGATCTTTGAGATCTTCGGGCACAGGACTAGAGAAAAGGACGTAACGGACTTTTAACATCATAAACCAGCAAATTGTTTGTTAGGTCTCTCTGCTTGCTGCGAAAACGGAGATACCTCCTTCTCCCTTATTAGAGAGAGAGAGCCTGTGGTATGTCAAATACTGGGTGAAACGCGAAGTCTTTGAAGTAATGCAAGTCTGTGTCTTTGCTGTTGCTTTGCTCACGCTTCAGACCTTGGTGGTGGGTTCTGATGCCTTTTTTCCTGCTGGTGGGGGAGGGGGAATTGCTGCTTGCAGTGCAGGAGGGAGGGGAGCTGGGGGAGACTTTGGGTTCTAACATTTAATTGTCATTCATTCTTTGGAGCACTTTGTTTTCATGGATGTTTGTGAAGAAAAAGCATTTCAGGATGTATATTGTATACATTTCTCTGACATTAAATTGTACCTTTGAACCTTTGAACTTACTGAGGAGGGCGGTACGACTGTTGAGAAGCCAATTAGGCAGTCGTGGCAACAGGAATAAAGTCACTTGGCCGGAATATCAACTCAGCCACGGATGACTGCAGGTCCTCTTTCATTCAGAGCCCCAGCAGGACCCACAGGAGACAAGTATGAGTGTTGTTTGAATTTCCAGCATCTGCAAATTTCCTCGTGTTTGATCTTTAAATTCACAATTGGTCACTTTTTGATGCCAGAGGCTTGTGGCCAGCATCCGTGATGGACAGGAGCATTGCATTTGTCCAGTTGTTCCTTCGCCAAATGCAAATTTAATTTCCATTTCATGGTGTGTTATCAATAACTTAAGATAATATACAATATATGAACTAATTAGAAAATGATCCAAATGCCACATTTGGCCCATTAAATTTATACCCAATCATGGAACAATTCTATTCCTCTCTCTAATTTTCCCTGTAAGATCACACCCCCAGAGATTCATCCACTCACCTACACACTGGAACATTTTGCCTGCGTGGGAAGCAGGAGGAAAATGGGAAATCTGGGGGAGATCCACACTATCACAAGGAGGAGCTTTGACACGTTTACTGCGCATTACATATTCACCGCTGAAGCCCTCTCATCCCAAGCCAGCAAATATGGATGGCTGTGAAGCTACCGTGCATGGACACTGTCTGACATTAGTTGTCAGTTCCAGCAACCAGTCTTTGGACAGGCTGATTTCAGTGAAACAATTAAGCTAATCTAATCTGTTTTCTCCAATTGAATCTAGATCCACAGGAGATGTAAACTTCAGTTTGAACTACGTGGGAAGTATGAGGCCCTAATCATGGAGTGAATAACAAAAGAAGTTCATCATTTATTCTCTCAAAGTTCAAAGTAAATTTATTATCAAAGTACATATATGTGGCACCATATACAACCCTGAGATTCATCTTCTTGCAGGCATAATCAATAAATTCAATAATCATAATAGAATCAATGAAAGACTGTGCCAACAGGGTGGACAACCAGAGTGCAAAAGACAACAAAACTGTACAAGTACAAAGAGAAAAAAAACAAATAATAATAAAAAATAAATAAGCACAAATATTGAAAATGTGAGATGAAGAGTCCTTGAAAGGGAGTCCAGAGGTTGTGGGAACAGATGGGGCAAATGAAGTTGAGTGAAGTTATTCCCCTCTGGTTCAGGAACTTGACAGTTGATGGATCATAATTGTTCCTGAACCTGATGGCATGAGTCCTGAGTCTCCTCTACCACCTTCCTGATGGCAACAGTGAGAAGACAGCATTACATGCTCAAAGCAAAATTAAAGGAAGGCAGTAGTGATAGGGGACTCTATAGTTAGGGGGTCAGACAGGCCATTCTGTGGACGCAGGAAAGAGACTCAGATGGTAGTTTGCTTCCCAGGTGCCAGGGTCCGGGATGTGTCTGATCGCATCCAAGATATCCTGTGGTGGGAGGGAGAACAGCCAGAGGTCGTGGTACATATTGGTACCAATGACATAGGTAGGAAAAGGGAAGAGGTCCTGAAAAAAGACAACAGGGAGTTAGGAAGGAAGTTGAGAAGCAGGACCGCAAAGGTAGTAATCTCTGGATTACTGCCTGTGCCACGCAAAAGTGAGAATGGAAATAGGATGAAGTGCAGGACAAATATATGGCTGAGGGATTGGAGCAGGGGGCAGGGATTCAGATTTCTGGATCATTGGGACCTCTTTTGGGGCGGGTGTGACCTGTACAAAAAGGATGGGTGGCACTTGAATCCCAGGGGGACCAATATCCTAGCCGGGAGGTTTGCTAGGGCTACTGGGGAGAGTTTAAACTAGAATTGTTGGGGGATGGGAACCAAACTGAAGACTGGGGAAAACTGGGGAAGAGGAGGTTAGCTCAGAAATAGAGAAAGCTTGTAGACAGTGTGAGAGGGAGAATAGGCAGGTGAGAGAGAAGGGACGCATTCAGACTGATGGTTTGAGATGTGTCTATTTTAGTGCAAGGAGTGTTGTGAACAAAGCGGATGAGCTTAGAGAGTGGATCAGTACTTGAAGATATGATGTGGTGGCCATTACAGAGAAGCACTGAGGGCTAATGTTAGTCCTGACGAAGGTCTTGGCCTGAAACGTCGACAGTGCTTCTGCCGAAAGATGCTGCCTGGCCTGCTGTGTTCCACCAGCATTTTGTGTGTGTTGTTTGAATTTCCAGCATCTGCAGATTTCCTTGTGTTTGGCTCAGGGACAAGATTGGTTACTTCAAGTGCCAGGCTTTAGATGTTTCAGAAAGGACAGGGAGGGAGGCAAAAGAGGTGGGGACGTGGCACTGTTGATCAGGGATAGTGTCACAGCTGCAGAAAAGGTCGATACCATGGAGGGATTGTCTACGGAGTCTCTGTGGGTGGAGGTTAGGAACAGTAAGGGGTCAATAACTTTACTGGGTGTTTTTTATTCGCCGCCCAATAGTAACAAGGATATCGAGGAGCAGAAAGGGAAACAGATCCTGGAAAAGTGTAATAAGAACAGAGTTGTCGTGATGAGAGATTTTAATTTCCCAAATATTGATTGGCATCTCCTTAGAGTGAGGGGTTTAGATGGGGTGCAGTATGTTAGGTGTGTTCAGGAAGGTTTCTTGACACAGTATATAGATAAGCTTACAAGAGGAGAGGCTATACTTGATTTGGTATTGGGAAATGAACCTGGTCAGGTGACAGGTCTCTCAGTGGGAGAGCATTTTGAAGATAGTGATCATAATTCTATCCCCTTTACAATAGCATTGGAGAGAGGTAGGAACAGACAAGTTAGAAAAGTGTTTAATTCAAGGGGAATTATGAGGCTATCAGGCAGGAAATTGGATACTTAAATTAGAAACAGATGTTCTCAGGGAAAAGTACGACAGAAATGTGGCAAATATTCAAGGGATATTTGTGTAGAGTTCTGTATATGTATGTTCCAATGAGACGGGCAAGTTATGGTAGGGTACAGGAACCATGGTGGACAAAGACTATAATAAATTTAGTCAAGAAAAGAAAAGCTTACAAAAGGTTCAGAGAGCTAGGTAATGTTAGAGATCTAGAAGATTATAAGGCTACTAGGAAGGAGCTTAAGAAGGAAATTAGGAGAGCCAGAAGGGGTAGATGGGTAGAATTAGGGAAAACCCCAAGGCATTCTACAAGTATGTGAAGAGCAAGAGGATAAAATGTGAAAGAATAGGGCCTATCAAGTGTGACAGTGGGAAAGTGTGTATGGAACAGGAGGAAATAGCAGATGTACTTAATGAATACTTTACTTCAGTATTCACTATGGAAAAGGATTTTAATAATTGTAGTGATGACTTGCAGCAGACTGATAAGCTTGATCATGTTAGATATTAAGAAAGGATGTGCTGGAGCTTTTGGAAAGCATCAAGTTGGATAAGTCACTGAGACCTGATAAGATGTACCCCAGGCTACTATGGGGGATGAGAGGAGATTGCTGAGCCTCTGGTAATGCATCATCAATGGGGAAGAGAGAGGTTCTGGAGGATTGCAGATGTTGTTTTATTCAAGAAAGGGAGTAGAGATAGCCCAGGAAATTATAGACGAGTGAGTCTTACCTCAGTGGTTGGTAAGTTGATGGAGAAGATCCTGAGAGACAGGATTTATGAATATTTGGAGAGGTATAACATGATTGAGTAGTCAGCATGGCTTTGTAAAGGTGGTGCTTTACGAGCCTGATTGAATTTTTTGAGGATGTGACTGAACACATTGACGAAGGAAGAGCAGTGATGTAGTGTATATGGATTTCAGCAAGGCATTTGATAAGGTACCCCATGCAAGGCTTACTGAGAAAGTAAGCAGGCATGGGATCCAAGGAGACATTGCTTTGTAGATCCAGAACTGTCTTGCCCACAGAAGGCAAAGAGTGGTAGTAGACGGGTCATATTCTGCATGGAGGCCGGTGACTAGTGGAGTGCCTCAGGGATCTGTTCTGGGACCCTTACTCTTAGTGATTTTTATAAATGACCTGGATGATGAAGTGGAGGGATGGGTTAGTAAGTTTGCTGATGACACAAAGGTTGGAGGTGTTGTGGATAGTGTGGAGGGCTGCCAGAGGTTACAGCAGGACATTGATAGAATGCAAAACTGGGCTGAGAAGTGGCAGATGGAGTTCAACCCAGTTAAGTGTGAAGTAGTTCATTTTGGTAGGTCAAATATGATGGCAGAATATAGTATTAATGGTAAGACTCTTGGCAGTGTGGAGGATTCAGAGGGATCTTTGGGTCTGAGTCCATAGGATGTTCAAAGCTGCTGTGCAAGTTGATTGTGTGGTTAAGAAGGCGTATGGTGTATTGACCTTCATCAATCGTGGAATTGAATTTAGGAGCTGAGAGGAAATGTTGCGGCTATATGGGACCCTGGTCAGACCCCACTTGGGAGTACTGTGCTCAGTTCTGGTCACCTTACTACAGGAAGGATGCAGAAGCCATAGAAAAGGTGTGGAGGAGATGTACAAGGATGTTGCCTGGATTGAGGAGCATACCTTATGAGAATAGGTTGAGTGAACTCGGCCTTTTCTCCTTGGAGCGAAGGAGGATGAGAGGTGACATGAGAGAGGTGTATAAGATGATGAGAGACATTGATCGTGTGGATAGTCAGAGGCTTTTTCCCAGGGCTGAAATGGTTACCACAAGAGGACACAGGTTTAAGGTGTTGGGGAGTAGGTACAGAGATGTCAGGGGTAAGTTTTTTACTCAGAGAGTGATGAGTGCGTGGAATGGGTTGCCGGCAATGGTGGTGGAGGCTGATATGATAGGGTCTTTTAAATGGCTTTTAGCTATGTACACAGAGCTTAGTAAAATAGAGGGCTATAGGTAAACCTAGTAATTTCTAAGGTATGGACATGTCAGCACAACTTTGTATTGTGCTGTAGGTTTTCTATGTTTCTAAAGACTTTGTTTTAGTTGAGTTCAGCTTACTTTCAGGAAATTAAAAACTAATTTCATTTTTCATGAATATGTTGGCCTGAGCTAACAATCCTCAGGAAAGATTTGATTTTGTAAATCCTTTGAGCTTCCAAAACAATAGCTTTGACAAATTTATTGCAGATTACATATTTACTGCTTATGCCCTCTAATCCCAAGCCAGTGAACGTGGATTTTATTTCAAATGCTTGGTCCTGTAACCTAAGAGCACAGTATCCTATTGCATCCTCTACCCAACTGATATGTAATGCAGGACCTGAGCTTGCGATACAGAAACTTCAAACCCTACCATAATAGTCAAGAGAATTTAACTTTTATTCAAGTTTCAGGAGTTAAGAATGGATAGTAGAAAATGACCAAGAAACAGGTGATGACAAAACCCCCCTGAAAAACTAGTAGTAATCAGAGTAGGAAATCTGTTCCAAATGGACATTGAACCAATGAACGTTAACTCACTTTTTCCACCTTTTTGCACTATTTACTTATTTATATGAATATACACACTGTAATTTGCAGCTTATGACTATATATTGCACAGTACTGCTGTCACCTAATAACAAATTTCATGAATAATCTCAGTGATTCTAAACTTGATTCTGAAATTAGTCAATTACAGTATATGTATACTGAATAGATCAAAAATCATGCAAAACAGTAATAATACACATTAAAAAAGTGAGGTAGTGTCCAAGGGTTCAATGTCCATTTGGGAATCAGGTGGCAGTGTTGTTTGTGAGTGTTCATTTGACTATTGTGCATTGGATATTAGAGGGATATCAGAGGCATTGTGCCTCATGACACTTGTACAATGTGGGTCATTGTCAAGGCAATGCTTTAGAACCCATGTTCAAGTTAATCAGAGCTCATTTCAAAACTTCAACAGGTTCCAGTTAAAAAGCCTTTTTGTAAGAGGAGGTAACATGGGAGCCCATAATAATCCAAGACAGTTGATTGGACTTTGAGGGATGGTTCCTCAATTGTGTTAATGTGGCAACCGTGAGGCTACTTGGTCTTGTCGCATCTTTCTATGACTTGTTTTAGCCCCCAAATGAACTGCTGGATTGGTTCCAGACCTCTAATTATTGCTTTCAAAAGTTACATATTGGATACAAATTCTGGGCTAAACATCAAAAATCCATTACTTTTTGTGTTCAGCTCAAACAGATCAAAGCTTAAATTGGAATTATACAGGAAATTAAAGTTTATAAAGGTAGCTCACTCAATGAGTTATCAAAAAACTAAAACCATATTCTCTTCCAGGAAATATGGACAATTGCACTTGGGAAATATTGCACGTGCTTCTGCACACTTATTGGACAAAGCACTGATTAGGTCCAGACAGCTAAAAAATATGTACATTACCTGTCCAAACTATTAAGTCGATCATGCTTTCTTTGTTGGTAGATCCCAAACTATGAGTATCTGAATAAAAAGTTATGTTATATCTCTACCTTTGACAAAGGTGTTTTGGTTGTATTTAAAGCTCATTGAAGATAACCTTGCACGGAAAGCATCATATCCATGAGCCACAGCAGTTATTGATTTTGCCAAATACATTCTAGGAGATATTAAAACCATTAATTAATTTGTTCTGGATTTTGGTTGAACTCTGTCTGTGGTAACCTCAGACAGAATACATTGACAGTGCTATAAAATGAACTCATGATCTTCTACTACTTCTGAATTGGTGTACGAGCTGTTCCTATCTTATGTTAAATAATCAGTCAAAACAAAACGTTTTAGAGTGAAGATTTTATTTCTAAAATATTTTCCATCATTTTATCACATGAATAATTTTTTTTAGGGGAAGTCGTCAGCTATTACCAAAAAGATACAAGTATTAAAAATAACACATTTACAGTAGATTCCTGGAAGACACCAACTTGGACCACAATGGAGAAAAATTCATCTGCAACAAGGGAAGTGAACTTCCAAATGGAACTTTTTTTTTAAACACTGGGCACTATTGTAGCTGGCATCTATGTTGTTTACCACACATGCCCAAAAGTGCTTTCTAATCCAGAATAGTAATCACTGTTGGCAAAATCCACAATCAGCAACGACTAAATAACCTGTTTCAATGATGTTCACTGTGGAATAAGTATTAGCTAGGGTCCTGGGTAGATTTCCCTGCTGATTCATTGAAAATGGTATTTTTTTTATATTCCACTCAACAAGGAAACAATGCTTAAAATTTCAACTAGAAGCTGCAACCTCATACTATGCAGCTGTCAACTTCAGATAGTAAGAAGCTGATTGTGAATTGTATGGTAAAAGTCATTGGCAACCATTTCCCTGTTATACCTCCCAAAATACAGAACAAGACAAGGACTAAGGATCTAATTGAATGTTGTGTACGGTCAGTTTAAAAACCTTATCTGGAGGCAACTTTTAAACACAAGGTGACCATAACCAGGAGCATGGTGGGGCCAACTAATGGGCTGAATTCTAATAGGGTTCTTGAGAATTTAAATTTGAGAACTGAAAGTTTGGTGTGAACTCTCTGAAATCCATTCAATCCAGTTTCTTGATTATTTCCACCAATCTCTCAGCCAAAGGAACCCCTACTTCACTAGTTAAAAAAAAATCAACTGCACTTCTGGAATGCAGGATACCATATCCAATGGTATAGAAACCATAGAAGAGCATAATAGACAATTCGACTAATATTGATTTGATGTCACATTTGAAATTGAAGAATACTTTTCACTTTAATTTAAAGGAAACTAACATTTTCTTCCAGTTCAAGTTAAAGCAAAATGTCATTGAATTTCAAAAGAATTTGAGATGGAACCCAAAATTATAAATAGGCATTTTTAATAAACTTAAGTGGAAATACTGACAAATCTTTATTTTTGAATCTTTGGTACATTCAATATAGCTTTCAAGCCTTAAATGAGTGAGTGAAATCTGTACCAATTAAAAAAAACACACACACAAGCAAACCCAAATCTTTCATAGATAGTATTTACATTGGAAATTACAATATAATACAACTGTCAATCTTATAAGATGAAATCAAGTTTCCATGAAACCTATCACAATGAATCTCTCCCCATTCTGATTATGATGTTTGTAGCACGCAGAGTATGCATGGAGAAATGCACCTTGCCAAAAAAAAAAGAGGCTGATTATTGAAATAGGGCTTTATACCTTATTCCAGATCAAATGGATAATTTTAATAAAGAAAGCATACCATCTTGTTTTAAAAATTCTTTCTTGGGTCCAAACCAAGGAAAGCTTTCCAGTGATTAATAATACAATATATACAACATCTTTACAACATCCATGGGGGACAAAATCTTCCAAGCAATACCATTCATTCCACAAACATCATGACTTTGAAGCACTATTTACAGGTGTACACATACACCACAAAATAGGGCTTTGCCATTACAAGCTACCAAGTTATCAAAATGAGAATATGTAGTGTAAATTACAGTCTGTGAGAAAACAGATAAGATGAAAATATAAAATTAATTTATAGCTCTTTAATTCCTTTTAAAACAGCAAACAGAAAGGAAAAAAGGAATAAACCAACTTTTGGGAGGGGGTGTGACTGCTATATTGAAGAAAAGGGGCACCTCACGCTGCTGGTTACAAATCTTCATAAAAATCAAATTTAAACATATGGTAGTATTCCATAGACAAAGAGTGCCATAAAGGCAGCACTGAAGAGACCAGAGACCGGGACAGTCACAAACCAGGCCAGGAAGATATTGCGAAATAAATGCCAGTCCACAGCTTTGCGCGATCGGATCCATCCCACAGAGACCACAGAGCCAACCTGGACAAACAAAAGCCGGAACAGAAATCAATAGGAGTGCAGACGAGTGCGGAAAGGCTACAAGTGAAAACTGAGGCAGTGGAAAAGACCGCTTCAAAATAGAAATCAACAGCCAAAAGCAAGATGGTTTCCACTTCATTACAGTTAGCAGAGATTGCCGGAATGTATTTAGCAAACTCAAGCATTTGAACTATTGATTTATTTAAAATAATGTGCTTTAAATGTAAACAGTTACCCGGGTATATAGCTTTTAAAGACAGTTCTCTGATCCTGCACTCTATTGTGGAAGCTTTACTGAGCAAGAGCCCGTCAGTGGTAAGTTTAAAACGCTAAAGCCCTCTCTGATGGCTCAGCAACCCTTTCAGTGAAGCTCCACTCCCAAGAGTGCAGGATCGGTATTTCAGGTTTGAAGCTATCAGTCTACTCTTATAAACAAAGTCAAAACTAAGTTAGTTAACAACCCAACACAATTTATTTAGTGACACATTAGACAGAAAACCAAAGTTGACAAACAGTTGGTAAGTGAGCAAGTTAGGACCTCAACCAGAATGAATTACCTGAAGCAGTTTGTTACAAACAGAACAGCATCATGCTTCTCCTCTAAAGAGTTCCTCCCTTTCATTGAGAAATAATGAACAAAGGACACATCTATACAGACTTTGCAAGTGGGACAATCCAAGCTTCCAAAACCAGATTGGATATGACCTTGAATTCAATAATTCCCTCTCTTCCTACCTATCTATGAGATATGGACCTTGCTGCTCTAGCATCACCCACAAGTCAATCTCCATACCTCCTCACCATCCTCAAGCTGTCATTATCCATGGCTACACTTCTCCCTTCCTATGATGCTGACCGGATGAACGATCCTGCAGGTGGTTGGAGGGGTCATTTTACCTCTGTAGCTCCTGCCGGTCCTTCAAACATCTTTCATGCAAGGTCAGCCTCTTGCATTTGTACAGAGCCCTGGTGAGACCACACCTGGAGTATTGTGTACAGTTTTGGTTTCCAGGGTTAAGGAAGGACCACACCTGGATGCTTTCAAGAAGGAGCTAGATAGGTATCGTATGGATAGGGGAATCAAGGGATATGGGGACAAGGCAGGAACCGGGTATTGATAGTAGTTGATCAGCCATGATCTCAAAATGGCGGTGCAGGCTCGAGGGGCCGAATGGTCTACTTCTGCACCTATTGTCTATTTATTTTCTACAGAATGCCTGTCATTGTGCATAATAACCACTTCCTGAAGGGAAGGAAGAAACGGAGCTTCGCTTCACATTAACAATGGGATTCTAAAATCTAGACTGTTGGAGAAAGATGTTTTACCTTCACAAGCCCCTTTATCTCAAATCTTCAGAACTTAACTCTCAGGTAACACTACTCACAGACTGAACTCACTGGAAACTTGCATGAACTCTATCTGCCTGGTCTCTGATCGGCAGAACCATCAATTCTAACACCAGACATATTTGATGAGAGTAATTTGTTGACAGGATATTACCCTTATCAACACCCAAAGCAACTCACGGACCATTAGTCCACAGTTCTAACATCTACAATAGGAATTGTTAATGCTACAGTGGAATTCCAACCACATCATTATGGGACAAGATCCAATTAGAGTGATCATATTAAATTATATCTGCTCGACATGTGCAATCATCTCATACCCTAACTCCACTTCTGCTGATCCACATCAAGCAATCTATCAAAATGCACACCTAAAACAAAACAATAAACACAAGAAGTCTGCAGATGCTAGAAGACTGAGAAACGTACACAAAGTGCTGGGGAAAATCAGCAAGGCAGGCACATCTACGGAGGGGAACATACAGCTGATGTTTCAGACTGAGACCCTCCATCAGGACAGGAAAGGAAGTGGGCAGAAGCCAGAATAAGAAGATGGGGTGGGTGTTACTGGAAGGAGTAGAAACTGGCAGGTGATAGGTGAGATCAGGTGATTGGTTGGGGGTGTGGCGGGGGGAGGGAAGAAGAAAGAAACTGGGAGATGATTGGTAGAAGTAAATGGCTGGAAAAAAAAGGACAATACTCTCAGGTTGGAGGAGAAATATTTTATATTTAGCCTGGGTGGCCTCCAACCTGATGGCATGAACATTGATTCCCTATCTTCTAGTAATTTCTTCCCCCTCCCCTTCTCCCTTTTTCCATTTCCCATTCTGATTTCTCTCTCACTTGCCTCCTTCCCTTCCCTCCATAGTTCACCACTCAGATTGCTTCTTCAGCCCTTTACCTTTTCTATCACCTCCCAGCTTCCTACTTCACCACCCCCCCCCCACTAGGTCTCACCTATCATCTGCCCATTTGTACCTCTTATTCTGGGCTCTGTGTCATTCTTTTCCAGTTCTGATGAAGGGACTCTGTCTGAAACGACAACTATTTATTCCCCTCAAATGGTTGACAGACAGACATACTTTACTGATCCGGGGGGAAATTGGGTTTCGTTTCTGCGTTGCTGAGTTCCTCCAGCATTTTGTATATGTTACTTTAAACAAACAAAGCTCCAAGTATCTTCCTCTAAATAACTTCTGATTTAAAGTGAAGCCTGTTGCAAGTTAGACATGAGACAGCAGAATACAATAGTTAAAGTGGTTTTAGTTCAATCATCTGGTTTGCTACAAGTGCTAGCGACATGGTTGTTGCATTAACATGACACAAGAATACCTTGCAATGAGTGGAACTTATTGGAATGCCCACATTTGAGGCTACAAGTACAGTTAGCGCACTCATTACTTCAATGCAAAATCCACTGTGAAGAAACAGAAAATAAGTTTGAAGTAAGAAAAGCACGTGAAAGACATCCCATCAGAAACATGCAATGTAAAACAGTCTGAGTGGCGAGAGGTTCCAGTAGACACCATCCTGCTCCAAGTAGCGTGCTGCTAATCAGTCCATAATGGCAAGAAAAGCTCATTGGCTAATGCAACATTGCTGCTGTCAGATAACCTAGAACTTTTAGGCCACTCAGTGACAAAAAACATTTTTTGGGCAATTAACTTGAATAAAGGATCTCACTATTGATATCTATCTAGTGCATTTTGTTTGCACAGAATTTTGCAGGGTTTTAGGGATCAATCTGATCTGACTAAAAAAGTAGCATATGTTGTTAAAACTTTTTTTTAAAACAACTGAAAATAGTTGACTGAGCATGTTGAGCCTGCAGGTGGTTACACCTTATTCCACACAATCTGATTACTAATCACTCTACCAACTATACTTTAAAATGTCTTCTCTGCTGTAAAGAACCTGGGGACATCCTGAAGTTGTGACATGGATTATATCAATGCCAATTCTTTCTTTAAAGATGATAAATGATCAGATAGGATTATTTGTTCAGTTTTGTCAAGTTGTTAGATGGCAAAGAGTAGTCTATTCCCTTTGGGTTTGCCATGTCTTGTTTTACCACAAGGAATGTTCTTTGTAACGAGGGCTTGAACCAATCAGAATATATAATAGTACTGGGTCTGCTTCTCCATGCCACCAGGAACTGTTGCGAGCAAGCCTCAGAGGGTGGTACAGAGTGAGCTGCTGAAGATGCAGTCACAGGGCATACGCATACCTTGCAGTGTGTGGTACTGATAGGAAGTCCAACATTGGAAGCAACCACAACTGTGAACGCCGAAGCCAACTCAATAGTGAACCCGCTGCAGGAAGCACAAAACAATACTTCACAGTCATTCATTGTACCAGCGAGTCTCAAGATTATTACTACGAAGCCTCAGGCCACATGCAAGAGTCTTACCACAGCTTTAGACAAAATTCCAGGGCAACCATTTTGAAATATCCAGCAGCCATGTGTGGTTTCAGAAAATATTTTAAAATGAGAGAATTAAATCATTATTCACGGCATAATGCATTCACGTTTGTGCTGATGCAGTTATTCCCAGTAATGGTACTGGAAATGGTTGACTATATGCATTGCATGCATAAAGTTAACTCAGGCAAGTAGACCAAGTTCCATATAACTATGGGTTAGCAGCATGAATGTATAAAGATGGCACTAAATGTATGACATACAATATACACAAGCCTCTGAATGTGACAATATGCACACAGAGCCATTATATTCTCCCCAAATTACTGTCCCCATGCTCAGCACACAATCATAGTAATTACACATAACTGGTATTGGTGCAAGCACTATCCCCTAGCTTTCTGAGGGCTCCATAATGTATGGTTTATTATCCTCAAGAAATGGAGAACAATTTTGAACATTTAAATTCAGCAAGCTAAAGACAAAGAAAATACTAGTGTTCAGATAGCACCTAATTTACAAGGAATGATGCATGCCTGGGAAAATTAAGAAACCCCTCAAAACTACTTGGTTGTTGTGGGAAGAATCGATCCTTTTCCACCCCTGAAGGAGATGAATGAGATATGAGCCACTGTTGAATATCTGACTGTAAAATCATCTACAAGCCGGCACAAACACCGCTTCTATGTCTGTGAAGACTTAATTGATCCAACTTGGTATCTTGCACATGGCAAGAATAACTAGCCATCTAACTCATGGAGAGCTCTGATCCTTAAGCAAAGTTGCATTAAATTGGTGCAGGGAAGGAAGATTGCAGCATTCAAATATGGTCATATTCCGGGCTCAATATAAAAGTGGAACTCCAGACAGTGCTCTGCAGAGGCTAGGAGGATTAGAAAACATCTGGATAAAATGCAGCACAACGGAGAATATCAAAATGAAAGAACATGTTTGTAATTGTTACTTTTATTATTCTAGGAACACAGACACACTAGGGAATCATTGCTGTTCTCCAGATTCCAACAAGCTAGTGATGGGCCAGCTTCTAGAACTTCAAGCCACATTCCTTGTGATGGCTAGTTATTTTAGGAAGATGGGATGGCCCAGGAGTGGAGGTCAAGGCTTAGGCCTGCTGAGGACATCCCAGGGCATTGTAGGGAAGTAGAAAATACTCAAGGCACCTTTACTTTTTCAACAGTCATTAGATTTAGTAAACTGGAGCATACTAGAACCTGAATCATCACCAGAAAATGTGGACAAGACCTACACCATGGTGTACTGTTTGATATTAAATCATTCCAAGTGAAACTTCTGACAGACTACGTCACGGGACTTGAGATTCAGGCAGGTGCAGCAGGAACGTCTGGATGGTTGAGGAGATCGGAGATGAGAGTGCAGTAAGGTGGTCATACCTCAAGTGCAGGTTACAGATAAATGGGTGATCACCTGCAGAATAAAAAGAACTAAGCAGATAGTGCATAATTCCCCTCAGAACGTCCCTGGGTACTGTTGGGGCGGCGATCTCTCAGAGGCCACCAGCAGTAGGGGGTCAGTGGCGTGGTGCCTGGCTCTGAGGCAAACAAGGATGAGGTCAGAGTGAGAGTGAAAGGGAACTCAATAGTAAGGGGTGCAGAAAGGTGGTCATGGTAGAGATTCCAGAGTGGCACTGATGCCAGGGTCAAAGATCTCTTGCAGAGGATACAGGAGATTCTGAAAGGGGAGGGTGTGCAGCAAGAGGTTGCGATCCATATAGGTACCAATGATATATGAGCTAGGCAGAAATTTAAAGCTGGGGATAAAATCTCAGGATTACTACCTGTGCCATGTCCTATGAGGTGAGAGATAGATGAATAGGTAAAGTAGTTCAACGCACGGCAGGGGAACTGGTACAGTAGGGAGGGCTTCAGATTTTGGATGACTGGGCTTCCTTCTCGGGTAGGTGACACCTGAACAAGTACGACAGTTTGCATCTGAACTGGAAGGGAACCAATATCCTCCTTGCCATTACTACCTGAGAGGAGTAGGATGGGAACCACAGCGGAAGGGCGACAGGTGGTGGGGTTGAGGGCAAGAAAGGTGGTGTAATAAACAAGTCTGAAAGGACAGGCTAATAAACACGGTGGGACTGATGGATGGAAATGTGTTTATTTCAATGTTAAGTGTGTTAGAGCAAAGAGGGTGAGCTTAAAGCCTGGATTAGTACATGGAATTATGAGGCCGTTCTTATTACAGAGACATAGTTGCAGGGACAGGACTGGTGTTGATTGGGAGCAGCTGCTGCTGGACAAGCTCACATCTGACATGTGAGAGTTGTTACAGGTCAGCTAATCCAAGTTCAGGATCAGCATGTCTGGTAAAGAGCAAGACAAGGATGGTAAGGCAAGGGAATCTGGGATAACCAGAGAGCTCCGAAACTTATTCAGGAAGTAAAATGAAACATACAGAAGGTTTAAAAAGTTAAAATCAGACTGGGGCACCTGCAGTATATAAAGCAAATGCTGAAACAGGCAATGAGGAAGGCCAAAAAGGGGTCAAGAAATATCTCTGACAAACAGGATCAAGCAGAATCTCAAGGAGTTTTATACTTCATTATACTTATAACTAAAGGAGAGGGTAGGTCCTTTTAAGGACCTATGTATCAGTGAGAAGGATTTGGAGCATACTGAAGGCAAAATGGGAATTTTGAGATTAAGGAGGTAGTACTGGGACTTCTAAAGATGGCAAAAATATTGAAAGCGATTACAGGAGCTTTGACAAAGATCTTTGTGTCCTCACTAGCAACAGGCGATGTCGCCGAAGCCTGGAGAGCAGTGTAGCAAAAATTGTGTCGTTGTTCAAGGAAGGAAATGGGGATAATCTGGGCAATTATAGGCAGCTCTTTCCACAATTGCCACAGCTGTTTGTAAGGAGTTTGCACGTTTTCCACCTGACCGTGTAGGTTTCCTCCAGGTGCTCTGGTTTCCTCCCACAGTCCAAAGATGTACCAATTAGTAGATTGATTGGTCATTGTAAATTGACCTGTAATTAGGCTAGAATTAAATCAGGGAACTGCTGGGCTGTGTGGCTCAAGGGGCCTATTCCGTGCAGTATCTCAATCATAATTTTTTTAAAAAGGTGGTAGAGTTTAAGATAGACACATGTATGTGAAGGGCTGTAGAAGAGGACATTTAGTATAAACAGTCATCAAGATCAGCACATCATGGGCAGAATGGGCTGTCCAGTAGTCCATTGCTCCATGTGCCAATAGGTAAGCTTGGTTATAAGTTCTGTACTCGGTAATGTCTTTATTAAGTAAGTGGCTTACTCATAGAGAGTGGGATGGATGAAAAGAAAGATAGGAGAAGACAAAACACAAGCTTATTCAATTTGTAAGGGCCAAAATTCAGCAAAATTTGAGGGGAAAACAATGTACTCTGCAGTAAGGTCTCTTCACATAACCATCTTGGTGCAGTATTATATGTGCAGCATCAAATAGGACACAATGTGCGGGTCATACTCACCTAGAAGGGGTGATGGGAGTGAGATCTTTGCCCAGCGTCTGAATGACTCGCCTGCCCCAGACCCAGAGGCCAGCACAGATGCCCATGCCACCATATAGCAGCAACCAGATTGGCGTGGAGGCACTCTGTAGCACAGCTCCTTCTTGGTAGATCAGCCACAGAGCAACTAGAGGACCAATTGCATTGCTTAAAAAAGAAAATAAAGAACGCTCAGCAGAAGAGTAAATCAATAAATGCGCAAAAATGGAAAATATTTTAAACATTAAAACAATAGAGGTTTTGAAGTGATATAGTTTTTGTTCCCCAGAGACAATTTAAATCCAGCATTTTTGTATGGAGGTACATTCGGTGGAGACTGATGATGTTCTTGCCTGCCTGCAGTGTTGGAAAAGACCCAATTTCCACAGAAATTCTCACAATCCCAGCAATATGCAAAGCAGAGGAAGATCTAGGCCAGAAAATAAAACCATGGCGATCAATTGTGAATGAGTTCCTGTCACGCAAGCCTCTGCATGAGGTACTGGCCAATAGAGTAAATGAAAAAGACTACTATTTCAAGAACAGACGTAGACATCTTTCAGTTTATTGACCATTGTACTTCAAACATGACCACAACAAAAATGGTCCAATTTTCTTATTTGACAGGAATTTTGTGAAGTATTTAAAAACCTCACAACTTCTCCCCTTCCCCACCTACCAACTTGTACTTTGTCCCCTTTCCCCACTTTCTTCTGGATTCTGTCTCCTTTTTTTCCAGTTCTAAAGAAGGGCGTCTGGCTGAAATGCCAACTGTTTATTCCCCTCTGTTCCCCTCACAGAGGACATGACCGCATTGGAATTTGCCACAGCAGGGCATCATTCCTGCTGTAAAAGGGGCTACGAGTGTAAGCTGTAAGAAGCACGTTGAGGGATGGAGGACGGCCACAGTCCAGAGCATGGAACAACAAGCAGGAAGTCTCATCATCACTAATCAACACTGGGATAAGTTAACATTTTGCTTTTACTTGTAGGGAGAATAAAGCAAAAAAAAAGAATAATCTTTTGAAACAGAAATTTTGAAATTATAAATTTTAAAAAATCCATCTTTACTAGCTTCATTTAACTGTGCAAGATTTAAGTTGGATCACTATGGAAACAAAATTCACAACAATGCTGAGGCACAATTTTGTTCTGTCTGAAACAGTTTTACAACTCTATTCATTTCCTGATTCTTCACTTATCCCTTTACCATCATTTTACTTTAATTATTCTCTCCACCCTTCAACATACTTTTCTTCTCTTGAAAAGCCTCTTTTTTCCGCAGTTAAAGCCCCATTAATCACAAACAGTCCTATGTCTAATGACCTGAAACATTAACTTTGTTTTACAACTGATTCCAGTATTTCCTATTCATTTTATCCTGTGAAGCTGGTGTGACACCACAATGTGCAGGCTGTTCTTGGATCATTACATTTAACTACATATTTGGATATTTCTCAAAGATGTATGCATAAATAATTTCAAGAACAGTGGTTATTTTGACAGCAAACTCATATCCATTGGAGACAAAACAGATTGCGGATCCTGGAATCTGGAAAGCAAAAATATTGTGGGAGGAACTTGAAGGGTTAACCAGCATTCACACTGGGGGGGGGGGGGGGGGGGGGGAAAGCAATTGCTTTGGATTAAGGCCCTGCAAGAGGACTCATGATTCAGGTCTCTATCTGAAATGTCACCAATTCCTCTCCTCACATCAAAACTGCTCGACCCACCGAGTTCCTTTGGAAAATTGTTTTTTTTTTAAACCAGGATCCATTTATTCAGACTCAGAATACACCTGGATTTATTGTCTCACCCCAGTCTCAGTGGTTTATTGATTTACTTTTGATGGCAATTAAGAAACACACAAATCGCAGGACTAGAGTCTCAAAAACAATGTAGACCAGGTGAGATATGTGTTTACCCTTCCTACGCTGTTGGAACTTTTACACAAGGCAGCAGTATCTTTCTTTCTTTCTTTTTCAATCTTTTTATTAAATTTCATATATATAAAAAAAAACAACACATAATAATGAATAGATTACAGATTCAATAAACTTGAGATTACATTAGTAATAGGATAATAATATCCTATTAAAACATCCATCAACAAAAGGTACATAAATCAATCAAGTCTATATAAATATATATGAAAGAAAAACAAAAATAATCATCGAAAAAAGAAAAAAAAATTGAAATTATATATGAGAAAAAATATATATTGAAAAAAAATACTAAACTAAAACTAACATGGGCAATAATAGCACTTTATAAATATATAAAGGTGTCAAGAAAAGAACTCCGGAACTCCATACCTGAACAAGGATAAGTAGAGAAAAGGATCTGAAATAGGCCAAATTAATTCATATGAAAGTGTCGAATAAATGGTCCCCAGGTTTCTTCAAATTTAATTGAAGAATCAAAGATAGTGCTTCTGATTTTTTCCAAACTCAAATAAGAAATAGTTTGGGAGAACCACTGAAATGTAGTAGGAGGATTTACTTCTTTCCAGTTTTGTAATATAGACCTTCTGGCAATTAATGTTACAAAGGCAATCATTCGTCTGATTGAAGGGGAAAGCTGATTGCCATCTTCATTTGGTATACCGAAAATTGCAGTAATAAAATGGGGTTGTAAATCGATATTCCATACTGAGGAAATTACATCAAAAATGTCCTTCCAATAGTTATGTAAAGTGGGACATGCCCAAAACAAGTGAGTCAATGAAGCCACTTCTAAGTGACATCTGTCACATTGAGGATTAATATGCGAATAAAATCGGGCAAGCTTATCTTTAGACATATAAGCTCTATGTACAATTTTAAATTGTATTAAAGCATGTTTAGCACAAATAGAGGAGGAATTAACCATTTGTAAAATTTTTTCCCATTTATCTGTTGATATAATACATCGAAGTTCTTTTTCCCATTCTTGTCTAATTCTATCCGATATTTCTGGCTGTATCTTCATAATCATATTATAAATAAAAGCTACTAATCCCTTCTGACAAGGATTAAAAGTAAAAATCAAATCTGAAAAATCCGATGGAGTTGAGTTAGGAAAAGATGGAAGAATTTTATGTAAGAAATTTCTAATTTGTAAGTATCTAAAAAAATTAGATTTAGGTAATTCAAATTTGTTGGATAGTTGATCAAAAGACATCAAAGTACCTTCAAAAAAAAGATCACGAAAACATTTTATACCTTTCCTTTTCCATATACTAAAAGCTTGATCTGTCAATGAAGGTTTAAAAAAAAAATTACATAAAATAGGGCTGTCCAGAGCAAAGTTTTTCAGATTAAAGAATTTGCGAAATTAAAACCAAATTCGTAGTGTATGTTTAACAACAGGGTTAGATATCTGTTTATTGAATTTGGCTAAATCAATAGGAAGAAAAGAACCAAGAACGGAAAATATAGAATATCCCTTAACCTCACTACATTCCAAATTTACCCACTGTGGGCACACAGGTGAATCCAAATCTAGTTTCCAGTACATTAGGTTACGAATATTATTCGCCCAATAATAAAATCTAAAGTTAGGTAAAGCTAGACCACCATCTTTTTTAGACTTTTGTAATTGCCTTTTGCTTAACCTAGGATTTTTATTTTGCCACACAAATGAGGAAATTTTTGAATCAATATTATCAAAAAAAGATTTAGGAATAAAAATTGGTAAAGCTTGGAATAAATATAAAAATTTCGGTAAAATCATCATTTTAATAGCATTAATCCGACCAACTAATGATAAAAATAAGGGAGACCATCTAGTAGTAAGTTGTTGAATTTGATGAAGCATAGGTAAAAAATTCAGTCCAAATAAATCTTTATATTTCTTGGTGATTTTTATACCTAAATAGATAAAGTTATCAGTAACAACTTTAAATGGCATCCTATCACTCAATAAAGTTTGCGCGTTTAAAGGGAATAACTCACTCTTATCTAAGTTTAACTTATAAGCAGTATCATGCTCATAGAATCATAATCAGATTTATCATCACTTGTAATCAACATGAAAATTGTTGTTTTGCAGCAGCAGACCAATGCAAAGATTTTTTAAAAAATCTATAAAAATACAAAATCAAATATACAGCACTAACCAAAAGGAATAATAAGGTAATGGTCATGGACCATTCAGAAATCTGATGGCAGAGAGGAAGAAGCTGCTCCTAAATCATTTAGTGTTAGTCTTCAGGCTCCTGTAGCTCCTTGCCAAGGCTAGTAATGAGAAGAGGGCATGTCCTGGATGGTGAGAGTCATCAACAATGGATGCACAATATTTTGAAGATGTCATCAATGATGGGTGTGTTGCATCCATGATGGAAATGGCAAGCCTATAATCCTCTGTAGCCTCTGTGCATTGGGGGCTCCATATCAAGCTGTGATGCAACCAGTTAGGATGATCTCCACTATACTTCTATAGAATTTCTAAGAATCTTTGGTTGCATACCAAACTCCTACTGAGATAAAGCCACTAGTACCCCTTCTTCATGACTGCATTGATGGGTTGATCCTCGAAGATACTGATGTCCAAGAACTTGAAGTTGCCCACTCTTTCCACCACCGACCCCACAATGAGGACTGGTATGTTTTCCTCGGACTTCCCTTCCTTTGTCTTGCTGACACTGAGAGCGAGGTTGTTGTTGCAACATCACTCGACCAGCTGATCTACTTCACTCTTGTAAGGAGAAGTTATTATCTATCTGCACAGACTGTCATCTCCCAATAAGGAAGTGGAGGAGGTACAGAGATCTAGGTTTTCAAACTTGGGTTTTAGTGCCGAGGAAATAACGGTGCTGGTAATCGATCAACAACAGCCTGACATATGTCTTGTGACTATTTAGGTTCCCCACAGCCAAGAGGAGAACCACAGATTAATACAATGTGGAAACAGGAACTTGGGTTCAACTTGTCCAACCATGGTGCACACTAAGTTAATCTATTGGCCCACATTTGACCATATCCCTCTAAAACCTCCTTATCATTATACTTATTCAAATGTCTTTTCAAATATTATTGTACCTTCCTTCACCACTTAGTTTGTCTGCCCATCCCATATAGGCAGCACCCTGTGTGGTGTTGCCCCAAAGGTCCCTTTCAAATCTTTCACCTCTGATCTGAAACCCATGTCTTTAGTTCCCTTTCCTTGCAGAAAGACTATGCATTCTACACCTCATGATTTTATACACCTTTAAGGTCACGCCTTAAGATTTTCTCATGTTTGTGATTGGTCTCCCCTTAATCTCCTATGTTCCAGGGATTAAAGTCCTATACTGCCCAACCTCACCCTATAACGAGTCCTGGCAGCATCCTCATAAACCTTCTCTGCACTTGTTTCGTTTTAATGATGTCCTTTGTATAACAGGACACCAGAACACGTATTTGAAGTGTGGTCACACCAACTCATCTCCACCTACAACATAAAAACATGAAAATCAAGCAACTGCGGACAATTTGTTTTAAGAATTGGAGTTTTTGTTCTCCAGAATACTTAACCAATATCAGCATCACACTGTCCATCAATACTAGATCTATTCTCCAATACATGACGTGAAGTATTCATTTGATGCCTGCTTGGCTATGTATTCTCAGCATTTGAGTTTTTCAATTCGGACTCCCAGTATCTACAATATTTTGCTTTCCATAATCCTTTCCTGTATTGCATTCAGCAAAGACCCCCAGAATATTCTTTTAATACTGCATAGTATTTTAAATGCAAGTAAAATTAATGTTTACACAACCATAAATGCAAGTAGGTATTGCAAAACAAAACTCCAAATTAAAACTCAGTCTAGTGCAGCCTTTCCAAAACATCATTTCTAGCCACTTCTGTGGATTAAAATGAGAGTCTCAGAGGATTAGGTGTTGCATCAACATTTCCAGCAGGATTTCAGACTTATTTGTTAATGAAGCTGGACAGTCAGAGCAGGGCCTCTGGATGGTGGCGACTGGTATTTTTAAGCTGCACTGCAAAACTAGTTCATTCAAGTCACTGCTATTTTTAAACTGAGCTACAACTGCAGCAGGCAAAATGATATACAAAGTTTAAGAACCATTCCAGATTCACAACTAGAATTGTGGCCCATTAACAGAATGCTTGCAGCAGCTGCCTTCATGCTCAGAGCCTTTAAAGAGATTGACACAAATGATCAGCAAACACTGTGCAACCATATTCTGGGAACAATTCCTTCTTTCTACATTTACGATGCAATCCCACTTTTTTAAAAAATATATAAAAATAGTTGATTTTCCTAACATGATTCCTCAGTTACAAAAACAGGGCAGGATATAGCTCTCTGCCAGAACCAGCAATAGCAGCAACCAGGAAGCCCCCACACCCCAGCATAAGCTTAACCCACAGGAACTTGTACACCAGCCTGGTGAGGGGGAAGGCTATACACATGAGTCTATGTGGGCACCAGCTGAGGTGTGGCTGCAGGGTATTGGGTGGTTGTTATGAACTGACCGCAGTACTCGTCCCCTACTCCTCCTGTACATTCCTAAAGCTGGCAAGTTTAAAGGGAATTTTCTAAACCTATGAAACAAGTATTCATTGTGGTCAAAGACATTAACCTATTCATTCAAGTTGATTAAAACTTGGAATCTAGGGGTTTAGCAGGGGTTTCTGAACCATCCGATAACTGGATAATAATTATACAACTGATAGCAAATCACACCTCTGAGCTTCATTCTTAACAACTATGCTCTTTACTATTAATCTCTGGTGTTTGGTGCCAGGCCACTTCAGAGGGCAAGAAAATGTCAACCACATTGGGTAAGGCTAGAAATAGGTATGGCAGGGTAAAATGGCAGGGTTCCACCCACTAGTGAACCAATTTATTTTCCTCACTAAATTGTACCTTGGTTACATAGTGACTGATATCAGCAACTCCCAGGTCCTTTTGCTTTGAAAGATGTACCAACTAGCATTTCTGTCCTCTGAAGTACCAGTTCAATAACATAAACACCAAATGCCAGAACTCGTACAACTAGAGAATGAGTAAGTAAAATCCACCAGCTATTTAGGCCATTTGGGATAAAGGAGAAACTATTTTGTTTAAAAAGATTTGGAGTACAGTTCTCTTCCCGCTGTTGATGCTTCATAGTCGAAGGGACCAAAGAACATCAAATGACTCCCCCCCCCCCCCCCCCCCCCCATCATCCATGCCAGGGAACGGGTGATGGTCCTCTAGGGTTGCAGTATAAGCAACTACATGTATAGCTGCAGGCCCAGGCCCAACAATCATGCTTCTGATGCAGTGGCAGCAAGTACGGTTGGGAACTATCAACCAAAAGGAATGATATTCACAACTTCGGACATTCCAAAGTGTTCTGCAGACTATGAAATACTAATTTTGGTGCTGTTTAAACAGATGTAATATGGGAAGTACAAAGATTAATCCTACTTAGGCAAAATTTCAAAATCAACTCGAAGGTGGTTAGTTGTTCATTTTGTTTATCATTATGGAAGAAATGTTCACTAGGACTTCAGCAAGCTGCCCCTGTTCTTCAGCCCCGAGCTGACGAGGGAAGGGAGTTGGGCAGGCACGGGGTTGAGGCAGAGACAGAGCAACACACACAGTGAGAGCCCCGAGCCCCGAGCTTCCTCTTATACCTGCTGACGAGGGAAGGGAGTTGGGCAGGCACAGGGTTGAGGCAGAGACAGAGCAACACACACAGTGAGAGCAGACAAACGGGTATGAGTGTTACAAATACTTAACAGTTGGCTAGAGAAAGCACGCTACAATTTGACAGCATGTTTAACAAAGGTATCATAGGCATTTTATATTTAACCTGCCAGTGTATTTCTCACACACTACCTTTCCTTTCTCCTCATGACTGTAATGAGGCTGGCGTGTTTAAAATGCTGCTAAGTCCAGGCTGCATAAATAGAGCTGCAAGCATCCACAGCACAGATTTGCCCTCGGGAATTTCTCAGTAGAAGGCTGATGACATTTCTGTCAGTCCTGCATTCCCTTAGCTTGGAATACACGCTCAAGTCTGCTGAGTGTGACTTAAGATTCACGATCTTCCAATCCAATGGCAAAACTGCTACCACCAAACCAGGTGGTAAAATGTGTCAGTTAAATTATGGAAAACTATTAAAGCATTTGAGTTCAAATCCACAAGTCACCTGAGATGCTTTCATCTCAGTCCTCCATTCTCAAAAAAGAATCAGAACAAATATCAACTGATGTTAAATATTAGTTTCAAAGACATCCCAGGGTGACACTTTTCAATATTCAGTGTTGAGAAGCAACCCTATCCTTTCTAAACATCCAGTTTCTCCCTCAAAACGGGTTTCTATATCTGTGAAAAAGTGGAAGCAAGAAGCACAGAGCCAGAAAGTTAGAAATGATGGTAACTGGGTCAAGACTGTTCTGCTGTGTGGATTAAATTGCAAGAACTTCTGTGTGCAGTTTAGTATTACAAGAGAATATCTGAGTACTACAACTAAAGACTTATCAGGACCTAACTGAATCAGCAAATTTTCAGATGACAGTGAGGACAAGACTGTATTGGACTGCATTACAGTGAGGAAGGACAGTGATTAGGGACAGTGAGGACAAGGCTGTATTACAGTGAGGACGGCTATCATGGCTGCAGAGGGATCTGCATCAGCTGGAAAAATGGGCTGAAAAATGGCAGATGGAATTTAATACAGACAAGTGTGAGGTTTTGCACTTTGGTAGGACCAACCAGGGTAAGTCTTACACGGTGAATGGTAGGGCATTGAGGAGTGTGGTAGAACAAAGGGATCTGGGAATACAGGTCCATAATTCATTGAAAGTGGCATCACAGGTAGACAGGGTTGTAAAGAAAGCTTTTGGCATATTGGCCTTCATAAATCAAAGTATTGAGTAATTTCCACTTGGCATTATTATTCAATTATTTATGGTTTTATATTGCTATATTTCTACACTATTCTTGGTTGGTGTGACTGTAACGAAACCCAATTTCCCTCAGGATCAATAAAGTATGTCTGTCTGTCAAGAGATGGAATGCTATGTTGAATTTGTACAAGACATTGATGAGCCTTAATTTGGAGTATTGTCTGCAGTTTTGGTCACCTACCTACAGGAAAGATGTAAATAAGTTTGAAGCAGAACAGAGAAAATTTACAAGGGTGTTGCTGGGGCTGGAGGATGTGAGTTACAAGGAAAGACTGAATAGGTTAGGACTTTATTCCTTAGAACATCGAAGACTGAGAGGAGATTTGATAAGGTATTCAAAATTATAAGGGGTATAGATAGGGTAAATGTAAGCATGCTTTTTCCACTGAGGTTGGGTGGGACTATAATCAGAGGGTGAAGGTGAAAAGTTTAAGGAGAACATGAAGGGAAAGGTCTTCATTCAAAGTTTGGAATGAGCTGCCAGTGCAAGTAGTGCATGTGAGCTCGATTTCAATGTCTAAGCAAAGTTTGGGGGTACATGGATGGTAGTGGTGTGGAGGGCTGTGGTCAGTGCAGGTGACGGGAGTAGGTAGTTTAACTGGTTGGACTAGATGGCCTGACGGGCTTGCCTCTCTGTGCTGTACTTCTCTATGACTTTATGAAAACTAATACCAGTATCAAAAGGGATCCTGCTAAAGGTTCTCAGTTCAAAACGTCGACTATACTCTTTTCCATTGATGCTGCCTGGCCTTCTGAGTCCATTTTATGTGTGTTGCTCGGATTTCCAGCATCTGCAGATTTTCTCTTATTTATCAAAAGAGATCAGACATTTTGGGGGCTCTTTCTCCAGGTATAATGAATATATTCAGCATGGTGGATGGGAAAATAACAGTTCTGGCTGTGGTCAGGGGACAATAATATAAAACTCACTAGCTGTTCAGCATCAAGATTATAGGAGGAATCCTTTGGTTCTAGGATGATGAGAATCAATGCCTTGGAGAGTGCTTGACACAAAAGAGAAGGAATTCAAGGTATATGGTGACAGGAAGGGCAGAGATAAACAGTTTTAGGCTTAGATAGACTATGATCACTCCGAAACAAAAAGGTTATAGAGATATCAGAAGATTATTAGATAGTAATGGGGGGGGGGGGTTACTCTAGGAAAGAAGTGTTGAGGGTAAAAGATCAAAGTCATTATCTTAATGAACAGCAGAACAGGCACAGATGACAATGGCCTACATCTGCTTTGAAACCTGTTCCTGTGTAGAGGATTCCTGGTAATTTCACACCTAGAACAGTGGGTCATGTGTGAAATACAAGACCACTGTTCATAGACCTGCCAGGTTAGTGATTGGAAAATAACACACAAGGGTGCTTAACATGAGGCAATAAGGATGAAAATGAAAGTTCATAATATTTTTTTTAAACACACTCTCATTCAGGTAAAATAGAAAAACGCTTATCCAGGAAGCAGCCAATAAAAGTCAGCATCAAACTCTGCCAGCGACACATGTTTAAACTATTTTTAAATTGCCAGTTATGCATCAATGACCTTGAAGAAGATCTCTGCTGAACAGAGGTGAAAATGACCGATAAATCTATATTTAGTAACTACTCTACCAGTTTTTCTTCAGTTATGTTTTATACTATTCCCCTTGGTGTTTCCTTACATAACTTACCTGGAGCAGGTCCTCTCTTATATTTCGGGGTATTGTAAATACCGAGATCTAGATTAGTACTTCCTGATCCAGACAGGAACAACAGAACTTGCGATTATTCTGCACCTTTGCACACTTCCCAAATAACTTTAAGGTCATTTAGAGTTTGATAATTTTAACACAGGCTTTCACAAATAGTAATGGGATAATCTGGTACTAGCTATACCAGAAAGAAGTGGACAGGACACTATGTCCTTCTCTGACACACTGCTGTCGGCTCTTTTAATCAAAGACAGAAACAAACCTCAGTTTAAGTCTCAACAGAAAAATTAAGACACAATTAAACATTCTTCACTGGAATACCATCCTAGATAAACTGAAACAAGGCCATTATTTTTGAACAGAATTGAAATTGGACATAGTGATGACCTTTCCCCCTTAGCTTGAAATAACCTCCCCAGCAGCTCAGTTTGAGCTCTCACACAAATTATCCATATCTTCAGCACAGGAGCTGGGAGTAAATGGATCATTAATGGACTCTGACCAGCAATCAAAACTACCTTAACTGTAATCTTATTAGTAATTGTCTTCTACATTCAGTAAAATTGGCCATTCAGTGCAGTAAGAATGCACTGCTATAGCTGCTGCCTTTCTCAAGCTGAGGCCCAGCCTTAGTTTGGTGAGAAAATGCCCCATGGGTTTGGTCAAGAGGAATTCTCCTAATCGTCCTTTACTGCTCATCCTGTATCAGAACATCTGTTCGCCATCTCACTGCAGTCTGAGGTGTACTGCTCTCCACAAGTTTCCTATCCCACTTCAAAACACAAATGTATATGTGTGGGAAGGGAATGGGGTAGTTTTAAAAATAATTAAGATTAGAATGCCCACATTGAATATAAATACAATAAGCTACAGCTACTGCATGGAATTATTTACTATTATTTGAAATAGGAACAAGAATTTTTCCCAAAATGAGTTTTAAGTTGATGAATATTTTAGCCAAAAGTTGAGAGAAAATGTCTGCCACCATCACGTATAATAAATGTTAAGATATTTACAACTTGCTGCTGTTGATGCGTCAATCTTCAGCAAACCGTTGGCACTCCACATGGTTTGGTGGCTGAATTCAGCCAAAAGTGCCTTACTGAATTAGAGGGAGCACAGCCAAAATAACTAAACTTGTGGTTCCTATAAAATCTACTCAGTTTGTTGCAATATTCATAGTTATTCCCCAAGCCACAGTTTGGGACTGGATAAACTTTAAGGCTAGTTTGTGTGGAACCTTGGCTGAGACACCTTGAAAAGTTAAACTTTGAATTCTTTGCATATGAAAAACACAGATCAGAAGCAACACTAACAGTCAAGATCAATAGGAGAGCGTTCACGGAGTTACTGCAAACTTTCAACTTCAGAAGCTAATGCCTGGATGCATGCGATGTCCAAATGTATGCATAAGGCCTGCCACAACCATGACAGGCAGGCAGTGAGTACACTGGTTAAGCTAAACATTATTATCACAAACTTCTGTTCAGTTTCTCTATTTTAAAATGGAGCATATTGCTTAATAATGCTGAGACAATCCAATTTTCTTCACAGCTTAAACTGATAAAAGATCATCACTTTTTATGGCCAAGTTAAGGAGCAGAGGAAGTGAGATCAATAGCATGAACTAACTCATTGACAGAGCTAACAAAGATCGAAGGAACGTTGAAACAAAAGCAGTAATTTGGAAAGCAACAGTCAATGTTACAACGCCACCAAATCTGCTTCTCACCACCACCCAAGGCCAGCACATAAGACACAAGCTAAGAAATGCTGAGGAACATAACGAGCAGAAACTGGTCATGGATTTGAGAGTGAACCTACCTGACATCGTTACCACCATGTGCAAATGATCCAAAGCAAGCAGTAAGAATTTGGAGGAAATGAAAGAGCAGATGAACCTGGGGCTTCTCCTTCTCTTCGCCATCTTCGTCCACCACGTTGTCCGCTGGGGGCAGAGGGTCACTCAGCTCACTGGCCAGTTTTAATTCCACCCCTCCTTCCTCAGCCTCTATCTCTGCTTCAGCTACCGCATTGCAGTAGCTAGAATAACTGTCATAACGAAGCCGCTTTTTGGAGTAGGAGGCCACATCATCTACAAGCTTCTCATTGTCTTCCACCCCCACAAAGTCTGAGGACTTGAAGGCTGGCTGGACAGGCATACCACAGATAGCAGCTGTGTAGCATGTGTAGCTGTTATTGCGGCGGAGAAGCCTGTAGGAGTTCTCTGGTTGTGCCCGATCATCTGTGATCTTGTCTAAATGAATTCGGTGCAGGAGATCTTTGTATAGCCCAGAGTCCTTGTGTACTGTGTGGTATACGTGACCGTCACTTCTTGTATGCCCTTCAAAATTAAATGTACCATTGGAAAACGGAGACTTTATGCCGCCATTTGTAAGGGATGCAGCTCTACCTGTAAAAATAAATCAACAGCCAACACTTAGTTTGCAGTCTGGCACAAGTTCCTGGGAACAAAAGAAATTCCCGTAAATCGGCTCTAACACAAGTGCTACCACCTTTTCCTGGCAAATAAATGTGTGCCCTCAGCAGATGCTTAACTGCACACACAAGGAGGCAAATGAATTACCCAGCTGACAGATGATGGTCTATCAACCCATAGGGCACCCTGGGATAGATAACAACTTTGCCACCAATCTCTAAACTCCTGAGAATGAAAAGGGCAGGGAGGACACATTCTAACCTATAACCTGTTGAGTCCAGTGAAAGTGTGACTAAGTCACCAGTGGACAGTACTGCAGGCCACATTCTTGGGTCAGGTCGTTTACCAGCTCTATAAAAATAGAAACACACGGTGGCATTCACACACAGCGGTAGTAGGATAAGCTGTATGCACTTGCACTAACCCCACCAGTCACCTGGTGCACAACTGGCCTAGGAGACTACACAACACTGCAGCTAATGCTTTAGTATTCTTCTCGGTTAGTATTTCGTGTTTCCTGGGCCTCTTTTACACAAGTTCTGGATGGTCCACAAAGGCTGTTTAATTTATTGTTTGGGAATCCAAGAAAGGACCCACTTCCACATCAGGTTATAGAAACATCTCTCCAAGTGTACCACCGATTGATACCTGTTTGTGGATTCAGGAATTTGAGGTATGTTCAAATTGTGTGTTTGCTATAAGGAACTCATTAAAACCCAACACACTCCACTGCACCACAACTTGACTCGACTCCCCACAAGGTCTTATTAAAACGTCAGAGATTCTAATTTGGCCCCATTCAACATTAAGTAATGTCATACCAGGATCTCCAAAAAGAGCTGATGTATGCTAGCTTTGTCATAGCAAAAGATAGATACTGTTCTCATTGACACAAGATTACTACATGAATGATAAAGACCAGGAAGCCAAAAGCAACCATATCTCCCTGTAAATGGACTTTGGCAAAGGACATAAGTCACAGTTTAGAGGAAATTTATCAAAAGTTTTGATAAAATGACAATTAAAGGTATACTATTTACAGCAAGTCAAAGATAAAAAGTAGAATTTTTTTTTTACAAAACATTAAATCAAATGTGGAATGCCTGCCACAAACACACCCTAAACACTGAAAGAAAATTAGATAGTTTCTTTAAAAATAACATTGTGAGGTTTTTGGCATTAGAAAAATGAGTTTAGATTTGTGTAAACATGAGGAAATCTGTAGCTGCTGGAAATTCAAACAACACACACAAAATGCTGGTGGAACACAGCAGGCCAGGCAGCATCTATAAGGAGAAGCACTGTCGACGTTTCAGGCCGAGACCCTTCATTAGGACTAACTGAAAGGAAAGATAGTAAAAGATTTGAAAGTAGTGGGGGGAGGGAGAAATGCAAAATGATAGGAGAAGACCGGAGGGGGTGGGATGAAGCAAAGAGCTGGAAAGGTGATTGGCGAAAGTGATACAGAGCTGGAGAAGGGAAAGGATCATGGGACGGGAGGCTTAGGGAGAAAGAAAGGTGGGGGGAGCACCGGAGGGAGATGGAGAACAGGTAGAGTGATGGGCAGAGAGAGAGAGAAAAATAAACAAACAACTAAATATGTCAGGGATGGGGTAAGAAGGGGAGGAGGGGCATTAACAGAAGTTAGAGAAGTCAATGTTCATGCCATCAGGTTGGAGGCTACCCAGCTGGTATATAAGGTGTTGTTCCTCCAACCTGAGTGTGGCTTCATCTTGACAGTAGAGGAGGCCATGTATAGACATATCAGAATGGGAATGGGACGTGGAATTAAAATGTGTGTCCACTGGGAGATCCTGCTTTTTCTGGCGGACCGAGCGTAGGTTTTCAGCAAAACGGTCTCCCAGTCTGCATCGGGTCTCAGCAATATATAAAAGGCCACACCGGGAGCACCGGATGCAGTATACCACACCAGCCGACTCACAGGTGGAGTGTCGCCTCACCTGGAAGGACTGTCTGGGGCCCTGAATGGTGGTGAGGAAGTGTAAGGGCAGGTATAGCACTTGTTCCACTTACAAGGGTAAGTGTCAGGAGGGAGATCGTTGGGAAGGGATGGGGGGTGGGGGGACGAGTGGATAAGGGAGTCATGTAGGGAGCGATCCCTGGGGAAAGCAGAAAGAGGGGGGTAGGGAAAGATGTGCTTGGTAGTGGGATCCCATTGGAGGTGGCTTTATGTTGGGCCTGGAGGCTGGTGGGCTGATATTTGTCTATGCAGTGCAAGCGAGGGAATTTAACATTCATACTTGGCACACAGATTGAACTAATACAAGACATATCACTGCCCCAAATTTCCATCTCCAAGATAGTTCTCAAAGCAGGTGTTTCAATTCTGGTCAGAAAGAATTCCAATGCTATGACAGGCATCAAGTTATAAACTAAAGCAGAGCCTTTACATCCTTTTTGTACGTGTTGGACAAAATTTGTGCCAACCCAGTAAACCCATGAAATCACCTTGTTTATGCCAGAATGAAAAGGAAATAAAATTAGTCATTGACAATCTGGCTAGTTGCAGTTTCCTCCACAACTGCTCTGGTTAGTAGATAGCTGCTGAATACTGGTTATAAACATAAGCCGTGTGAAAACAGGCCAGGCGGCATCTAGAGAGCATAAAATGTGTTACTGCTTCAAATCATTGACTTCTTTTTCTCACGACTCCACCTTCCACACCAATGTTTCCAATATTTAGGCCTATTGGCCTTAAACTTGGACAGGTTTTCTCTCCACCGATTCTGCCTGACCAACTGAGCACTCAAAGAATTCTCCATTTTTATTTCTTATTTCCATCATTTACCACATTCTATTTTGGATAGAATGAGTTGTTTTACCCCTACAGTTTAAAACTTATATCACAAACATGGATAGGCTTAAGTGCAGAAAACAGGCATCCCTGGGGAGGGTACACTTCAGCAGATTGGGCCTAGGTCCTCATTATTTGAATAAAAAGAATGTCCATCCAACAGATTAACTGAAGCACGTGCTCAATATACCAGGCTCAGGTTCAATTGAAGGTAATCATCTTGCAAGATACATTATTGATTACTCAAATTTGTACCAGAAGCTGGCAATCTAAAATCATTTCTTATATTCTGAATTGGGGAACATTGGCTATAAGGAGGTTGGACAAGCTTGGATTGTTTCTGCTGGAAGGCAGCAGGGCAAGGGGTGACAGCTTTGGGTTTTTGTTTGAATTGTGTTCTTTCTTGTAAAATTTGTGTATAGCTTATGTTTTCCTTGTGAATGCTGCTTATGGAATCACATACGTAGTTGTTTCTCATTGCACCTGTACGTATGTGCACTCGTCCATACGCCAATTAGCCCACTTTGCTTTTGACCTGCTAGACGTACTGTATACAAAATTATTAGAGGCATTGATACAGCAGATAGTCAGAGGCTTTCTGCAAGGATGGAAATATCAAATACCAGAGTGCTCAAGTTCAAGGTGAGACAGTGAAAGTTTTACAAAGCAAATATTTATTTGGTATAGAGTAGTAGGTGCCTGGAACACACAGATACATTGCCAGGGGAAGTGGCAGAAGTAGATACGATAGCAATGTTTTAAGCAGCATTTGGACACATGAATAGGCAGAGAATTGAGGGATATGGACTTTGTGCTGAAATAAGATTAGTTTAGATTGGTGTTCATAGTTGACTCAAACATAATGGGCATCTGTGTTATATCCTCGATGATGACTTTAACTGTGGACACAGGTTTTTTTTGTTTGCACAGGAACAAGATGATACAAGAGACTGCTGATTTTGGAATCCAAAGCAAAAAGCAAACTTCTGGAGGAAAGCAGAATTGAAGCTTCGGGTTAAAACCCTGCATCAGAACTGAGGGTGGAGAGGAAGAAAGCCAGTATAAAGAGAAAGGGGGATGGATGAGATAGGGGACAGTAAGGGACAGGTGGACCATGGAGGGTGGTGGGCAAATAGGCCAATTGAGGGAGGGAAGTGACCAAGAGGAGGATTTGGGAGACAGAGGCAGTGGGTCAGTTGGAAGACATGGGAAAAAGGGAACAGGTTGAGGGAGGGGAGGGTGAAGGTGCAGTTCTAGTGGGGATAATTGGTCAAAGTGATGAAGCCATTTTCTTTGTTTTTGTACAAAGGATAGCATTTACTGATCATTTGCAAGGATCTTTGATAAGGCGAAGGGGAGTCACTTTCTTGAATTCAGCAGCCCAGTTAAATAGCAACATTGCACTTTGTTCTCTGTGTACTATCTAGTCACTCTACGCTGGGGGTGAAAGGGAACTTAATGGTTGCAGTGGTAAATGGGTACTGAATAAAAGCAGGTGATTTCCCATTTAGTTGTGCATTGGTGTGAGTTTGGGATGTTAGAGGACAGGTCATTTGTTTCGTGAAGCCCAGTTTCTGACCTGTTCTTACTTTGTGACAAGTTTTCCAAAGGTATTGGTGGTTGGGACTCTAATGGTACTGCTATTGAATGTGAAGAATAGATGATTAGACATTTGGAAATAATCAATGTCTGGCACTTATGGTATGAACGTTACTTGCCACTTATTAATCCATCTGTACGTCACCTAGGTCTTTCTGCATACAGATACAGGCTGCTTCTTTTGCTGAACATTTCTGCGATAAGCAAACACTCCCCCACTCATGATGAATGCCAGGGCTTTGGTGAAGAAACTTGATTAGGCTTCAGAAAGTAGCAAGAGGGAGACCTGTGGCTGGGATAATTGATCTCCCACTACAGGAGTGTATTCTCCTTGCTGCCTATTGACTTCAATTGTTATCAGGGAAACTGCCTCTATGCTCTGATATTAAGCAGGCTTTGGCCAGGGGGGTGATAAATTCTGGAGCTGAGTGGTCTTTGTAAAACCCAGGCTGAGCATTGCCGTGTACTGCTCGACACCATCATTGCTGAGGACAGTTAATTCAGTGGGTGGAAATGAGCCTAATCTGCCTTTTGTGAGCAGGATGTACCTGGGCACGATTTGTCAGATGGCAGTATGCAAATATACTGGAACAGATTGGCTAAAGGTCCAATTAGCATGTGCTTATACTACAGCGAGAAAGATGTTAGTTCTCACAACCTTTGCTACATCTGGTGGTCTCTAGTGGTGACGCGAATCAACTTAGCTGGAGACAGGCTACCGAGGATTTCAGCTGGAAACACATTTGGTATCTCTGACTGACACTGGTTCAGTGGTTCAGCTTGGTCTTTGGCACTCACATGCTGGGTCCCCTTGCTTTTGAGGATACAGATGCTCTCTGATTAGTTGTTTAATTGCCCACCACCATTCACAAACAGATGTTTCAAAATTTTAGATCTTTTATCCAATCTGTTAGCTGTAGCATGGTTGTGGGATCATTTAAATAATAAATAATGGAACTGAATGAATTTGGCAGAGAAATCCCATATTCATTGTTTCATGTTAGAAAATACCAGGATGACCTATCTACATGGATATTGTTACTTATAATCCTAAACAGGACTGCATCACCACCCATGCACCCAACCTGAAAACATAGCCAGATTTGCTTTTTAAACGTTTGCTTTGCCAACTATAGTAATAGAAGAAAGTAAAAATGACAGAAGCAGAAAGAGATGGAATCTTTGGTGTAGGCTCATGAATGTTCCCCTTTCAAATTTTAATGTAGAGCCAAGGCAAATTTAAAAAAAGATCAACCATCAAGTTTAGATCCACAAGACCAAAAGGAAATGCAATTTAGTATATTGCTTCAAGTTATTCACGGGAGTAAAGATGTGCCCACTGTCAGTAACAACTCCAATTTATCATTAATGTCAAAGTAGCAACAGAGCCAAGGAAAGGAAGATTGCATCTGCATATATTAATGTATTTAGTCTTAACGAAGAGACCATCCAGTTTGCCAGCATGCAGGTGGTCACCCTGACTTACCATTTGAAACTCCTGTTGATGCAGCAATGACATGGCCATCTGGGGCACCAGCACATGCCTCAGAGACTCCAGTAGTGAGAGGCAGCATTGACTCATCTGCTGCCTTCGTGCCAGGCAGATCTTTAAATACTGGCATTTCCTCTTCTTGGCTTTTATCAAGACTTTCATTTGATATTCTGCACAGTCCTTTCTGCGCTAGTTTACCTGCAAGACAGATGAGGTCATTTTAACTCAAGCAGGGCTTAATTTCCCTCCATCAAAAAATATTGTTCATGATTTTAGTGTGGGGGACTTACTTTCTATTTTCCTCTTCATCCAGGGGCAGACTAACAGCCACACCACAAGTGCAGACAGCAGTGCTCCACCGAAGGTGATGAGCACCATTGCCCAGATGGGCAGTGTGTGTAATCCCAGCACTAGGGGGAAGAAATACAATCTCATTGTTCTGCTGAGCTTTCAGTTATCAGTGTTACGAGCTCTCTACATTCAGTGATTGAATTTTAAAACCTATAAACACACAATGTACACTCCAGCCTTTGTGCTGAAACCTTAAGCTTCTTACACCATTACCTTAAACATCAGGAATGACCTACAGCACAACAATCTTTACACATTTGTGATTCAGGAACAGAGAAAGTCTTGCATAAACAAAAGAAGAAATAAAATCACCTGTCTCAATTACACCAGCACTACAAGCCTTTTGTGGCAGAGATATTTAAGAACCTTTGGTATTATTCAAATACAAAATAGAAATGGTTGATACTTGACTGGGAAAAAAAATATAAGTGCAACAATTTTTTAAGAGAATAAAAAGATCCAACCCATTTTGTTACGTTGATAATAAAATTGTTTTTGGGATGGGAGGGGTATTGCTATTGGCGTCTGCCACCTAGCTTAAAAACTGTAAAATTTTGGGTTTCAGGAAAGACAACTGGTTGAAACACAAAAGATTGAGGAGGATGATTGAAAGGCAGGAGCTCACTATGTGGCCCTTCTCCATGTAGTCTTACCCCCTCTACCCTAAGCAGCAGTGTGTCAGAAAAACTTACAATGTCTCCACTAGACCCTAGTCCTCTCCTGAATGTTTCAATCACACCCAGCTCCACACCAAATGCTGGGCACCTCCTCCACCTGTGGCTTATTGATTTGTCTACAACATATTGGAATGGCATGGGAATTCTAACGAAGCCCAAGTAAGAGCTCAAAAGTTCTCCTCACCTGACCTGCAGTTGTTGCATGCATTTGGAAAATGTTCTGGTTGGGAAATTCCTCTATGCTCACCCCATTGAGATATTTTCTAACCTATATTTCCTGATAACAATATTCACATTTAATGTTGGTTAACAAATCTTCCCATCAATTTAAAAAAACAGAATTTATTTGTCAGAGTGGCATCCAAATGGTCCACTTGTTTAAAAATCAGCTGGAATTTGTGTCATTCCTCTGTCATAATTTATGAAGCCATAGCATTTTTCTTAGACAACTGACTCATTACTTCTGATAGACCCAAGGACATTAATTTACACAATGTTTCTCTGTTGCAATGTGTTGCTTAGCTACAAAAGCTATCCAGGTATTAAAATATAGACCACAGGCAGTATGAAGCAAGCCTCAACGTCCTGGGTCCTATTTTTGACAGTCAATTATGACAAACACATCAGCAATGATAAAGGATAAAATCATCAGCTGATTATAGCTTGAGAGGTCACCTTTGACTTTTTTTTTTAAACTTACCATTACTTTCACTGAGCTAAAAATGGTAAACTGTTAATGGGGTGAAATTGGCCTTTGTTATTGATAATGGCTGACTTTACATTATGGTCGACTTTCCTTTCCCAAAACTGGAGGCAAGGCAGATGTTTCTATTGCTTAAGGTCATTTTCATATCAGTTTGAGCTGCAACCAGTTTACAAACAGTACTTACGTGGTGCTCCTGTGTACAAGATTGAGAAAGTATTTATCCCTACAGTAGCAGCATAAAAGAGTGGAAGTGCACGTAGGCCATTCGGCACAGGATCTTCCTACAAAAATGATATGTGATTAGTACGTAAAAAATTGGGGGTGGGTAGTAACTCACAATAATATCTTTTAAGAAAATACTCACCTTTTTCAAGATGAAGAATCGAATTAGGATAAAGAGCACTCCAGACATGATCCCAGACAGAAGTGGGGAAATGAACCAGGAGGCAACTGTGATGGCAGACAAAACAAAAATAAATCAGAAGTGAAATTGCAATCTACCTAAAAAAAAAGCTTTAATGGAAAAATGCAGTTTTGGGGTGAGATTTGAACTGGACCCTGACCCACATGAACATTACCGACAATGCTTTGATCCCTGTGCATTACGTGGCAATTTGTCAAATGCCTTCAGGGAAACTCAATATACTAGTTCACGCATTAACTCCTCAAAAGTGATAATATACGACTTCCCTTTCATAAAGCAACGTTGATTTTGCTTGATTGTATCATATTGTGGTGACCCACTTTCTGCGCAGGCGAACCAGCTCACAAATAGCCAGCGCGCGGGGTGAGACTTTGGTAATGCACGTCTGACATTTCCGCCCGGAGAGGGCGGGCGCTAGGGATTAAATGCCAGCGCTGCTAAGTTTGAATAAACTAGTCTTGAAACGACTTACTGACTGTGTGTCGTTATTTCAGCTGTGTGTAGCACATCGCTACATTACATCGCTACAATATATTGTTAAATGTCCTACCAGTACATGCTTAATAATGGATTCTAACATCTTAGTCATAGATTAATGCATTTCTGCAGCACAGAAACAAAGGTGCTCATTGCTGTCCTTTTCATACATCCACAATAACCCAATTTGCCCGCATTAGGTATATATCCTTCTATGCCCTGCCTAAACAAATACCCGTCCAAACGTCTCTTAAAGATCGTGACTGTATTGGATTCCACTACCTCCTCGTCAGCAAGTTCCAGATGTCAACCATTCACACTTTCCTCTCAAATTCTCTTTAAAACTTCTCATCCCAATCTTTTGAACTTCAAAGCATGACTATCAACCCTATTTATGTACCCTGCAATTCCATACATCCCTTTCAGCTCAACCTACAGCTTCCTTTGTTCCGAGAGGAACAAGTAGAACTTACCTACTATCCCCCCATAACTTAAAACTTCTAATCAAACAGCTTCTTGTTCAATCTCCTTTGCAATGTCTCCAGTGCAACTACATCATTCCTATGAGCGACCTGAATTACGAACAATTCTGCAGTTTAACAGCAAATTTGCGGTGTCCCAACATTTGTAACTTGACCTTTGAAGGCAAGAATGCTATATGCCCTGCTCAACACTCCATTTATCAGTGTTGCCACTTTCAGGGAACCATGACCTTAAGCCCCAAGGTCTCTCTGTTCATCAACATTCTCCAGTGGCCTACCATTTACTGTAAATGGCCCACTCCCACTTGACTTACATTGGGTCAGGATTAAGTACCGGCTGCCAATCCTCCATCCGGCTTTCAATCAGATTTTCATTCTGCCTTAGCCAATCTTCTTTACTATCCAAAGCACTGCCAATCTTTGTGCCATTTGTATGCTTACTATTCATTCTTTCTACATTCACACGACAAACCAAGGTCCCAGCATTGATCCCTGTGTGACATCACACAGCTTACACATTTCCAGACACTTTCCACCCCACTATCAAACTAGCTGCCCTGGGAGTTCTCTACGCTCTTCCACCCATCCTTCTAAAACTGTTATCTCAATGCTTAACAATTAGAATGGGAGGTGCTCAGGAAGTATATAAAACTGGCCTTTATAAGGTGGGTTTAGTACTTAAGGGGAATGCAGAGAAGATCCAAAGTCAAATGGTAACCTGAACCCAAATCACTTAAATTCAGGAGGAATTTCTTTCCTCTGGATGCTCAGAATATGCAACATAATACCTCACCTAGAAATGGTACTCACTGATGAATTTACAAGGAAGTCGGATAGAATGAGGGTGAAAGCACAAGAAGGATGTATGAATAAAAGGCAAACTGAAGTGAGGGGAGGTTTTCTCTGGCAATATAAAAACTGAGCTCTGCTGAGTCTTTATCATGTAACATTACTAAAGTACACAAAACTCTAACTGTACTGATCATTCTGAAGAAAAATCAAGAGAATGGTTACACTGGATGTTTGCAGAGAATTACGTCAGAGCAGAAAAAATGAAGCAATTAAATGGAAGGGTTGTTAAATGGTATGCATTGTTGTTTGTGTGCACAATAATCTCACATGAAAGGAGAAGCTCAATTACCAATCTTGACGAGCTGGATCCATCGGACACTCTGAGCGCCAAATGAAACAAGTGAGAAACCAATGGTGGCTCCGACAATGCAATGTGTGCCCGAAATTGGAAGCTTCAAAAATGAAGCAATCAGTTGCCAGATTGCAGAACCTAATCAAAAGCAAGAAATACAAGGTAAGATGCAAGGAATTAAATTTTGCTGTTAAATATTGCTTTGCTCCTGCACTCATTATTCTGGTTAATGAGAACAAGTCAAAACAAACCAAGATCACCAAATAAAGTCACACAAATGGATTCAACATCAAGCATTCTCAACAGCAGTGATTACAATTCAAAAAAATAAATTATTAACTGTGGAGTGCTTTGCTCCTGTGGCTCTTTGCTTTGCCTATCAGAAAGCATGCAGTTACTCTGCAACTACTGACCTAAACCCAGTCTTTGGAGCTGTGCTTCCAGAAATTAACTCGTCTATTACCTCATACACCATCTTTCTCATTTGAAACTCTGCTTATATGTTACATAGGTGTTGAGAGCCGAATGGGAACGAGGCAGAGGATTGCTGTCCAGTCAATTGGGTTAGCATTCTTTCAGCAGAAACTTCAATTGTGAGCAGACATTTCTTGCTTAAACTGAGGCAACACAAGTGGTCACAGTACAAAAAAATCTGTGTGAGGAATAAAGGGAATCTTGGGCATTTAGCCCTCCAGGCAAGTAAAGACCATGCAGTCAAAAGTTTCACTATCAGCAGCTTTTGGAAAATAACCTGTCAGGATTTAGATAAGAAGTATGGGGGGTGGTAATGGAAAAGGAGTAAGAGGTGGGCAGGAAAGGGGTTAAAAAAAGCAAAGCAACTACCAATCTCAATGGTTACTTTCACTTCCTAATCTTCACACCTCCCCATGGATTGTGGTTGTCCGCAATGGTGCTTAAACAGACTTGGGAGTTTTAATGCAAACTCCTTCTTTTGCCCACAATTGGAAGAATAGTTGATTTTTTGAATCTAGCAAAAACATAATCAAAAAAAGTATTGAAGTAGTGTACAAGAATGTATAACTGAGAGTACTGTAGTTTTAATTAAAACTACGCCAACTTTTCCTGTTCCGAGTTGTCTTCCAAATAGAAGGCTCATTTGATTAGAAGAATGACCCACAGGACTTAAAAAATTTAAGAAAATGGTCCAGGCAATTTTCACTGAAGTCTTAGATAATGCAGTTTTAACAACTTGAAGCAAATCTTCAATTTCCCTGTTCTTTTTTTAAAATAAAAAGATGCAACCCATTTCTATATTTAAGTATACTTGCATTACGGGCAATGGAAAAAACAACAGATGTTTTTGTTATCCATAAGAATTCAACAATCCATTCGATGTGATGTTGATGCTCCTATAGTGCTTTGCAGCTGTGATTTAGTCAGAGCGATTTGTTTCCAGATCAGAACTGTGTACGACTTGTAAGTTTTAGATAATCCAGTTGGGTCACAGTGACCTGGGTCAATATTCAGCAGAGTTGCAATGGCTGATTCCTTAGCTACCATGTTCACAATCTGCTATTTGTTCTTCCCAGCTCATGGAGTTATAACCAGGTGATGTTCATTTTACTGTTGTTTGTGAACTCTAAGCTTTGCAAGAGTTTGCTATTAAATGCAAGAACTCCTTTTTGAATTGTACACTTTAAAAAAATGTTGAGCACCAAGAATTTCCTTAAAAAATGTTTACGTTTTTACTAATTGTGCCTAGAACCAAGTTTGTTTTAAAATGTCTAATCTCCTCAGACAGCATTTTTCCAAATTTACGAATACTGCTGTATTTAATGCATACCAATCACTCTACGTGGGTATCCTTGGGGAAACAGAGCCAGCATATTTCTCAGCAATTCTTATTTTCCATTTCAATTGTAATGCTAGACGGACATCAGCCATGATCATGTTGTATGGAGCAAAAGGATTGAGGGGCTGGTGGCCTCCTCCTCCTCCTCCCATGTTCCTGTCTTTATCCTCTAGACATAATGAACCATTCATAATATCAGTCTGGTTACAGTACAGAACTGAGGTGTTTTAACATTTTATCTGCCCAGACAATTATACATGCCACACACACAAAATGCTAGTGGAACACAGCAGGCCAGGCAGCATCTATAGGGAGAAGCACTGTCGACGTTTCGGGACAGGGTCTGACAAAGGGTCTCAGCCTAAAACGTCAACAATGCTTCTCCCTATAGATGCTGCCTGGCCTGCTGCGTTCCACCAGCATTTTGTGTGTGTTGCTTGAATTTCCAGCGCCTGCAGATTTCCTCGTGTTTGCTTTTCAAATTATACATGCCACCCTATTTCTGTGCAATGTGAAAAGAAGTTGGGCATTTTACAATGAGTCTTAAAATGCTGATGTGGCCTTTTCCATTTGGTAATCCTGAGCCAGATGATTCCAGATTAACACAAAATGGCTTCATTGGACAAGAGATAAAATCAAAGCTCCAGGCTTGCCCACTTTTAGAGCAAAATGTCTTACAGGCAAGAACTGAAATGTTAGCTGAATTGAGACCAGACTCTGAACATGAAGCAGGCAGAATCTTTTTTCTGCAGAAAAAGGAAATTAAGATATATTACACACTAAGATTACAAGAGGAGATGGATAGTATGGACAGTTCTCAGACTGAGAGGCCATTACTTTAAAAAGACCTTTCACAAACAGATCAAGTGAAAATTATGAAAAATTCCTTTACATGAAAATAAGTAATGAAATGGCATTTGGAATGGCTGGAGTAAATAGGGGCTTTAAGGGATTCGTCTGTAATGAAGAAAGAAATTAATAGGTTACAGGGTAAGGACAGCAGGAATTGGAGAAAGTTTGTGGGCATTAGAAAAGTTGTTACAATTAATTTTGTCTTAGCGCAGTGCATATGGCACATGGGCTGACAACGTGCTCCTTCTCAAACACTATTTCCCAAGTAACAAGTATCCATGACAAGTAAGCCAAATACAGCAGATTAGCTGGTTTGGAGAAACAGGAAAAGAGAGGGAGCAAATGGTTTATTGCTTAAAGAAGATCAGTTATGCTTCTAAACAAAGAGTCTCACAACATCAGGACTTGATTACATTAAGCCAGAAGCACGTTAGGTACATGGGGCAGAGAATAAAGTATATGGCTAGCTGCTGTTCAAAAAGATCCAAGGAGTCAATAATGGTGAACAAGCAGAACAAGGGTAAATCAATTAAAATTATTCAAATGACAGGCAGTATAGGGGATTACAAGACCAGATAATACCTTCAAAGGAAAAAATTGTTAAGATCAGTAGAGGAAGAAAACTGGCATGTACATTTAAATGAATATTTGTCTTATTTAACTGTCCTAATGACAGGTAAATATATATTTAAAAGGCAGTGATAATTGATTGCCTGACAAAAATAAATTCCTAGAATCAACCACCCATAAGTTACTGGGAACATCAGGAGAACCAAATCCTCATGGAATAAGAACAATGTTTTGAAAAAATTCCATGAACATGGCAGCTGCACTGAGCAGTAGCCAACAATCTGTCACCAGCTTGTATTCTTAAACGAAAGTATGCCTTGTGGAAGAGTCATTTGTCTCAAACAGCACTTGAGTAATATTTATTACGAAGGCTTTAAAAGAATATTTATGATGTATAAGAATAGCTATCCATTATATATTTTATTTGGGAAAAGAATACAAAGCCCAATGACAGTAATCTGCTCAGAGGCAAAGCTGTGCCATTTTCCTCTTATTTTAGTTCTGCTTTAAGATGCCCTTTAAATCATACTACACTTTCTTGTTCCACTATCTCCTCCAATGCTGTTGGTCAAATTCCCATCACTTCTGTCAAACATCTTTAAACATTTCACTATACTAGGCAACACATAATTTGTAAACACTGCTCCTGTTTAGAACAATAGTCCTTCAAGAAAGCATGCATACAAGCAGGAATTGTAAATAGTCTCCATTTATATCTGATGAGGAAGATCGGAACATAAACATTATTTTTTAAAGCACTGCAGCACAGAAAAAGGCCTTTTGTCCATCTAGTCCAGGCCGATCTGTTATTCTACCTATTCCTAGCACCCCGTAGCTGGACCATAGCCCTTTGTACCCCTCCAAACCTCTCTTAAATGCTGAAATTCAAACATGTATCCATCACTTCCACTGGAAGCTCATTTCACATTCTCATCACCTTCCAAGCAAAGATTGCCCCCCCATTGTTCCCCTAAAACATTTCACCTTTCCTCTTTAACCTATAACCTCTAGGTTAAGCAAACACGAGGAAATCTGCAGATGCTGGAAATTCAAGCAACACACACAAAGTGCTGGTGGAACACAGCAGGCCAGGCAGCATCTATAGGGAGAAGCGCTGTCGACGTTTCGGGCCGAGACCTTCGGGTCAGGACAAATGTGCATACTTCTATGGAATCTCCCCTCATTCTCCTACTTTCCACGGTATAATGTCCTAACCTTTTCAAGCTTTTCCTATAATTCAGGCCCTTAATTCCCAGCAACTTTCTTTTAAGTCAAAACAGTTTTCTTTCTATAGTTGAAGTAAATGAATTGCCAGACAAAATGATAAAAGATCCTATTACTTGTCACATTTCCTTACACACAGGAGCCCATTTAATCCTAGTAAGTCTATGCCAGCTCACAGATCAGTCACTTCCTCCTATTAATTTCCTCTGTATCCTGTCCTCATCAAATTCACATCCACTGGACTCCTTCCTTCCCCCTCCTCCATTCATCCACACACTACTGCTAATTGCCAATCCACACGTTTAGGTTGCTTGAAGTAACTGGAGCACTCACTTGAAGTCACAGGGAGACTCTGGCAACTCCACATATATAGCACTGGATGTCAGGATTGAACATGGTTGTTGCAGCTGCTCTACTTGCTGCAACACTGCAATGGGAATTATGACTAATTAGATTTTATCACTAACAGATAGACAGGAACACCGGGGAGAAGATCTTTGGAAGCCATAGTCTAAAGTCCCATGTTTCTCCCTGGCATGTGAAGTTACAAAGCATGTCCTAAATTACACATTATCCCAAGTGATTACACCATCTTCACAAAACTGTTCTGATCTTTGGACCTGGATGACTTTCCAATTTTAATTGTTATAATGAATCACTTATGTAATTCTCTTGTAAACAATAACTATTAGGAGGCATTAAGAGGCAAATACTCACTTTAGGAAGTTTCAATGAGATCCACCTGCATTTTGCCCTCACAGAATACAGGTCAGTCTATTTTATTTTTTCTTACACGGCAAGCTTTCGATTCATGGAACCAGTCCAGTGAACCTCCTCTGTGCTCCCTCCATAATGAGTACACCATACTTGAGGTGCGGTATAACCATAATCCTATAGAATTGAGGCAAGAGTTCCTTGTACTTTCTGTACTCAAGTCCTTCAACCCCAATTATCTGCTCTACCTGCTTGTAAGAGAAGTGACTTATGAACAAGGATATCTTTGAGCATCACTATGCATAAACTGTTACATTTAAAAAATAATCTATTCTTCTCTTTTGTGCAAAGTGGACAACCTCAATTCTCACTACATTCCATGTGCTACATCCTTGCCTGGTCACTGTTTGTCCATTTAACAGATATACACAGATATTAGAGAGCACAACACACGAGTGGACAACTGCATGAAGCTGCGCCTGGGGATTGAAGATTAACAAGATGGACAGAGAGCCTGCGCATTTAGGGTCACTGAACATGCAGAGAGAAAAGTTTCCACAGGTTGAACCTACCCTCATTATCTGGAAAAGTTCAATGATCTGCCCACTGAGCACCAGGAGATTAGAATGTTCTGATACTAGGTAGGAGATTTCTGGGGTTCTGAGATCGGCCAGGGATCCACCCCACAGAGGGCAAGTGGCAGTGGACAGACTCACTCTTTAAGAGGCCAAGTATACAGGTAGCAGTTAAAGAGTTAGTGTGGGCGGCGGAAGGGGAGAAATAACAAAATATTCGCTGGGAGTGAAGGAAAAGGGATGGAGATATGAAGGGGAGGGAGTAAGAGAGGAGGATGATGGATGGAAGTAGTTCAGGAAAGTGGGACAAAAAGTAGAGAAACAGAAGATGGAATGATAAAAAAGTGGTAACCAAATGAATCTACGTATCGGAGTGCATGTGTAAGTGTAAGTGGGTACATGTCAGTACCAAATCTGTGCAGCAAAACTCATTTCTCTCCAATCATCTTGAATTGCCTTGTTATTTGACCAGGATCATATGGTAGTGTATGTACAACTGACAAATCATGTTAAAGGGAACTTGGATATATGCAACTTCCACTTTCCAGAACCAGAGTGGCAGCAAGTCACCTTCAAGGTATATCAATGACAAGACGTGTTACACATCACTGAATTTCTAACCACCTACATTGTCAACACTTCAGGCTTGCAGGGCCAATACTCAGTCAGGATGTCCTTCTGAAGTGAGTACTTTTACAATTTGCCATGTGAGATTCTGAACTGCAGTCTTTGGCTTGTTAGAATAGTATATCTTAACACGGATGAAGGCTCAGCAGGATTTTAACTCAATGGTTTCAGTTGGGGAAATGGGCAAAGTGAGGAGGGGTGGATGTGAAGCAAACTGTTGCAGAATTTGATTTGTATTCATGTTACAAAATTAGAGGTGCTGATCAACAATGGTAAACAGCATGAATAATGGCCATCAGAAACATCTAATAAAATACCCACAGCTCATTTAAGTAATAGCTAAAGTTACAAGACAGATGAAAGACACAAGAAACTGCTGATGCTGGAATGTGCAGGAAGAACGTTGCAGATCAAGGACCGTGCTGCTCAACCCACTCAGTTCCTCCAGCAGATTGGGTGGTGTTACAATACAGATAAGAAAATGTCGGCATGATGCCCATCTCACTGTTGTCATCTAACACTAGATCTTGCTTGGAACATTTACTACCATCCTGCTTCACCATATGGGAGGGTTTAACAAAGGGCAAAGTCAATGTATATGGTGCTAACATTTGTTTCATGGCCCAGGAAACACTTCTGGCATCTTTGTGGCAGCTTTACCTGTAAGAATTTATTTCTTTGTGATGTAGAGTTGTCAGTCAATGGGTTGAGTTTGTGACAATACAATTTGTAACAGAAGCTTCAACAAAATCAATTGCTTTCGAGTTACTCCATTCAATTATGCAGAAAGTCCCATTACATAAAACTCAGCATTATTAAACCAATGATTTCACACCGACAACAGTGATTCTTAAAACAGAAAAAATGTTAGATGCTCCAGTACCAGTTCAAACTGCTTTCCACTCAATGCTTAGAAAGGGAGGGAATTCTCTCTGGTTGATTATTTCCACGGTTTCACTACAAACTCAGAAAAAGAGAAAAAGCCAACAACTACTTACCAACCATTGCACTGACTTCACCAGCCATAAGGATTCTCTCACTTCCGTTGTACAGGTTAACATCTATGATTCCCTTTCGGATAGTCTCTCCAACCTTTGCTCCAAGCAGTACAGACCCAGTTGTTTCAAAAATGGAAGCCAGGATGCAGGCCTGGCGCAGTGTCACCACACCAGATCCCACAGCCGTCCCAAAGGAATTGGCCACGTCATTCGCACCCACAGAGAAAGCAAGAATGAAGGCTATAATGAAGCCCACTATCACCATCCACAAGTAATCTTCCAGGACCATTTTGGACTTTACGTTTCAAGTATGTGCACTGAAGTGAACTGGAAGAATCACAGAACAGACTCACACACAAACACGCACACACACAACCCAGGCCAAGCTCTGTAAACTGTAGTTTTCTTCCGTAAAAGTGCTTGGTAGTGTTTGGAGATGTTGTACTGCTAACTAATACTTCTCCGGGTAGTGATAACACAGTTTCTTAGGGTTGAAGTTATCAGCAGGTGAATGCATTCCATAGTTAATTGTCCAGCTTGGTAGACAGGGATGGTCAACTCCTACAATAGAAAAAGATCAACAAAATATTTTATACTGTTGTAATGAACTGATTAAAAAATCATATCCTTTTCATATAATATTGTGAACATTCACCTTAGAGTAGTAAAGATATGCACAGTCTTACATTGGCTGGACATCAAGTCTTGTTTCCTATCCTATCACAACTCCACCTTCTGTCCTAGCTAGCCATTGCTTAAACCTTTGGGCTCATTCGAAGGAAAGTGAGTGGAGAACTAATTGTTTAAGACCGTGAAAATACAGAACAGTTATTTGATTTTACTTCAATGTCTATAATGTGAATACCATTTGCTTTTTCAAAAGTTAATTTTCCATTTTATCAGTTAAATATTTGAATATTGAATGCACTTATTAAATAACTACTAAAATTGGTGATAATAAATTTTAGCAGCTTCTGGCTTTGTCCTTTTTGGGGATGGGGACAACTGCCATCAGGTACAAATGCAAGTCATCTGACCTTGGTATCTTTGGGCGAGGAGAGAACGTGGCCTGGCACTCTGTTTAAATTGAGGGTCCTGATGAAGATTTTCATCTGGAAACGTCGACTGTTTATTCCCCTCAACTGACACTATGTGACCTGCTGAGAGGAATAAACAGTCGATGTTTCCAGTTGAGACCTTTCATCAGGACATTCCAAATCTGCCAGGTTTCATATTAGTCCTGTTTCTGTGGCTAATAACTAGAAATACTAACGAATACATCTGCACAAAACTAATTTCAGTGGAATAAAAAAGATAAATCAAAATGATAAAGCTCAAGGGACTTAACTTCTGTCCATTTAATAAGTTGAGAAAAGCTATTGCCCCAATTCAGAAATTCTGCAAACTGCATGTGAAATCCAATCAATGAACTAGCTGAAGCAGCGTTCATACACAGACTAAAAAAAGAATGATCCAGAATCCGTTAGCAGATAAAGACAAAGTGTGGGTTTAACAAAAAAGAGCTACAAGGGACACTGTTTATTGTTTGGATTCTCATGCACTGTCTTTAGTTAAATAGTATAATTGAATTTACAAGTTTTCCCCAAGTTAGGACAAGCCTTTGGAGGACTGCTGGGATGGATTTGATGGCTTCTGCAGGGCTGCAGGCATCTTCTACAGGTGGGAATTGGTCGATCCATACGCCTTCTCTTCTCTCCCCCCCCACCCCACCCACCAAAGGCTCCAGCTTTCGTGGCTGGGTCGAGTTGAACAAACCCACTCACACTGAGTCAGTGAGGCTGGCTGCCCAGTGCTTTTCCTGTGCCTGCTTACTCTCCAATCAAAACAATTTCTGTGATCTACCATACATTATATTTGTTCATTTCTGACTTGTGAACAGTTGCGGCTGTCAACAGCTCTGGGAACAGAACCCTATTGTAACCCAGAGACTGGCCTGCATTGCATTTGACATTTTCAGAAAAATATATTTTTCAAGCATAAACAAATAGAACAACTCTAATCAATCATAAACTTCTAAAATATTTCACTAAACATGCCTCAGTAAAAAATATGCCTGGTAAGTTTAGAAAGAAAGGAAATTACAATTAAAAAGGAAACACTCATCTTTTTTGATTTTCAAAGTGTAGTTTCTGATTGAGGCTCAAAAATTAGGATCACAAATCCTAAATAATTATAAAGTCACAACACAGGGTTTGAACCCAAAATGCCAGCAATTCCATTCTCCACTACAGGTGCTGCTCAACAGACAGAACAGCAAACTGTTTGTTGTTCCGCATTGCAGCATCTGTCTTCAACTATATTTTGAGTTTGAGGAGATTTGGTTTGTCACCTAAAACTCTAAAGATAGTCATTCTGACTGGCTGCAGCACCATCTGGTATGGGGGAGGGGTCTACTGCACAGGATTGAAGTGCAGAGAGTTGTAAAATTACTCAGCTCCATCATGGGTACTAGGCTCCATAGTATCCAGGACATCTTCAGGGAGCAGCACCTCAGGAAAGTGGCATCCATCATAAGGCCCCCACCACCCAGAGCCCAGAGCATGCCCTTTTCTCATTGTTACTATCAGGAAGGAGGGCAGAAGCAATTCAGGAACAGCTTCTTCCCCCGCCATCGTTTTCTAAATGGACATTGAAACCATGAATACTACCTCAGTGTTTTCCTATATTTATCAAGTATTGCATTGCACTGCTGCCACAAAGTTAATGAACTTCACGCTATACGCTGACATTAAAGCTGATTCTGAACATGGGTTTGTTTCCATAAGAGCAACAAGACATTGCAGTGAGGCTGCCAAACAAAGCATACAATCACATACAGTTCCCCTCCTCCGAGTCTTCCCTCTTCCTTTCCAGCCCTGAAGAAGGGACTCGGCCCAATATGTTGATTGTTTATTCATTTGCATAGATGCTGCCTGACCTGCTGAGTTCCTCCAGGATTTTGTGTGTGTTGCTCTGAATTTCCAGCATCTGCAGAATCTCTCATGTTTATTACTGTCTTTGCTGAGTTTGGACAGGAATTTGCTCTGGTTATTAAAATCTGTATTTTTTGTACAACGCAAAATTATCGCCATTAATCATTTGGGCTTTGTAATGCATTCATTTCACACAAGTATATTTTGGATTTGACAGTACAATGGGTGCTTGATATCACACCCATGCTGAGCAGATCTCTGTCATGCAACTGGATAGAGGACACATTCTGAGGATAGTACCCCTCAAACTGCAAAATATCATTAAAAGTAATTGTCCCTGAACCCCTAAGAGGCACTACCATGGAAACTGGCCACCACAGAAGCCCTTAACTGCCACACCAGTTGTAGAATGTACAGCAGAAATAAATAAGCTTCATCAATAAGTAGAGCAAAAGGGGAAAAGTGCAAAAAAGGGAATGGGTGGGAAGGAGAAAGAGCAAAGAAGTGGGAGTAAAGTGTTTAAAATGTCATCCGATGGCTTCTTAAAAAATAATCAGCTGAAGAGAACAAATTGTGTTTAAACAACATTATAAGTAGGCTGGGAATGGGGTAAGGTGGAAATCACTGAAGAACAACAGAATTTATCAACAGGAGAAAATCCGCAGATGCTGGAAATCCGACACACACACTCTCACACACTCCCCCGGAGGAACTCAGCAGGTCAGGCAGGATCTATGGAGAAGATTACAGTCATTGTTTTTGGGCTGAGACCCTTCAGTAGGACTGGTAGAATTTACTATCTAATTAGCTCTTTACATAAGAAACTTGAAATCTTTTTGTGCTCCACCAGTGATTTGCCATGTTGTATCTCCTTTACAACAGAACTTCAGCTCATTCACAATTCTGCAACCAGCAACCTATCCACTGTGCTTATGCTCAATGACCCTCATCCACACCAGTCCAGAAAGAGATTTTGAAAACCAGGAGGTGAATTTCAAATCCTTCTGGAACCATATTCTCCCCTTCTCCAAACCTCTTCCTTCCACAACTTCAGCATCCCTCTGCTGTTCCTATTCCAGTGTCATTGCACATCTGCACCGGATCAAAGCTCTGGAACTCCTTCCTTAAACCTACAATTTATTTCTGAAAGTCTCTCTTTGTCCAAATCTTTGAGCTGTTAATTCAATACCTTATCCAGTTCCATGTCTAATTTAGATACTTCATAAAGGCTTTTACTACATCAGGACTATTATTTAATTCTAGTGTTTGTCTAAAAGATCAAAGGTGGGACAACACAATGCACTGCTTCCTCAAATGCTCTTTGCAGGAACTCAGTTAACAAATTAATGATTAAAAAAAACAAGGCATCAAAAGAAATGACTAAAGTTTAAAAGAAGTAGCAAATAAAAAGCAGACTATCCACCATGTGAACCAATAACAGCAAATGATTTCACCAAAGGATACAGTATTTGTTGCTGGAATTTAAATTAGTGAACTAATACATATCATTATTATGATTTAAACCTGCCGAAACATTTGAAACACACATTTCAGGAAAAACAATCCACAGACCATATACCATGATTGTTTACTTCTAAATGGTGTGTTAAATTTCTTATAGTCAGCATTCCAACAGATGACGAGAGAGGAAAGAAGAAAGCCAACAGCAGAAACAGGAGCACCTGTCACAAAGAACCTAAAAGAACAAACTTACTGTGTATTGAGATGCACTGAAAACCTTTAAGCAACAATGCAGCAATTATGCAGGACTACAAGGGCAGAATGTAACCAAGCCAATCAATTCACGTGGGTCATCCACTGACAGAAAAGGGCAGCCTCTGGGAGTACTCCGAACAACAAGCAGAGCTTTTGACACACATTGACAATCCTGAGACCTGAAGAGTCAGAATAAACTTACACAGCAGGATTTCAGATAGCACAGGTACCTTATTTTCAATTAAGCACTGCTTAATTGACCAGTCATCTGAGAATTTTGCAAGAGGTGCCCACCGAAATAGTGGATGCTCTAGTTATCATCTAAGGTTGATTTGATATTGGAATGGTTCCGGCAGGTTGGAAGGTAGCAAATGGGATGCAAGTACAAAGACACCAAAAAAGTGACTGAGCAGAATATGCATGGACTTCCAAAAGGGATATCATGTTGGACTAACAGAGCTCCTTAAGAGTGTTGGAAAACCGTGGATATACTTAGATCTTCAAGTGGTTGTCAATAAATTTGACAATCTCTCATGTGGGATTAAAGATTGGAGAATGTGCAATTGGGAGGGGGCAATATGAATATGACTGTCACTATTAATCAGCTCTGAACTGATTGAATTCAGAAACGGTCAACAAAAAGAACAATGATTAGGAATAAAGTTTTTTGTCAAGCTGGGATTAGTGGCGTATTGTCTCTTCAATGCTTGATAATTTAGCCAGGAAGACCAAATGTAATACTTCTAAGTTCGTTAATGACCTGAATCTAAATGGGAATGTGAATAACTTCAAGTAGATATGAGCAAACTAACCAAATGGCCAACATGGCAGGTGAAATAATGTGAGGTTATCCACTGCTGTAGAAACTACAGAAATGTCGGTTACATTCTAGATCATGAATCACAACATGCTAGGAAACAGGTCCAACAGGTAGTTAAACTAGCAAATTGCATTTTGACCTCTACTGCAACTGGTTTGGTGTTTAGAAATAAGAAAGTTTTGTTGTCATTGTCCAAGAGGGATGCCTCACGTCTTAATAAGCTGGTAAGGAAGGCGGGCTCTGTTGTGGGCACAGAACTGGAGAGTATGACATCGGTGGCAGAGCAGAGGGTGCTGAGTAGGCTACGGTCAATCATGGAAAACCCTGAACATCCTCTGCACAGCATCATCCAGAGACAGAGAAGCAGCTTCAGCGGCAGGTTGCTGTCAATGCAATGCTCCTCAGACAGGATAAAGAGATCATTACTCCCCAAAGCCATTCCGCTCTACAATTCAACCACCAGGGGCAAGACATGTTAAAGTGCCGGGGTTAGGACTGAGCTTAAGTCACCACTCAATGCATTTTAGTAAACTATTCAAGAACTTTTTAAAAGCTATTTATTAATGCTTTTTGGGAGGGTGATTTTAGATGCATATCATATTTATACTGAGTTAAATACTGTATGTAATTAGTTTTGCTACAATAAGTGTATGGGACACTGGAAAAATGTTGAATTTCCCCTTGGGGCTGAATAAAGTATCTATCTATCTATCCATCTATCTGATTATCTTGAAGCTATTCACATTCCTGTTTAGAGTCAGGTCATCAGCAAACTTAGAACTATTGCATTTGGTCCTATCGGCTAAATTATCAGTCTTCCAAACTCCTTCATTCTACTGTTCAGTTTCTTTTGATAAGACAACCCTCTCAAAGGAATTAGACTAACTTTCCTTCGGACTGCATGCAATCTTTTTTTTAAGGTTAGGGGCCCAAACCTCTGCACAATAATACTGGTGTGACCTCATCAACACCCCACATAGTTGTACATTTTGTTCAAACACAAGATCCTGAGGGTGCCTGATAGGGTGCACATTGTAATGTACTTGCTAGTGGGAGTCATGAACAAGGAAGGTATAGTTACAAAATCTTATACAAACTGATCATTTAAAACTGAATTGTGCACCAATTTCTTCCCTGAAGGCAGTAAAACTCTGGAACTTTCTGCTACTGAAAATGGTGGAGGCCAGATCATTAGGTATATTTAGAATTGAGACAAGTAAATATTTTGAACAATCGAGAAATCGAAGATTAAGGGGAACTGGAATAGATGAGGAGTTGAAGTCAACATAACATCAGCAATGATCATATTGAAAAAAGATGGAGCATATGTGAGGAGCCCGATTGCCTACTCCTGCTATTTGTTATAATCTGCAATAAAGATATGCCATAACATGCTCCCATAAACAATAACAGGATAACACTGAGGTATGTTTTTTAAAAATATTTTCTTTGCTGAGAAAGATAATGAATAGTCAGGAAAATTAAGTAACATGGTAGATCACCACGTCTAATGTGGTACCATGTGTCTTATACTTTCACCCAATATGGGGAAGGGAGAGCTCATCTGGGACACACACAGCTCTGCTAATGAAGTGCGGGATTAGTTCTCACTACAATGCCTCCCTACGTACTCGGGCTGCTGGAGTGACACTCAAACTCTTAAGCCCATGAGTGCTACCATACAGCTACGGTTCAGTGGCTGGAGAAAGTCTCACAGAAACCATTCAAATAAAACCAGCACACAGTAATTCTTTTACTTAAAAAAAAGAGCTCCCAAGAGCAATGTTACTCCGGATGTAAATGACTCTGAAGACATTAGATGGGTGCACGCACAGATTCCAGATATTAAACAGTTCTTTTACAGATGTAGGATAATTCATTATTGATAGATTAAACTTTTACATCTATAGGTACCCAAGCCACTGAGATTCCCCCAGAACTCTTTTACAACCATGTTGAGGTACTTATCAGTGCACATACATGTGCCCAGTTACCACAGCTTGAAGGCAACTTAAAACTGCCAAACTTGTTTTATTTGGGTGCAGCATGTTTAGCAAGACTCGGCTTTGTGAATAAATTACGCAACCACTCTCCAACTTATTTCTAGAGGATTTTGTGCTAGCTAATTAGAAAGGGGCTGTGTGGTCGAGACCAGATTGACTGTCATGCCCAGCAGCCCTAAGAATTTTCAAACCATGTTTGGATCCAATTACATTGAGAAATAAAACACAAAATTTTATTTTTTAGCTTCATCCAAAAGTCTAATTTTTGGAATAAACACACAAAAAATGCAATGAATTTTGGGGATTTTTAACCCATATGCCTTGTAAACGTTCAAAGATGAGCATATCAAGCTTCAGATTCCTTGGTGTCCACATTTCCAAGGATCTCACCTAGTCCCTGAACTCTTCCATCCTGATCATCTTAATTTCCTGTGGAACATCAAGAAAGCTCACCTCTGTCCCAGGTTATTGACGGACTTTTACCGCTGTACCACTGAGAGCATACTCACCAACTGCATCTCAGTGTGGTATGGCAACTGTCCCGTATCAGACCGCAAAGCACTCCAGTGTGTGGTGAAAACTGCCCAGCGGATTATCGGCACCCAATTGCCCACCATTGAGAACATCTACCATAAACACTTCTTGAGCAAGGCGAAAAACATCATCAAGGATGCATCTCACCCTAACCGTGGACTTTTTTACTCTCCTCCTATCCGGTAGGCGCTACAGGAGCCTCCGCTCCCACACCAGCAGGCACAGGAAGAGCTTCTTCCCTGAGACTGTGACCCTGCTGAACCTCACATCACAGCACTTAGCAGTATTGCACTCATATTGTACTGTCTCAGTACTTTTATATTTGTGTGTTGTAGCACTTACTTTTTATTCACAGTTATTTTGTAAATAACACCATTCTTTGTATTTCTGGTTAGATGCTAACTGCATTTCATTGGCTTTGTATCTGTACTCAGCACAATGACAATAAAGTTGAATCTAATCTAATATCTGAGCATTTAAGATGCAACATAAGTGACTCACAGGCTAAGCATAACTAAAGGTGTACACAGGTTGTAAACCACCACAGTTCACGTCTACAAGTTTATCTTTGAAGTTCTAAAGGAGGGGCCACATGCAGCCGATCCCAGTCAGCTGAGTCACTCCAATTGAAAAGATCATCTCCACCCCTCCCAAACCGCTGGACATGTCCCTCCACATGATGCTAACAGACCCCACAAACAGAGCGGGGAAGAAATACAAATTCTCAATTTGTTTTTCACTATTCAAAATTGTCCTGCAATTTTTCACTTTTAAATTTAAACCATGGCAAGATAAACTTTTACCCCACACACACAAAAAAAATCAATCTATTAAGTACAGGTCAGGGAAAATAATTAAATCAAATTGTCCCAATACATGTGACTGTATATAATTTCAGACAATACTGAACAACATGGTCCAGAGATTCACAGGCTGGTCTGAAAACTGCTGTCAGTAATTTCCCAATGATGACCTGTACGTGACACTTAAAAATCCACTGAACAGGCTACATTTTACTGAAACTGGTGGTCACAAATACTGCTAGACCTTTCTCAAAGTCAGACAATCCCGTTTGAAGTAACTGTGATGTACTAATGTTGCAAATTTTAAAAAGTGAAATCTGGCATTTCAGCTTCTCCTTTAATTGTGAGCAAATCTCTCAACTTAACTTTTTGTTCAATGTTTATAAGTTAATTGTATTGCAAACTTAATATTTCTGTGGTTCAGACAATAGTCAAATCCAGATTGTGGGTCTGCCTGCACACCAGTCACATCAGTGTGTACTGGTGGGGAGGAAGGAGGAGGGCAGGATGGAGAAGGGGTGGTGGAGAGGGAAACAGAAAAAAAAAACCACGGAGACCACTAAGTATTTGCGGACAACTTTGAGAGGTCAGCAGCAAACACTGTTTCTTCACAGTTGATGGAGAAACTCAGGCCAATTAAATTAACCGGTTTTTTTTGCCTTCATTTAACATCAAATTTAGCAATCAGGCCAATATGAAAATTGGGAAGTCAACAAGAAAAAGCTGGTCTAGGCCGAAAGTTCTGCTTTTACAATGTCTCATTAAAAAATTACATTGCCTTTAAGAACAAGATATATACTGGCTTAGCGTATTTGTAACATACTGTAGTTATTTACTAGGCAGGAGTAAAAGAAAACCTGCTGCAAAGAAACCAGAAAGACTGGTAGCTGCCTTACCGTCTCACTGTAACGACCAATGCAAACTGCAGGGTCCAGTTCAACGTTGAACAGAAGCAGCAATCTATCAGCCCACAGTTTAAAATATGCCGGCTGTCTCCCAACCTTTTTCTTCGTCAGCTGTTCTGAAAAGATTCTTCAACCTCACAGCCTGCCTACCAGAAGAAGCAGAGAGCACAGCTCTGCACTTTTATAATCCAAACACTGGGACTGTCTCCCAGTGCCACGGCACATGACAGGGAGACAGGAGGAGGAGAGTGCCGTAGGAGGTCCTTGGCTTTTCCCCAAGCAAGCATGTGTTGTGCATGTAGATGCCACTCGCTGATCCGGAATGCAGGGCACGTCCAATCTACATGCTATACATAATAGGAGATGACTCACTTGATCCTGTATAGGAAGCTGTCGAATAGGAATACTTATGATTTAATGTAAGCCCGGAGAGGAATGCATCCCAACTGTCCAATTTCTCGCATAGAAGTGGTGTCATTATCAATAAATCTTTGGCCATACACCTGGTTTGCTCAGCTGTATAAGTCTAGGGAAGACAATCTCTGGCCCCACCAAACTTGCAACTGAGGTGCGGGCCCACCCCAAACCCCCTGTAGATGCTGTTTAATTTGCTACCCTGTTACAAATTAATGCCACAAAATAACAGACAGTACACTGCATACGATTAAAGGAATCAAATTTATGAATCTTAACTGAAGGGTTAGTAAAGAATAACAAAAAGAAAAGGGCCCATTCTAATTAAACCATCAAATATGCACAAGTTGGAGCTCATTTTGAACTTCTCTGTCTCTCACGCTGGGCCCTCAGTGAACGTGAAAGCTCACACTCCAGCATCTTCTCTCATCTCCTCTAGAGTACAAGCCCCAAGCCCAACCTCAGTGTCCCTCCCCTTAATCCAACCACCCTAACTGGATGGGACACATTTCTCCTCATCTCTTATCTTCAACAGTAACTCAAACACAAGCAGCTCTCACAGAACAGCACGAAGTATACAGCATAATAGTAAAAATATGAACCAGGGCATTACACATTTAAAAGCCAAAAGGCACAAATCACAGTCTTGCCTGCTACTATCAGCAGGCTGTTGATCGAACCTCCCTCTAAAGTTGACATCTGCACCAAAATGAAAAAGGTGATGGAGAACAAAGAAGGTTAGGTGGAGGGAAATGGAAGTTAGCATTACATTGTACAAACAGTCTGCATCCCCTCCACCCAAAGAAAGTCGAGAAATGACGTTGTGAATCTGAGCCCTGAAACCAGGCAGGTAGCATAGATGTCCTTGATGCTGCCAGCACTGAGATAAAAGGCACTGGCCACCGAGCACGGGGGCCATTACCTCGAACTTCTAGCACCACTCAAAGGCAGTGCAGAACAAGATTGCTGCAGGCGATGGCCAGGCACTATGATAATTTCCCATGTCATCACATGTATGAAATAGGATAAACCTGTCAAATACGATAGTGGAATCTGCTGTGTATTTAATCTTTCAGTAATACTGTAAATATACTGTTTGATTAAACATTCTTTTTGTTTGTATAATTCATTGTGTTATATGTAGGAAGTACATGAATAGCACACAGTAAGTACATCATCACGCCACAGCGTTGCAAGTGTGTGCCTCACAAAGTAAAAATGAAGCTTTCACATCTCTCAGGCTCCCTTGTTTTTTCTTTCAATTAGTTTTATGTTTTGGATTCACAATACATAACAGGATCCTTGAGATGCAAAAGGTATGTGATTTATCTGTATACTCTCCACACTGTAAAATAGTGTAAGATGATCAAGAGGCTGGCAGATGAGAATTTATTCTGCATTGTTATTGGTTTGCCTTGTTCTACCTCAAGGCATTGTGTAATGATTTGATCTGTAAGAACCATTTGCAATGCGAGCTTCTCATTATATCTTGGTACATGTGGCAACAATAAACCCATTAAACTTCCAAGATGGCTGGGGCCTGAAATCCTGGATGAAGTCTCAAATCTCAGCTTCTCCACATTAGATACATTTCCATCATTCACTGGCTTTGTTATTGTTGTTCAGTCATTAAGTCAAGCCCGACTCTTCATGTCATCATGGACAATAGGGTCTGTTGGGTTTTCATGCCAAGCCTTTCTTCCGCACAGATACCACTGCTGCCCAGGCTGGGAGCCGGCTGGGTTCGAACTTAGGACCATCTGCCTCGAAGTTCAGTGCTGATGCACTGTCACAACTACACAAGTGAACACATTTCCCACAGCCAGCTATTCTACTATGAAAAGGCTTATGAAAATTAAGAGTTTGCACTCTTTTCACAGTAGCCTGCAGCTGGAGTAAGGGGAAAATGATAAAGGGCAGCTCAAATTCCAGCTTCCGAGGGCAGGCTCACACAGTTCAGCACCGGACAGCCCATCAACACTCACCTGGAGTCTCCATTCATTCTTGGTTGACCTGATACTGGGCAAATGTCTCAGTTTCTAGCCCACTGGGGTAGAAGTTACTCAGCAGCTTAGATCATGGCTGTTTTGAATGTATATTCAAATATCAACAGTCTGTCCAACATTTCACTAAGATTACTGTGATATCAATTTTTCTTACAGGAGCATCAATGGTTATGGGCCTCAAGGTTATCAACCTGGTACTGCTCCTGTTGCTTACATGGACCAAGACTGATATTGCTCCTGGACTGAGGATGCTATTTAAAGCCATCCTCCAAAGTTTATCAGTTATCCAGCGGCCAACATACAGAATGATTAAACTGAAAACCACCAAAGCAAAATGCGGGAATATTCGCTAGATCAAGCACCCTGTATGAAGACGGAAACCACAGGGAATGATACAGCTCAATGATCTTTCACAGCTTCTGCCTGACTTGCTGAGGATTCCAATATTTTGTTTTAATTATTTGTGGTGTTTAGCTTTAGGACAAATCCATTTTTGGCCAGCTATCACTCCCATCGACTTCTAAAGCAGTCCTCAACAACGCCATCAGGTTTCATTACTGCTCATTTTGGGTTTCACCAACACTACATGGCTGCTCATCTGTGAGTTGTGAGCTGGAGACAGCAGCAAGAGACAGATATGCTTTTCCGAAAGATGGATCCAAACACTTCAGCCACTTGTTTAAAAAACCTTTTGACGTGGCATCCAGACATAAGTTAAATGAGAATGGAGAAGAATGTTCTTGCACCTTTCACAGCTGCACATGGCAGACTATGGAAGCATTTCATCTATCAACTGACTGCTGCATTGACAGGAATCACAACTCTCCATTGTGGCTTCATTAAGATAGCACCTCGTTCTTACCGTGCTACCATGACATGGATCACGGAAATCCTAGCACAATGCCTACAATAATGGACCAGTAATCCAAGAGGTGCAGAATCTGCATTTCAGCAAGTTTACATTGCATAAAATGTGACCATAAAATTAAACACAGTTCTCTCTGTGGAACTGTATATCCAGCACGCATTTGCATACAAAAATACAGGCTCATCCCGACTTGTTTGCTCCCACAATGCGTAACTCCTAATCCTTCCAAGCTTGAAGTACCAATAAAAAAAGGCAAGGCACACATGAGGCATGGAGGCATTTTGCAGAAGCAAACATTCCATTAAGTAGTTTGATCTGACTTTGCGGATGTGGCCTGAAGCCAGTCACTGGCCTCAGCACTGATCCGGCTCTGCGGCCCTGGACTCTGCAATTCAGGTTCCGAGTTTTATTGTTTGCATGATTTGTTCTCCTCTCCCCCCACACAGTCTTTGCTTCGTGGTCTTGTTTTCATTAATTCTATTGTGCTTCTTTGCTTTTTGGCTGTCCACAAGATGAATCTCACAGTTGTAATGGTATACATACTTTGATTAAAAAAATGCAATTTGAACTTTGAAATGAAAATCACAGAAGTGTTTACATCACCTTGCCCTTTAGAAAGAATAAAGACATCCTCAATGATTTTCAGTACCCTGACCCTGACTACCTCATTTTCATCATGTATGTTCAGCTCCTAAACACTTCTATTACCCATCAAAAAGGCTTTAAAGCTCTCAATGTCTTCCCAACAAAACCCCAATCAGTTTCCCTCCATCACAACCTTCCTTCATCTGGCAGAACTGGCTCTCACCCTCAACAATTTCTCCCTCGGCTCCTCCCACTTTCTCCAAACTCAAGGGGTAGCCAACAGGCCTGCCTTTTCACTGGCTACACAGAATAGACCATGTTCTAAGCCCTCTCTGGTAATGCCCCCCAACTCTTCCTGCAATACATTGATGACTGAAACAGTGCTGCTTCATGCAACCATGCTGAGCTCAATTTCATCAACTTTGCCTCCAACTTCCACCCTGCTTGTAAATTCACTTGGTTTCTCTCCCCTTTCTAAATCTGTCTCCAACTCTGGAGACAAACTGTCCACTGACATCTTTTATAAACCTACTGATTCCCATGGCTATCTTGACTCTACCCCTTTGCAACACCCAAAATGCAGGAGGAACTCAAGCAGGCCAGGCAGCATCTATGGAAAAAAGTACAGTTGATGTTTCAGGCCAAGAACCCTTGGCAGGACTTTAATTTTTGTGCTTATTTCCATAGATGCTGCCTGGCCTACTGAGCTCCTCCAGCATTTTGTGTGTGTTACTTGGATTTCCAGCATCTGCAAATTTTCTCTTGTTTATACCTCTTCTCACCCTGTTGCCTGTAAACTACTATTCCCTTTTCTCATTCCTTCATTTTCACCTCATTACCAGGATGAGATTTACCCTTCTAGGTCATCAGAGATCCTCCTTGTGCATCCTTTCCTCCACTATTGATGCCGTCCTCTCCTGCATCTCCTCCATTTCTTGGTCATCTGCCCTCACAATCTCACCACCGCCTAACGGATATTGTTCCTCTCGTCCTCACCTACCATCTCTCAAGTCTCTGCATTTATCACATCATCTTCCGCAACTTCTGTTATCTTCAAAGGGATTCTACCACCAAACACATCTTTAGCCACCTTGCACTCTGCAGAGATTGATCTTTCCGTGCTTCTCTTATTTACTCATCCCTTCTCACTACACTTCCTCCCAGCACTTATCCCTGTAAGCGGCCTAAGTGCTATGCCTGCCCATACACCTCCTCCCTACACCTCCATTCAGGGCTCCAAACCATCCTTCCAGGTGAGGCAACACTTCACCTGTGAATCAGTTTGTATTGTCTATTGTAGTCAGTGCTCCCGATGCGGCCTCCTCTACACTGGTGAGGGCCGACATAGATTGGGGGAATGCTTTGTTGAGCTCCCCTGCTCCATCAACCAAAAGTGGAATTTCCAGGTGGCCAATGATTCGAATTCCTATCCCCACTCCTGTTCCAACAGGTTGATCCATAGTCTCCTTTATTTTGCCATAGTGAGGCAACACTCAGGGTGGAGGAGCAATACCTCATATTCCGATGTAGCCTCCAACCTGATGGCGTCGACTTCGATTTCTCCTTCAGGTATAAATTTCTCCCCCCCTTCCATCTTCTATTGCCCACTGACTTCTTATCTTTTCTCACCTGCCTATCACCTCCTCCTGGTGCCCCTTTCTCCCACAGTCCACTCTTCTCTTCTATCAGATTCCTTCTCCAGCCTCTACTTTTTCCTCCCATCTGGCTTCACCTATCACCTTCTAGCTAGTCCTCTTTCCCCTTCACCTTCTCCCACATTTTTATTCTGTCGTCTTCCCACTTACTTTCGAGTCCCGTAGAAGGATCCTGGCCCAAAACATTGACTTTATTTATTTCCATTGATGCTGCCTGACCTACTGAGTTCCTCCATCATTTTGTGTTGCTCTGGATTTCTAGCATCTACAGAATCTCTTGTGTTACAGACAGCTTGCTCAGTTCATGAATGAAATATGCAACACCACCCTTTAAATGGGAGATTAATGGATGTTTACAACACTATTGTAAAATTAAAGCACATCTGACATATCAACAGGTTGCAAAAGTAGCACCTTTCACCCCACCCTCATGATTTTGATCCAACTACTAATATGATGCGCCCAAAATTCATGGGACAAAGTTTCTACTTTCTAACCATACTCTACGTACATAGGGAGGCCGCCAATTTGGGAGTGGAGTGAAGTTTCACCTATTAAACATTAGTCAACTTTCAGAAGGCAAGTTTTCTTTTAAAATGCCTCTTCTACTAAACTGCGTATGATTGGAGCCTGTTTTGATGACGTGTTTTTGGGCTAACTGAACAATCTGGTGCTTTTGCTGTCTCAGGGAATTTAGTGAGGTTGAGAGTGGAGTGTAAACCCACAATCGACTCCATTATTTCTTGCCAATTAAAGCATCAAGCACGACTGAAATCAACGAGGACGAGAGCAGAAGGCAAGTGGGTACTCAGAACCTTCTGGCTGAGTTTGACTGTCTCCCTCTCCTTCTCACTCATTGCTGATAAGGGAAGGTGTCTTGGGTCCCACACTGCAGAATTTGATTGGCTCAACTCGTATCAGTAGGCTTGTTTTGGGGGACTCTGCAGTTCATGTTACACGTTTCTGGATTCTGTGGCTTGATCATGGTGCTTTGGCACAGACTGGAGCACTTCGGTGCAGACCAGCTCTGCAGCCAACAAACAACACAGCACTAAACCGAACTAAACTGAACACTCTTAGACCATGAGGACCTAACTCCAATCTGTAGGGGTGACCCAAGGCACCTAGCTACCCAACACTTTAAATTACATCCTACTCCCATCTATCTACCTGTAATAACGAGGACAAAATTAAGCTCAAGCTCTTCCATTTGGCATGATGCAGCCTCACAAGTTCATACCAAACTCAACCAATTTGGGCAACTTGTATTTGTAGGCTGTAGCAGAAATGGCTAATTCTATGTAGGTTACTACCTGTAATGCTTCCGCTTTACCTCGTCTGCTCAGCAGTCCTCGCCCGCACTTCACCTTTGTGTTCCTTTCTCCCACTGATCGCTCTGATTAACCCATCAACCAGGCAGTTTTATCACAAGCTTTATCAACACAGCCACCTGTCCTTGACCTAGCAGAAGCTATTTTATGTGTCATATTCACTGTTGCAACTCCTTGAATCTTCTCTGTGATTCATAATTAGCATAGTTTTTTCTCCGTTCTGTTCATGGATCTTTAACGTAAAATGTTCAATTCTGTTTCTCTTTCCACAGTCGTCCAACCTGTTTCCAGCATTTCCTTAGGATGTAATCACTTGTTACTTATCTAAAGCAACTCCGACACTGGCACAGAACCAGAGAACCAAATCCGAAATAGGGATCGACAGGGTTAGAAAAGTCAGTGTAGAAAGAATTCTAATGCAGTGATAAAGGTTGTTAATGTGGCAAGTGAAGACCACATACTACACACTAGATGTCAGAAACTGGTTATGCAGTCCCACAATGAAGCATAAGTAACCTATTTTCATGTCATCTCATCACAGCATTGATGACCATCAGCCCTGGTTTCTGACAAGCTCCAATTCAAACTGCTCAGACAACAATCAGTTTACCATCAAGTCAGCTCTTCATAATATTTCTGAAGTTCACTCAGATACTGACCTGTGAAAGTACTTCTGTAGATCCAGGGTGAGGACTGGGCCTCTAAGCCTAGTGGGTGGTGGGGGCCAGTCGACAGATGATATCGGTGGGCAGGGGTGGTCTGGACTGTATATATTACACACATGCAAAGTTCTGCGCTGTTGTACCTTGCGCTGAGGGTAGCAGATACCAACAGAATCAACAAACTCATTCGCAAGGCCAATGATGTTGTGGGGGTGGAACTGGACTCTCCGATGGTGGTGCCTGAAAAGAGGATGCTGTCCAAGTTGCATGCCATCTTGGACAATGTCTCCCATCCACTCCATAATGTACTGGTTAGGCACAGGAGTACATTCAGCCAGAGATTCATTCCACCGAGATGCAACACTGAGTGTCATAGGAAGTCATTCCTGCCTGTGGCCATCAAACTTTACAACTCCTCCCTCGGAGTGTCAGACACCCTGAGCCAATAGGCTGGTCCTGAACTAATTTCCACTTGGAATAATTTAATTATTATTATTTAGTTATTTATGGTTTTATATTGTTATATTTCTACACTATTCTTGGCTGGTGCGACTGTAACAAAACCCAATTTCCCTCGGGATCAATAAAGTATGTCTGCCTGTCTGTTTACTGATACTCCATATGGGTTTGTTAACTTATTTTAGCAGTGTTGTCATAGAAATAAATTTTGGCCATTGCAATAGCTGAACTTATCCTTTTGCTCTTCAAAGACAAAGGCGTTTGGCTACTGAGTACATTCAAAGTAGTGGCTGGGGCACTAAGGAAATCAAAAAATGTGGAAATTGAATAGGAAAGGTGTGGCGGAAATTCAGCCAAGATCTAACTGAATAGAGAGCAAGACCAAGAGCTCAAATTGAATGCTCCCAATTCAATAGATCTTTCACACCATCGAAAGCAAATTGCAGCATTACAAATGGCTTTCCTGTCACATGTTACAACCCCACCAACAAAAAGGCAAACAAATGATCAAGGCAAGCTCAAACAAGAGAAAATCTGAAGAGGGTAGAAATCCAAGCAAACTACTGGTTTACATATGAATATGTGTGTAAAAAAAAGCACCCTTAAAGTGGCTGGGAAAATGCTAAGATTGAGAGGAAGGGGAAGGTTGATGGGTGGGAGTTAGTAAACTGCAATGAGAGCACCACCCTGTGGCAAAGATATGTACTACTGGAATCACCACTCAAAACATACCCACTTCACACTTTGATATTTATTTAGCCTTATTAAAAACTGCAGCTCCAACTATTATTAAAATCGATGTACACCTTTGCAAAATGAAATGCCTTACATTAAAACAGTGCTCTAAAATGCAAATGGTTTGTACTATTTGAATATTCTTATTGTATTGTTTTAAAGTTGCAATTTACAGGTAGACAGTATTCAGTGTTCCTACCAGAAGCAAAAATCAGAGAGCGTTCTTTAGAATTATAAGTAAGCCAGGAAGGAATTGAAGAAGAGACTAGGAGAGCTGGAAGGGGGACATGGGGATTAAGGAAAACTCCAAGGCATTCTGCATGCATGTGAAGAACAGGAGGATGAATGGAGTGAGGGAAGGACCAAACGATCAGGGATATAGGTGGAAATGTGCCTGGAGTTGGAAGAGGCAGGGGAGGTCCTTGATGAATACTCAGGAGAGGAAGCTTTCTGCAGAGAACAGACTAATATTCTGGAGCACTGAGGTTAAGAAAGAGGCAATGCTGGAGCTCTCGAGAAACATTAGGATAGATACGTCCCTGGGGCCAGATGGGATACAACCCATGTTACCAATGGAAACGAATGAAATGATTGCAAGGGTGATGCTGATTATCTCTACATCATCACTGGCCACAGTAGCAGTACCAGAGGATGAGAGGATGGCAAATGTTGTTCCTTTGTGCAAGAGGGAGTAATAGGGTTAACCCTAGGATTTACAGACCAGCGAGTCTTATGTCAGTAAATTAAGTTAGGGATAGGATATATGACTTATCAAGCTTCTGGTAAGACAGCTGCACACTTGCACTGGCCTTTCTGCGTCGAAGACAAGTGTAATCGTGTAACCTTTACCTTTTTTTGCAATCACATGGCACTGCTGGATGGTAAAAGCATCAAGGCCTACCCCACCAGTGAGTTGCTCAGTAGCAGGGGAACAGTACTTGCCTACTGTGTTGCCACCTGCTACATCACGTCAGAGGCAGTGCACAGTCCAAATAACCGAGCACGTGACTGTCTTAGACAATGTTCTTGTGATCGCATGACTCTGTTGGATGCTGGCAATGCAGAATACTGAAACTCCAGTTCACTGATGAGACCGACAGTAGGGCAGCCCCGTGGCCTCAGTTGTTGAAATGGGTATGGGAATGGGAATTAAAATGTTCGGCCACCAGGGATTTCCACTTTTGGCAAATGGAGTGGAGGTGCTCAAAGAAGTGGTGCCCCTATTTATAATGAGTCTCACCAGTTAGAGAGGGCCGCACCAGGAGCACTGGCTACAATAGACGACCCTCGCAGATTTGCAGGTGAAGTGTTGCCTCACCTGGAAGGACTGTTTGAGACCCTGAATGGAAATGAGGGAGAAGGTGGAGGGGCAGGTGCAGCACTTTGGCCACTTGCAGGGATGAGTGCCAGGAGGGAGGTTAGTGCCAAGGACATATGTACAAGGGAATGAGTGGGGGAGCGATCCCTGTGTGAAGCGGACAGTGAAGGGGAGGTGAAGATATGTTTGGACAACATCCCATGCACCATATATCTACAGACCGTGACATTTAGCAACTTGGGCTATATGCATGTTTTTCTGCTATCATAATTATACGTGCCTTGTGCAATGTGTGATGGCACGTTGGTCCCTAAGGAGTGCTGTTTCATTTGGCTGTCATCATGTGTATGGCCGAATGACAATTAAATGAATTTGACCTTGATCATTTGGAGAAATATATCCTTATCATGCAGTCAACGTGGCTTTGTGAGGGCCAGGTTGTGCTTCACAAGTTTGATTGATGTACTCAAGGAAGTGACAGACAAATTGATGAGGGCAGAATGGTGGATGTGCAGTATATAGATTTTAATAAGGTGTTTGACAAGGTTCCCCACAGAAGGCTCGTCTACAGTGATGAGACAAGGAATCTTTGGAAACTTGGCAGCGTGGATTTGGAATTGATAAGAGGGCAGCAGGTGATAGTAGATGGAACATATTCTGCCTAGAGATCATGGACCAGTGGTGTTCTGTAGGGATCTTTTTGGGACTCCACTCTACATAATTTTAATAAATGACTTGGATGAGGAAGTGGAAGGACTAGTTAGTAAGTTTTCAGACAACACAAAGGTTGGTGTTTTGAATGGAGTAGAAAGTTGTTGTGGGTAGCTTACAATGGAACATAACCAGGACGCAAAGCTAGGCCAAGAAGTGACAAGATGGAGTTCAATCCAGGAAAGTGAGAGGTGATTCATTTTGGAAGGTTGAACTTGATCGAGATCAAGATTGAGAGAATCAGGTTAATAGCAGGATTCTCAGCAGTGTGGAGTTACCAGAGAAACCTATAAATCTCAGATGAACATCCTTACCTCTGTTTTTCCACTCAAAGTTGGCACAAAAGTTGACAGGGTGGTTGAGAAGGCACTTTGTTTGCTGGCCTTCAGTCGGAGGATTGAGCTCAAGAGCTGGAAGGTAATGCTGTAAGACCCAGCTTGGACTATTGTGTTCAGTTCTGGTCACCTCATTATAGGAAGAATGGGAAGCTTTTGAGAGGGTGCAGATGAAATTTACCAGAATGCTGCTTGGAGTAAGAGATAGGTCTTGTGAGGAAAGGTTGAGCATGCTAGGGTTTTTCTATTTGGAGCAAAGGAGGATGAGAGGCAGCTTGATAGAGGTGTATAAAGTGTACGAGTGCCTTTTCCCAGGTAGCAGTGGCCAATACCAAAGAACATCCTTTTAATGTAAGTGAAATAAAATATTGGGGAGATGTCAAACCCTGGAATGTACTGCAGGTGGGGGGGGGGGTAGGGTAGTAGAAGCTGATACACAAGGGACATTTAATACTTAGATTGATCATAGAGCAAGTTAAAGGTTGGCACAACATCATGGACTGAAAGGGTCATACTGTGTGGGACTGTCAATTTTTCTAGAAACATGAAGTATACCAGAACTGGGTCTCTCTCTGTACCTCAGACCTCCTCAATCTTCAAGAAGATCACAGGTGCCTCAAGCTCAATTTTCTGCCCTATTCAGAGTCCAAAATCTGATGCAGTTCAAATCATAGTCAGGGACACTTCAACCGGGCTTGTTTGAAGAAAACCCTTCCCGATTACCACCAGTATATAACCTGTAGCACCAGACTTCCCAACAGACTAGACCACTACTATACTAAGATAAGGAATGCCTACTGTTCCATGCCTACAATGCATTTTGGTAAATCTGACAATTTCTTGTCCTCTCCTCTCTGCACACAGGCAGAGGCTAAAGAGCAAAACTCCAGAGATTAGCACAACAAAGAGGTCGCAGGAGGCAAAGGAGCAGTTATGGGATTGCTCCAAGTTACTGGACTGAGCCATGTTCAAGGACTTCCTGGATATTATTACAGCTATACAAGATCTTGGTTAGAGCCCACTTGGAGTACTGCATTCAGTTCTGGTCACCTCATTACAAGAAGGATGTTGGTGCTATGGAGAGAGTGCAGAGGAGATTTACAAGGATGTTACCTGGATTGGGGAGTGTGCCTTATGAGAACAGGTTGAGTGAACTTGGCCTTTTCTCCTTGGAGCGACAGAGGATGAGAGGTGACCTGACAGAGGTGTATAAGATGATGAGAGGCATTGATCGTGTGGGTAGTCAGAGGCTTTTCCCCGGGGCTGAGATGGCTAGCATGAGGGAGTATAGTTTTAAGGTGCTTGGACGTGGGTACAAAGGGGATGTCAGACGCGAGTGTTTCTCTCAGTGGTGGCTGTGTGGAATACACTGCCAGAGAAGGTGCATACAATAGAGTGTTTTAAGAGACTCTCAGATAGGTCCATGGAGCTTAGAAAAAAAGAGAGCTATGCGGCAGGGTAATTCTAGGCAGCTTCTGGAGGCAGTAACATGTTCGGCACAACACTGTGGGCCGAAGGGCCTGTAATGCTCTGTAGACTTTCTATGTTCTATCTGAATGAATACACCATGATTGTTACAGACTTCTTTTAAAAAACAGTTGTACATGAGCGTATCCCTAAAAAAATCATTCAGAATCTTCCCAACTAGAAGCCCCGGAGGAACCAAAAGATTCGCAATGTGCTGAGGGCCAAGAAAGTTACAAGAGGTCAAGGTACAATCTCTGAAAAGCCATCTCACGACTGAGGTGGCAATTCCAGACTAAAACTGAATCAACAAAGGATGCTGAACAGTTGTGGCAAGGCTTGAATAGTATCACCTCTAAAAAGTAAAATCATGCAACAAAGGCTTCAACAGGGTTTCACTTCCAGATGAGATCAATGCCTTCCATGATCCGAGGTGGAGAGGGTCAGCAACTTTAAATTCCTTAGTATTATTACTCCCTCCCCCCGCCCCCAAAGAGCTCCTGTCCTGGGTCCAGCACACAAATGCAATTATGAAGAGAACATGGCAGCACCTCTACTTTCTTTGGATTTAGCGAAGATTTTACATGACATCTAAAACTTTGGCAAACTTCTACAGATGTATTATGGAGAGTATATTGACTGGCTGCATCACAGCCGATATTGAAATGATACACAGCCAATATGTACTATGATAATAAATGTACCTTGAACTTCTTTTTGTTCTCCTTCCTAAAAAGCAGTGGTATATTTGCCACCTTCCAATCTGCTCCAGAATTTAGGCACAGCAACATAAATGAAAATGTCAATACTATGTGCAGGTGGAAATTTGATGTTTTAATTCCTCAAAGGAGCTTCACATTCACCATTGTCAAGGCTCACAACTGTTGCAGCACAAGATTAGCACAGCCACTGTTTGCAGCAGTTCCCTGCAAAAATCAATTTGCTCAGTCCCATTCCTACTCATTACCCCACGGGCTTGAATTGCTTTTCTTCTTTACTTACGTATCCAAGTCCCTTTCAAAAACAATGCCAACTGAATCTGTTCCACCACCATTGTAGGTAGTGGCATTTAGTACATTTACAAAGCCCAGATTAAAAGGACATTGTCTTAAAAAGATAAAACATATAAAAACAAGTTTCTTTTCAACCCTGCATCCACAAAAATATACATACTTACATCAAAAACTCTTTGTTCCTGGACCTCCTGAAATTTGTACTCTTATATTACATTGCTTTAAGTTGTCCTTTCCCAAGATCTCCCAGGAATCTCCCCATTCTGCCTGCCTGTTTATGTCCCCTTGAATATCACTCATTAGGTACACCCGTACAGCTGCTTGTTAAGCAAATATCTAATCAGCCAACTATATGGCAGCAACTCATACATAAAAGCATACAGACGTGGTCAAGAGGTTCAGTTATTGATCAGTGGAATGATTGTTGATGACAGATGGAGCGGTTTGAGTATCTCAGAAACTACTGATCTCCTGGGAATTTCACACACAATAATCTAGAGTTCACAGAGAACGGTACAAAAAACAAAAAAAAACACAGTGAGTGGTAGTTCTGTGGGTGAAAACACCTTGTTAATGAGAGAGGTCAAAGGAGAATGGCCAGACTGGTTCAAGCTGACAGGAAGTGACAGTAACTCAAATAACCACATGGTACAACAGTGGTTTGCGGAAGAGCATCTCTGAACACACAACATGTCGAACCTTGTAGTGTATGAGCTATAGCAGCAGAAGGCCACAATCACACAAAAATACACTTAGTGGCCACTTTATTAGGTACATTTTGTACTATCACTTCCAAGTATAAATTGTGGTGTGCACAGCAAGTTAATATTACACCAGAAGGAAAACACTGAACTTAGAACTGAGCTCTGCCTCCACATTGCAAAAGCCACTATTCATCAGCTGCATGCTGAAATCACTCTATTCTCCAATATCCCTTCTGTTCCATAACTTTGTCAGCAAAGATGAAGACTATGTGTAACTTATCAACACTTGCAGTACATTTGCATCCCTACTTGTCCTGATTACAATGAGCTATTCCACTGAATTTCTAGCAGCTTCACATCACAGAGGCTAACGACTACAGCTTCTGGATTTATCATTTGATATATAAAGTAATATTTGCTATTCTCTGGACTTTTGCCGCCCCTCAATGTATCCAAGGGCTGTTGGCTTGTAGACACTGTACACAATTTGGCCTTCATCTCCTTCAACATTTATTTGGAATGGACAATTTATCCATACTGTAACTTTTCAAGTTTGCTCTCTTTAGCAAATGTTACGTTTTTCCAGTGTCTCATACTTCCTCTGACTAACTCTGGGACTGCTTTTTCCTTGGTGAAGAATGAGTATCCACACAGAGCTTTTGCCAAGCCTCATTTTTGTGGAACTATAATTATTATGCACTTATTATCATCTTTCTGTATTGTTTTTTGGATTAGTTTTGTCTTCTTTTTCTCTTTTGAATCTGTACACCTGTCATCTGAACTTTCTACCTGATACCCACCTCATTCACTTGACATTTATAAAACATCCTTTCTTGCTTCATCTCAGTCTCTGTACCTCTTGCCAAAATTCCAGAATTAATTTAAGAGAAAAACAGATCCCAAATTTTTGGGAGCAGTGGACTGAATCATACGGTGAAATTAATTTATAGAAAACTTCAACTCTCTCATCGATGCCTCCTATTCTAAAACTGGTCTCAGTTCTCACCAAGAGTATTTCAGGAAAGGTTTAAAAATAACCACGGGACGCAACAGCAATTCCTGGTAAGTTCAATCAGTACTGCTCAGAGAGCATAGAGAGCTGTTTTAAAATGATCCCAACACAAGTAAACAGATTGCTCTAACAAGTTCCTTTGAGTCTTTTTTAGATTTTGTTGCTTAACTCAATAAACTGTAGTCAACAAAAAAAGCATTACCCCTTATCAAATTTTGTTCAGACCATCAGATCTAAACAGTAATTTTAAAAGAATTCAGTTTTAGACGCACAGCCTGTTAAACAAGGGAAAATTAAACATCAGGTAAAGAAAGGCCATTCCCATCATTGCCAAATTTCCCAAAACACTGTAAGACATATAGTAAGAACACAATTAAGCCATTTAACCCATCAAATCTGTCCTGCTGTTCAAAAGTAGCTGATTTATTTTTCCCTCATTTATCTTTCCGCATTCTCCTGCCTTCTCCCCTTAACCTTTGATACCCTTACTAATCAAGAACACATCAATCTCTGCTTTACTACACCCAATGACTTGGCCTTCGTAGCCAGGTGGCAATGAATTCCAGATTCATCACCTTCATTCTCATAAACCTTCTCTGCACCCTCTCCAACAACAGGACATACGTGGCCCAAAACAGCTCACAATTCTCCAACTGTTTTATAAAGCATCCTTGCTTTAATATTCTGGTTCTCTCACAATGAGTGCTAACATTGCATATATCTTTCTTACTACCAACTCAGACATTAGGAATCCCACACTAGGACACCTAAGCCCCTTGTTACCTCTAGTATCTGAACTCTCTCCCCATTCAGAAAATATACACTGCCTTCAATCCTTTTACCAAAGTGCACGAACATACACTTCTCAAGAAGTATTCCATTTGTCACCTCTTTGCCCATTCTCCGAAATTGTCCAAGTCGTTCTGCAGACTCCCTGCTTCCTCAACACTATCTGCCCCTCAGCAGATCAACTGCAGAACTTGGCCACAAAGCCATCAATTCCATCATCTGGATCATCGAGATTTAACATGAAAAGTAGTAGACCGAACACTGAAACCTGCCAAACACCATTAGACACTGACAGCGAACCAGAAAAGACCCCTATATTCCCACTCTTTGCCTTCTGCCAGTTAGCCAATATTCTATCCATGCTAGTATCTCTCCTGTAATACCATGGGCTCCTATCTTAACAACCTCATGTGCAGCACCTTGTCAAAGGCCTTCTGTAAATCCAAATGAACAGCACCCACTGACTCACCTTTGTCTATTCTGCCTGCTAATTCCTCAAAGAATTCCAGCAGATTTGTCTGGCAAAATCTCCCTTTAGGAAACCATGCTGACTTTGGCCTATTTTATCATGTTCTTCCAAGTACAGTATGCTGAAGCCTCATCCTTAAAAATGGACTCCATAAAATCTTATTAACCAGTGAAACACACAAAAGTTGATGAAGGAACTCAGCAAGTCACACAGCATCAATGGAAATTCAGTTCAATTCAATTCAAGTTTAACTGTCATTAAGCCTACATGAACACTCATGAAGACAGCCAAACGAGACAGCGTTACTAAGGCGTCAAGGTGGAAAGACATTATCAATAGCCTCACACACACAAGATCACAAACACGTAATAAGAATCCCGATGCCCACCTCCCCCTCCCCCTGCTATGCTGCAACTTGATGTATACAAATCAACAAACCCATATAGAGTATCAGTAAAAATACAATGATGCAGAATATGCATGTTTACAGTCCCCCCTCCCCAAGCCCACCGATATCATCTGTCAACTGGCCCCTGACACCCACTAGACGAATCCGTGGCTTTGAGGCCTAGTTCTCGCATATACAAGCACATATAGATTATTAGTAAAAACAGAACCAGGCAATTGTTTATATGTATAGTCCAGACCCCTCAGTCCATTTTAAATCGTCCGTTGCCGCAACTGCACTATTCTTTCCCCGGTAGAGTGCGATGGCTCGGACTCCTTTCCTCTGGTGGCTGAAAAGCAAGTGACCCCACAGCTCGAGGCTCGAGTCCATTGACTGCTGCAAAAAAAATCTGCAACAGAACTTGGCTTCTGAGCAAAACCCTGGGAGGGCAGCTTTGACTCCATTCTGCACACTGTGCCACACAGCCCCCGTGGAATGCAATGACTTAACCCCCTCACAAACAGGCAACAGTGTGGCTTCAGGCCTACTCCTCACCTCACTACAACCAATAAACAGTTAATGTTTTGGGCCGGGATCCTTTCTCTTTGGGACTGAAAAGGAAGGGGAAGATGCCACGGTAAAAAGGTGGGGGCAGGGGTAGGAGGACCAGCTAGAAGATGATAGGTGAAGACAGATGGCTGGAAAAGGTAGAGGACTGGAGAGGAGAGTAGACCATGGGGGAAAAAGGGAAGAAGGAGGGGCACCAGGAGGAGGTGATAAGCAGGTGAGGAGAAGAGGCAAGAGGAGAAGAGAGAAAGGGAAGGGAAAATTTACCAGGACAAATCAATGTTCCAATGGTCTTACTGACCAAACTGATGAAATCAGAATAACTGGTCTATAATTTCCTGTTTATTTTTGCCTCCCTCTCTCCCCCCTTAAACACTGGAGTGACAGCTGAGAGACTTTATGTCATTGTATGCATGAAATCTTTTGTGTCATTAAAAGGTTTAGTTTATCGCAACTTAAATCACGATTGCTTATCAGTATAATTGTTTCCTCAGAACAAGTACAGACTCCGTTGGGGAGCACAGAGTTCTAGCCCTGAGAGTCATAGTAACATTTATTTCATTACACTCTTCTGTTGCTGTGAAGGTACAGGAGCCTCAAGACCCACACCACCAGGGTCAAGAACAGATATGACCTCTCCACCACCAGGCTCTTGAACCAATGGGGATAATTCCACTCTCCTTCATTGCTCCAGTGCTATACTACTCCCACAACCTTTGACTCATTTTCAAGAACTTATGTCCTCAATATTTAGTGCTTATTTATTTATTATCATTTCATTTTTTTCTTTTGTTTTTGCCCAGTTTGTAGTTGGTTGTTTGCCTGTCCTGTTGGGTGCAGTCTCTCATTGATTCTATTACAGGTGCATCTCCCCCTTTACAAACGTACAACATTCCTATGAAACCTTTCTTAAGCTGAAATGGCGTAAAGTGAAGAACCATTAACTTACGTGGGAAAAATTTTCGTAAAAGCGAAAATCCTCTTTATAATGCGAAAACAGGTTACTAAAGTAGGTCTTTTGTAAAAGTGAAGTGGCTTAAGGCGAGGGACACCCATATGTCTCTTGGATTTACTGAGTATGCCCACAAGAAAACATCTCAGGGTTGTATATGGTAACATATATATACTTTATTAATAAATTTACTTTGAACACAAATTTCCTGCCATACAAGATAGTGATGATAAACCCGATTCTGATTAGTTACTGAATAAGCAATACTTACACAAAACCGTCACCATATTGCTCCCTCAATAAAATATACTAATTGCATTGATAATACACTTTAACATGATAAAACACCTTAAGTTCTCAGACCAAAAGCCAACTCTACCCAAGGAAATGTTTGGTAGTTAACATCCAACAGGCGCAAGATTGAGCTTGACATCAAACTGCTTACCACAAGGCCCTCACAACCAACACCACATGATGGAATGCTGGTGTTTTCCCAGCATGTGAGACTCAATACTAACCTAAAGAGAAGATCTCCAACTGCTCACTAGTTCAGTACATTTTAAGAAGCCAAGATCCAAACATGAATGCCAAACACTTTAGCCACAACCCAAATGGTGTTTTGCAGCTTTTTCACCCCGTGAGATGGAATGGAAGTTGTTCAAATTAGGTCATTAAAAAAAAAAGGACAAAATGCTCATCTATTGAGGTAGTCATTATTTACCAAATATTAACAGGAACTCCTGTACAGCAGGTGCAGAGTCTGGGCAGCCTTCATTCACCTCCCAAGTCCTCAAAGTAACTTTACCAGCATGTCATGCTTGGATGAGTGTAGCTTCAACAGCAGGAAACACAACATTATTCCCAACAAAAGCAACCCACTTAACTGGCACTTCCTTCAACATTACCTGCACTTTTGAAATCCACAACCTTTTTCACCTTGGAGACTAACACTACTGCTTGGGAACACTGCCACATAATATCCTAATCTACAAATACTCCAGCATTCTTTCAATGCTGGATCAGAAATAGGACATCACCTAATCTAAAGTATCACCAAAGTACTTTACCAGAAAAAACACATGTCTTCCTAGTCATGCATTAAAGAATAAACAGTCCCCATTGAGGGTCTCGACTGTTTATTCCCCTCCACAGATGCTGTGGAAGTCGTCCTGCAGTTTGTGGATATTGCTCAAGATTTCCAGCATCTGCAGAATCTCCTGTGTTTGTGAAGAGTCAAGCCACTAGGCGGAGCTCCATACAACTGAACGGAGATTACAACACTGAAAATAAAAGGTGCACATCTAAAGACTGTAAGGTACAACTGAGAATGTGGTACACAGTTCCCAGACCAATACTGCTTGATCAACCAGGGTTTCATACTTGTATCATCTCAATTCTCACTCATAAACACAAAAGATTCTCTATTCTTCTGTTTACCCTCTCCATAGATGCTGTCTAACCTCATGAGTTCCTCCAGCATGTTAATTCTCATTCAGATGCTGTTCCCCAGTATTAATCACCCCAGCACATCCTCGGACTGTGTTGGTTGTTGATGCAAATGGCACATCTCACTGTATGTTTTGATGTACGTGTTACAAATAAATTTAATTTTTAAAGCTAACCTTTAACCAAATACTATTTCTGTCAAAAAAAAATTTGGCTCCTGGTGACAAACACCACTATAAGGTTTTTAAAATTGGAAAAATCAATGTGGAACACTTGTTATTTTTATACTTCCTTCGGCATGATGTAGTTTCTGACATTTAGAGTTGTGCTTGTATATTAAGGTATGCTCGAAACACAAACTTGTTTATTATTTATTTCCAGATTAGACTGCACCAATAATTTGTGCAAGTCTAGCACTAAGAGAATTAATTAGTTTTGAAGATATTTCAAAAAAAAAATCAAAAGGGCTTTAACCTGAAGTCTCAACAATAAATCAGTGTTCTGTATGATTCAGTCATTGAATGCATAGTTTTGATTATATCTGATTTAGGTTTGAATACATGATCCATATCGATACTTTAGTGCAATGCTCCACTATCAGGAGATGCTTTCTCTTGAAAAAGGGAGAGAACACCTCTTTTTCTTTAAAAAAAAATCAACATTGAAACTGGTGGATGTAAGTATGGGAAGTTATGGACGTAAACCAAAAAAGTTGCGAGCACTGGGTCCTCAACACTCTTTCGGGATAATGCTTCACCTAGAGTAATTGTTCAAACAGCTGAACGGAGAAAAAAATATTATGTTCTTAAAACTTCCTTGAAAAAATAAATCATTCCCATTGAATTCTGGGAATACTGGACAAGCAATAAAGATGATCTGACAATCTTGAATTCACAGAAGCAGAACCGAAACAGTAAAAGGAGTGCACTTCGGATTACCCATGCACAGGCATCTCCTGACCCATCTGTGGCAGAGTATATAGCTCTCACTGGCTCATCACCTCACAGTCCACACAAATATTGTGCAAGCAAGTCATCCTCCAAAAGAAACTGAATAAAAACGTACCAAGATCCATACCATACAGTTAATACAAATGTTTTCGGAACTTAGAAAATTAGCACCGTCGTGCTTCGGTCTGATCACCAGAGGCTCTAGAGTCCCCCAGGCTCTGACATTCCTCCTCCCAATTATTCATTAGCTATCTTCACCTGAGTTTTGTTTTAGTTATCAGTGCACCTGACCTTGTTTAGTTTCTCTATTTAAGTTCCCTTTGTTTCACTTGTCTTTGCTTAGTCTTGAGTCACCTCCTGTGTGTAGTGATTTTTGAGTCCTAACCTATGTTCTCTGCAAGGCAATCCTCAAGTAACGATTCTTTGTTTAACCCCATCCTTATGTCTGGTCTCCTCTGCACTTGGTCTATGTTTCTCATGGCAGTCCATGGGTTAAACATAGAACTTTGCCCTGGTCCAAACCAGCCTGGCAACCACCTCTGCTGCAAGCACACCAAGTGCAATTAGTGATAATTGTGTTCAATCCCAAACACACCAACTACAGACCATCTGATTAAGTCTTTACCCACATTACATTTCTCCAACACTTTCAAGACCTTACCCCAGTCTGGTCATGTATTGCAAAGTAAACCAAAATTATTCTAAAAAGGATATGTTACTACACTAAGGCTCGAGAAGAACATCATCATCTTCAAATATCTTTTTAGCTCATTCTCTGCCTTTGGTAAGAAGTCATTATTGTACTGCCATTGGTTCAAATATAGAAAAAAAAATTTCAAAAGTCACTGATCATTACTTTTAAATATGGACATGTGTATTCAAAAAAGATATTTGTGGCACTTACACAATTGTTCTTCATGCATTAACTGTGAATTAAAGAGCAATAATAGAAAATGCATTGCTTCCTCCACAGTAATTAATATAGCTGGAGTTATTCAAAAAATGATTCATATATCATTAAAGTCGATTAACTCTGGCACACAAAAAAATAGAATATGATGTATTAAGAGACTGCATCAATCTCAATAACATTGAGTGAGTTCTTGGCTCAGTGACAACATTCTTTTCCCTCCAGAGCCAGAAGGTTCAGGGCTCACACTAGTCCAGTGTGAGGAATTCAGATCTCTTGGTCAGAGGTGTGCATCATCAATCACACCAATCCAAACACCTTCATCACCCTCAGCTCCCTTATCATATATCACAAAAAACTTCTGCACTTTGGACATATCACCACAAGGATTCTTACAGAAGTGGAAGAACATACTTATCAGACACACACTACTAATCAGCTCAGAACAATTCCACTATTTCACAGTTTCCAAGGAAAGTTGAAAAGATTAAAAAACGTACATTATTGTATTACCTAGTACAGGAGGACAATTCAGGCAAAAGATCCACCCCTTTTGTCTCAAAATGCTACTATTAGAGAGCCTTTAATAATCACAAATTATAGCAATTATGATGCTCCCACAAGGGAGTAGGTTAGGAGAATTGGGAAGTGGGGTTAGACTGAGAAATGCGTGTGCACCTCTCCAAGCTGGTCTTTTGTATTCAGTCCTCATGACGTGGCTTCTTCTGCATCAGCAAGGCCAAGGGCAGATTAGTAACAGTTCAGCAGAATGTCTGCACTCTGTCCACAACAGCCAACATAAGCTTCTGGATGCATGTTATTTCAACTGCTGTCACCTTTCCTACACCAGCCAACCTTCTCCACTGCCACAGGGAAACTAAGTACAAACCTGAAGAACAGCAGCTCATTCACCTCTTGGATTGCCTACAATTTAATGGTATGAACACTGAATGTTACAGCTTTAGGTAATCCACTCCCATCAGTTCACCCTTTGTTCAGCCCCTCCATCCACCACATTACCTCACTGTGACCCTCTCACCCACACCCTAAGATCTGGTTCCACCAGCTTCTGATACACCCCTTGCTTTCACTTCCATATACATTCTTTCTCTACACACTAGGTCCTGATGCAGGGTCTCAACTGTTACTATGTCTCCACAGATGCTGGTTGACCTACTGAGTTCCACCAGGAGCATTTTTCCTTAGGTTCAATCTACCAGTTTTATGTCTTTCAGGATCCAACCTCATTAGTCATGGAATTCGAGAAACATTATTGCGTTCACAAGATAGATAACACAGACTTAAAGGTTTCACCCAAAGTGAGAATCAACTAAAGACTAAATCTTGCAGGGAATAGTTTCAAGAATATTAGTGAACCAGTTACATATTAAAAATTATGGTCAATTGCCTGATGCCAAAACACCAGATTAATTAAATTTAATTTCACAACCAGATGCAGAGGGATTTGAACCAAGTTCAGAGTGTTAAGGAGAAGGAGTGATGGAACTGGTGGGATAAGGGCAAACAAAGGGAGGAGAGATGCAAGTGATTGCCAGAAGTTAGAGAAATCCATGTTCATGTGGTCAGATTGGAGACCACACATCACCCCCTCGTTCCCTTACAGCACCTTCGTCTGCCCATCACCCCCACATCACCCCCTCGTTCCCTTACAGCACCTTCGTCTGCCCATCACCCCCACATCACCCCCCCGTTCCCTTACAGCACCTTCATCTGCCCATCACCCCCACATCACCCCCTCGTTCCCTTACAGCACCTTCGTCTGCCCATCACCCCCACATCACCCCCTCGTTCCCTTTCAGCACCTTCGTCTGCCCATCACCCCCACATCACCCCCCCGTTCCCTTACAGCACCTTCGTCTGCCCATCACCCCCACATCACCCCCTCGTTCCCTTACAGCACCTTCGTCTGCCCATCACCCCCACATCACCCCCTCTAGTTCCCTTACACCACCTTCGTCTGCCCATCACCCACACATCCCTTCTTCCAGTTCCCCTCCTCAATCCCTTCCACAGTCCATCATCCTCTCCTTCAGCTCTGTCACCTCCACTTCCTTTCTCAGCTTCTTACATCATTTTATCACCCACCAGCTCTTGCTCCACCCCTATCTTTTCATAATGGGTTCTCTCTTTCTCAACCTGAAAATGGGGGACTCCTCCTTCTCCCTTGTTAGGGAGAGAGAGAACCTGTGGCTTGTCAAAAGCCGAATGTATTGCAATAGTCTTTGGGATAACTGCAAGGTCTGTGCCTGTGCTCGGTAAGGGGTGCAGTTTTTTCTGCCGGGTAGGGGGCATCATTGCATTACTGCTGCTTATGTATGGGGGGGGGGGGGATCTTGGGTTCTCATGTTTAACTGTTGTTCATTCTTTGGGGCACTTCTCTGTTTTCATGGATGTTTGCGAAGAAAAAGCATTTCATGAAATATATTGGATACATTTCTCTGACATTAAATTGAACCTTTGATCCTGAAACATCAACTGTCTATTTCCATATAACAATTACAGCACGGAAACAGGCAATCTCGGCCCTTCGGGTCCGTGCCGAACGCTTACTCTCAGATTCCCTCCAGCATTTTGTGTATTGATCCAGATTTCCACATCTCCAGTCTTTCTTCTGTCCTCATCATCAATATTCTGGCAAATACCATCAATCAGAAACTCATCTTAACCAGTTGCAAATACTATGACTACAAGTTAAAGACTGGTAGCCTGGACACACCAATACAATGTGCCTACAAGGCACAAGAACACTGGAATTTCTTTCTTGGGTTACTGCAGCTTCAAATCATTCAAGAAGCTCAGCACTATCTAAGGTAAAACACTTACTCATCCCATACTTCACCTTAAACACTCAATCCTTTCATTACCAGCACAGCAGTTACTCACTTAAGCATCTCTGACAACAGCTGCTGCACCTACAACTTTCAATGACAGCAGATGCCAAGGAACATCACCTGTCCCTTCAAGTTCATTGTCACGCATACAAGTACAGTGAGGTACAGGTACAATAAAAACATGCGTGCATACTGTTCTGGAAGCTTATTTTTGTTCTAATTATTTTTTCATGTATTGTAATCTTATGCCTTTGAACGGTAGTGCTGCCGCAAAAAAAACCAAATTTCACACCATACAAGACAATGATTCTGATATGTATCAATTAGCAGCAGGCAAACCAGTGACATCAACTTCCTGAAAATGAATGAAAAAAAAACACTGCACATGGGAAAGCAGCAACATGCAATGTAGTTGCTGTCACCAATAGACAAAGATTAGACTACACTTTTCTGACTTCTATCCCTTGGCATTCAACCAAAGATACTTTGTCAACATTATTTTACCAGGAACTGCCCATTTCTTGGAAAAAAATCTGCCCATTATCTAGCAAATACATTCTGCAAAAGATCCCTACTAGCTGAGCCAATGAAATCAAAACAGCAAGAGTTAAAAAGCAGAGGCTTTTTAACTACACATTACTTCTTCTTGCATCTACAAAAAATAGAGAGAGACACAAGGGGCATGTCAAATTTCTTTAGCCTCCTTGACAAGGTTGATCAGATAGCAAAAATCAAATGGATTTACTGGTACAGCTGAAGATGCAGGAACTTGTTAGATATAGGTGTTTTGATAGTGATACAGTGAAGTGAACAAGCACAGACATTAGTGAAACTTGTACAAGGTCCATTAATAGTAACTAACATTATTCAAGATATGGTGGTAAACAGGAAAAATCTTGACAGGGCAGATATTTCCCCAGTGGTGTCCCTGAAACTAAGGGGTTAACATTCTCAAAATAAAAGTATCAAATACTTAGGACTGAGATGAAAAGAAATTCTTTCACTCAAAGGGTGGTGAATCTTTGGATTTCTGTTGACAACAGAACTGTAAGAAGCTCAGTCACAGAGTCTATTCAAGACAAATTGGTAGATTATTAGATAATAAGAGAATCAAAGGATATGGGGTTAGAACAGGAAAGTGGCACTAAGGTAAAAGATTAATCATGATTTTACTGAATGGCAGTGCAGCACTGGGGTCCAAATGACCTGTACTTATTTCTATTTCTCAAAAGAACCTAATATATCACAATGCATTTAGTAACAATGAATATACAGCCAGATCAGAAATATGGAAGATAAACAGTAAGATCGTGCTTATCTATTCAAATGAACTTTAAGGAAGTGACATATAACAGATAAGGGGAAGGAAATAGGTGGACGTGATGTATCTGGGTTTTGTAAAATTGGGGATCATATATTGCCATACAAAGTGAATTGGTTATTAAAGAATGAAAATATACGAAGTTTATAAGATTATCAACCAGTGATTAGTCGAAGAAATCACAGGCACTGGTGTTTGGGCCCCAGCAATTCATTATCCACAGTAGTTTGTCTGAAAGGACCAAATACCATATAAATAACTTTGCTGCAAATAAACTGGGGATAGCATGGAAAACAATGAGTGAGTGTGAACACAGTGAATAGAATTATAAAATGTGGGAAAAGCATGTTGTGCAAACAGAGATACACAGAGTACTTGTTAAAGGGAGTGATGTTCAAAGGAATCCAGGTGATTTCATACACAAGTCACTGAAATGTTGAAAAGCTAATGCTTTTAGAAGTACACAATTCCAGCATTAGAGTCTGAAAACTAATTTTTTAAGGAGGCCTTACGACTACTTTACACCTAATGGGTGTTCAGATTAATGATTTACACCTTAGCTCGAAGGGAACAAATATCCTTGCATATAGGTTTGCTACAGCATTTGGGGGATGGGAACTGGAGTGACAGGGCTGAAGACGGGGCAGTTGGTATTCAAGTCAACCAATGTGTATTGGGACTGAGGAAGGACAGGCAGATGATTGAGCAACTTTGCACTCAATGTGATGCGTTGAAATGGGGGCAAAATTTAAAGGGCTGATGAATGCAGGACTGAAAAGTGTAATATTTGAATGTACATCTTTTATCTGTTGTTCATTCTTTGGGGCACTCCTGTTTTCATGGATGGTTGCAAAGAAAAAGTATTTCCGGATGTATATTATATATATTTCTAGGACATTAAAAGTACCTTTGAAACCTTTGAAATATAGTATACAGGCAATAAGGTAATTGATCTTGTACAGTTAGAGACTGGCAGGTGTGACATTGTGAACACTACGGAGTTGTGACTGAATGGAGATCATAATTGGAAGCTCAACACCCTATTGTATCAAAAGGACAGGCAGGTAAGCAGTGGGGGCATGGTGGTGCTGTTGAAAAAAAATGAAATCAAGTTTTTAGAAAGAGGTCTTTTGGGATCAGAAAATGTAGATTCCTTATGAGTATAGTTGAGAACTGCAAGGGTAGAAAGACCTTAGTGGCCTCCAAATAGTAGCCAGGATGCGGGCTACAAATTACAATGAGAGTTAGAAATGCATGTCAAATGGACAATGTTATGATTGATAATCATGGAGATTTCAATATGTAGGTACATTGGGAAAAATCAGGTTGATGCTCGATCCCAGCCGAAGGAACTTGTAGAATGCCTACAAATGGGTTTTTAGGGCAGATTGTAGTTGAGCCCACTAGGCGAAAAGCAATTCTGGATTGGGTGTGGTGTAATGAGCCAGATTTGATATGGGAATTTAAGGTAAAGGGAACCCTATGAGGCAATTATCAAAATATGATGGAAGTCATCCTGCAGTTTGAGAAGCTAAAATCAGATGTATCAGGATTACAGTGGAATAAAAGGAATTACAAATGCATGAGAGAGGAGCTGGCCAGAAGTGATTAGAAGGGGACATTAGCAAGGATGACAGCAGGGTAGCAAAGTCTGAAGTTTCTGGGAGCTAGCTGGAAGGCACAGGATAGACACATCAAAGAAGAAATATTTTGATGGGAGGATGAAAAATATATATACACACACATAAAGAGTAAAAGAGTGGATATCAGATCGCTGGAAAATGACTCTCAAACAATAGTTACTATGATTAATTTTGCAACTGTACTGGTGACATTGTGCAAAGGATAAATATTGGCTAGGACACTGGAGATTAACTCCATGTTCTTTTTTGAAATTCTATCCATGATCTTTTACCATCTCTGATAATGCAGCAGACCAGCTTGGTTTTCAGTATCATTCTAGATGTTGTACACAGATTCCTGAACAGAAAGTAATCCAGAACCTTCTAAATTACTTATATCATAGGAGGTCATTCAACCCATCAGGTATATGCTAATTCCCTAGAGATCCATCCCACCTACCCTTTCAATTCCCCAGCCAGGAAATGGCAACTCTGCATGCAGCTCAGAAGGGAATCATCACATTCCCATTTAGGAACTGGACAAATCCACAATCACAACCAATGGGTATTTCAGTAAGCAACATCGTTTTAAGCTGATTTTTAAAAAAACCTACCAACAGAAATTCTGTCGATCCTCAAAATCGACAGAACCTAGATGGCAGACTAAGCTCATGAGTGCATTTCCCTTTAAGAAATCAGAAGTGGGTAAGACATGCTGGTCTGCGGGAACGATTGAAACAGATCCCTTAGACAACCCCGCTCCCTACTACCCTGCTGGTGAACGTACAGTCTCTAGAAAATAAAATTGAAGACCTCAGAGCAAGATTGCAGCACCAGAGGGACATCAGGGATTGCTGTGTACTGTGCTTCATGAAAACACGGTCCACCCCCACCATTTTAGAAGCAGCTCTGCAGCTTGTGAGCGCCACCATCTACAGCAATGACAGGACAGCGGAGCCTCTTAAAGGTAAACGTGGTGGACTGCGTTTTATGGTTAACTCATCAAGGTACATAGAAGTGAGGATTTCTGTCTCAGTCCTGCTCACCCAGCGTGGAACATCTAGAAGTTAAGTGTCATCCATTTTATCTGGTGAGGAAGTTTTCAACTGTTATCCTGCTAGTGGGGTACATTCCATCCCTGGCCAATGGAGGCAGCAGGGGAAGAAAACACCATGATCAGCAGCAATGAAACAGCACACCTTGTTGCCTTCCCAATCGCTGGGGAGGTTTTCAACCAGTTCAGCTTGAAGAAGTCTGATCAACTACCAGCAACATCTCATCTGTGGAACCAGCACACCAGACCACTGTTACACCACCATTAAGAAAGCTTACTGTGCCAGCCCATGCCCTCACTTTGGTAAGTCCAATCACTTCTACTCCTGGTACACAGGCAGGCTGCAGCACCAGTGATGAGGGCCATGAAGGTATGGACAAAGAGACAAAGAGGAGTGCTTACAAGACTGCTTTGAATTGGTGGACTGGGACAATATTTTGGGATTTATCTTTGAATCTGAATGATGGTCACCGATTTCCTCAAAACCTGCGTGGATGAGTGTGTGCCTTTGAGTACATACCAAACATACCCAAACCAAATGCTGTGGAGTTTCACAGTCAACTGAGGCTCAGGTCTGTGGTAATCAGGAGACTGGTGATCTAAAATGTCCATGTACAATGGAAGGGTATTTTAAGAGAGAAAAAACGCAGATTGAAGTTGGAGACGGAAGCACCTTTGGCAGGGTTTGCAAGCCATTACAAACCTAACCTCATGAATAGCTTCACTCTGAGATGATCTCAATGCCGTTCATGCACACTCTGAAAGGGAGAATAAAACTTCACCTGTACAATTCCATGTAGCATCTGGTGATCATGTCACTTCTGTCTGCATTATGCATCAGAACATCGTTCAAGAGGGTGAACCCTTGCAAAGCACCAGGCCCTGATGGTGTACCTGGTACGGCACTGAGAACCTGTTCCAACCAGCTGGTGGGAGTGTTCAAGGACATCTTCAAACACTCACTGCTACATCTGGTGGTTCCCACCTGCTTCAAAAGGGCAACAATCATACCACTGAGCAGGGTGAGCCGTCTCAACGACCATCGTACGGTTACACTCACATTTATTGTAATGAAGTGTTTGCCAGGTTGGTCACAGCCAGAATAAACTCCTGCCTAAGTAAGGACCTGGACCTGCTACAAATTGTCTATCGCTACAATAGGTGTAGCGCAGATAGGATCTCACTGGCTCTGCACTCAGCCTTGGGCCACCTGGACAATAACAATATCTACATCAGGCCGCTGTTTATTGAATGCTGAGCTATAGTCAATACAATCAGACCCTCAGTCCTAATCAACAAGCTCCAAAACTTGGGGCCCTGTACCTCCTTCTGCAACTGGACCCTTGACTTCCTCATCGGGAGAGCACAGTCAGTGCAAATTGGAAGTAACATCTCCTCATTTACAATCAACAGTGGTGCACCTCAAGGATGCGTGCTTTACTCTTTCCATACCGTGTGGCTAGACCAGGGGTGGGCAAACTTTTTGACTTGTGGGCCACAAAGAGTTCTAAAATTTGACAGGGGGGCCGGACCAGGAGCAAATGGACGGAGTGTTTTGGTAATACACCTCATAAGAGAAAATAAAATATCATGGGATATGTAGAAAACATGTGCTTTAATTTCAATTGAAAATGAACAAATGCATTACAACAAAATATCTGTCTTTGAAGTCCCATGGTATTTAGCTATTTATTGAAATGACTTTTAAAACACTGAAAATTAAATGAATAAAATACAGCTTTTTTTTAATAGTAACAGTTATTATTTTAAAGCACTGAAAATTCTGTTATCCTTCAAGATATTATCATCATCACTCTCCTCCTAACTGTCTTTATTTCAAAAACGGTAGGAGATGCAGGTCTACTTGTCCTGCTCCTTCTTATTCAATTGTCCCGTGCCAAAACTCAACAACGACCAGCACAAAGACAGAACAGTGACAGTGCGCCAGTATGCGGAGCGCGTTATTTGATCTGGAGCGCATTTTTTATTTTGAGAACGTACGTGCACCTGCGCACTACTCATGTCCATCACTTAACAGAAATGACATGTAACATGTAAGGCTTATTGAAAAAATATTTTCAAATGCATTTTTTTACATAACACAACGAAGAAACTTATTTTTAATTTCAGTGGGAACAGTGTTGTTGGTCTCCCTTTTTAGCCAGCACATCAAAGTCTGGATTTAGTTTTGTTGTGGCGATTCTCAGGATGGATCTGAGGTGTTGGTCAGTTAACTTGGATCTGTGGCTGGCTTTGTTGATGTTCATGACGCTGAACGCCTGTTCACACAAATAGGTCGAGCCGAACAAAGAGTAAAGCGCAAATGTGGAGTAATACGCTGCACCTCAACAAAGGTCAATGTATATAGAGTGCGTCATCTATTGGGAAAATGCCAGAATTGCGGGGGAAAAACGTTAACAAGGTTTATTAATATAATTTCATCAAGTTCTGCAGGCCGGATTAAAAAGCTTAACGGGCCGCATATGGCCCCCAGGCCGTAGTTTGCCCATGCCTGGGCTAGACACAGTCCAACTGTACTGATGGCACAACTATTGTTGACAGAATCTCAGATGGTGATGAGGTGGTGTACAGATAGATCAGCTGGTTGAGTAGTGTCACAATAGCCTTACTCAATGTCAGTAAGACCTTGAGTGAAGGAAACACGTGCCAATCCTCACTGAGAGATCAGCAGTGGAAAGGGTGAGCAATTTCAAGTTCCTGCATTTCAACATCTCTGAAGATCTAGCTTGGCCCAACATATTGATGCAATTACAAAGAAGGCATGACAGCAGCTATATTTCATTAGGAGTTTGAGGAGGTTTGATATGTGACCCAAGACTCCATGGACCATCTACAGATGTACTGTGGAGAGCATTCCAACTGGTTGCATCACCGTCTGCACAGGATTGGAAAAAGCTGCATGCAGAAAGTTGCAAGCTCAATCAACTCCATCAGCATAGAGGGCAACTTCAAAAGGTGATACCTCAGAAAAGCATCATGCCCTCTTCTCGTTGCTACCGTGAAGGTGGAGGTACAAGGGCATGAAGACACAAACTCATCATTTTAGGAACAGCTTCTTCCTCTTTGCCATTACATTTCTGAACAGATATTGAACCCATGTACAGCACTTCACTATTTTCATTTTGTTTCCCTTTTTTGTATAGTTATTGAATATTATATATAAATAATTGTAATTTGTAGGTTTCTTTCAGAAACATAGAAAACCTACAGCACAGTACAGGCCCTCTGGCCCACAAAGCTGTGCTGAACATGTCCTTACCTCAGAAATTACCAGGGTTAATTACCACTGTTGCCGGCAGCCCATTCCACACACTCACCACTTTCTGAGTAAAAAAAAACCCAACTTACCCCGACATCTCCTCTGTACCTACTTCCAGCATCTTAAAACTACGCCCTCCCATGTTAGCCATCTCAGCTCTGGGAAAAAGCCTCTGACTATCCACACAATCAATGCCTCTCATCATCTTATACACCTCTACCAGGTCACCTCTCATCCTCCATCGCTCCAAGGAGAAAAGGCCAAGTTCATTCAACCTATTCTCATAAGGCATGCTCCCCAATCCAGGCAACGTCCTTGTAAATCCCCTCTGCACCCTTTCTATGGTTTCCACATCCTTCCAGTAGTGAGGCAATCAAAACTGAGCACAGTACTCCAAGTGGGGTCTGACCGGGGTCCTATATAGCTGCAACATTACCTCTCGGCTCCTAAACTCATTCCAAGCTTAATGAAGGCCAATGCACTGTATCTCTTCTTAACCACTGAGTCAACCTGCACAGCTGCTTTGAGCATCCTATGGACTCAGACACCAAAATCCCTCTGATCCTCCACTCTGCCAAGAGTCTTACATTAATACTATATTCTGACATTATATTTGACCTACCAAAATGAACCACCTCACACTTATCTGGGTTGAACTCCATCTGCCACTTCTCAGCCCAGTTTTGCATCCTATCAATGTCCCGTGGTAACCTCTGACAGTCCTACACACTATCCACAACACCCCCACCTTTATTACGCATCGCACTGTACTGCTGTGGCAAAATAACCAACTTCACAACATACAAAATGCCAAATGATTCTGTAGTCCTTTAGTTTATTCCCTCACATGTCCATCATCTCTAATTCTTTGGCCTGTAACCTACAGTTAAGTGTAACCACAATGGCCTTTTAATCCATAATATGGGAGGACACCAGAAGGCTGGAGGCAAATCTACAGATTAAGAAGATGAATAACAAGCTACAGCAATAAACAACCTGCTGGAGGAACTCAGTGGGTCAAGCAACAGAGGTTGGCTGAAAGGAATTGTTCATGTTTCTGGCTGGAATGCTTCATCAGGACTGAACTACAAAGTAGCTGAGATTAGGATTGAACTCAGGTTGAGGCAGCTGCAACAACTTGTTACTGTGTTAGCAGGAAGATCTACCTATTGAGCCACAATAGATAAACACACACAAAAGAACAGAATGTAACCAAAGCAACACATTTTCAAAACTAACTCAGTATGAAAACGATGTAGTGATGAATGATAGCAGAACATTAACCCTAAAAACAGCTATAATAACATAAATTCATTTGTCAAAGCACATAAAATGCCAGAGGAACTCAGCAGACCAGGCAGCAAAAAATTCTGGTTTGAAAACTACAAATGGAGGATGTCACATCAAACTTTCTAATTAGTTACAGCTATCTTTAAAGGATTAAAGACAGGAAAATGAATATAAAAATCATAGTACTACAGGTGATGGAAAATTTCAAGAAAAAAGATAAAGCTGCAAGTGTTCAGTAGGTCAGCTGCATTTATGAAGAAATGTTCTGATTCAGAGGTTAATTAGAGTATTCTGTCAGAAGGTCAACAGCCTTAAACTCTGTTCTCTTTATATCAATGTGAACTAGATTGAAATACTATATTATATATAAAATCTACTGTTTGTGCCCAATCTCAGCATTAGAGTCTGACAACTCAGCTGATGTTTAAGGAGATAAGGGGTTGAAAATATAAGTTCGGGCTACTGAACTGCACACTTGCATGGAAAATACCACCGTGTTCACATGACATTCAGTTCACCGAATCATTGGTCACACCAGTTTGAATTTTGTTATTATCGATCCCATCTTTGTTGCATCCAGTGACACCGTGAATTCACAGCAAATGCTACACATCCCCTACATTTGATGCTCTGATCCTGTGTTATAATCCAGAGCACTATATTCGCAGAAATGCTAGTGGGGGGGAGGGGGGAGAGGAGAATTTGGGAAACTAGAAAACCAGTGACATGGTGCTCGCCTTTCAGCCCCTAATTTCACACGGACGACAGCGGGCCGCACCGTTCACTCGCAGTCCAGACTGACTGGAGGAGGAGGGGCCGCGAACGTGTCAAACTCGAGAGCTGCGATTCAATGGCTCTCTCTGTCGTCGACCTGCTGGAGATGGAGTTTACTCCAGAATTTCCCCCATCGACTGAGGGCGACATGACCGCACAAGCACGCCGTGAGGTCCGGGTCAGCCTCCCGCGGCCGTGCCGTGCCGTTCGCTCCGCCGGGCTCCAGCGAGCCTCCCGCGGCCGTGCCGTGCCGTTCGCTCCGCCGGGCTCCAGCGAGCCTCCCGCGGCCGTGCCGTGCGCTCCGCCGGGCTCCAGCGAGCCTCCCGCGGCCGTGCCGTGCCGTTCGCTCCGCCGGGCTCCAGCGAGCCTCCCGCGGCCGTGCCGTGCGCTCCGCCGGGCTCCAGCGAGCCTCCCGCGGCCGTGCCGTGCCGTTCGCTCCGCCGGGCTCCAGCGAGCCTCCCGCGGCCGTGCCGTGCCGTTCGCTCCGCCGGGCTCCAGCGAGCCTCCCGCGGCCGTGCCGTGCGCTCCGCCGGGCTCCAGCGAGCCTCCCGCGGCCGTGCCGTGCCGTGCGCTCCGCCGGGCTCCAGCGAGCCTCCCGCGGCCGTGCCGTGCCGTGCACTCCGCCGGGCTCCAGCGAGCCTCCCGCGGCCGTGCCGTGCACTCCGCCGGGCTCCAGCGAGCCTCCCGCGGCCGTGCCGTGCGCTCCGCCGGGCTCCAGCTCTCACTACCGGGTTCGGTCTTGGCGCTCACATGGAGGCGATCGCTTCTCGGTCCATGTGGCTGCCGCTGTAAAGGGATCCCTGTGTAACCCGCCAGCTCTCCTCATGCCATAAAAGGCAATGTTTAAAAAAACATCGCAGCGTTTGGACTTTCGGCCGTCCGACCCTTGTGCTCTTGCCTCGCAACGCGGGATCCGAGCCGCGGCTTTACAACAAATGAATCGGGAAAGGGGAGAATCGATTGCGCGACCGGGGTGTATGAACAGAAAAAAGAGGAGGTAATGGCCCGGCAACCGTGTGGCATTTTAAAGGGAACTTAAACTGGGTAAATTTGACTACAGCAACGGGAAGAGAAAAATAAATGTCATTAAACAAACTTCACGCTGACGACACGCAGGGCCCGCGTGTACTTACCAGATGCGCTGTCCTGGCCACTGGAAGTCAGAAGCTGGCCTGATCGTGAGGCGGATTCTCAGTCAGAAACGTGCCTGTCGCACGGAACGTTGTGAGACTCTCGTCCCAGGTCCGTTGCTGGGGTTTTCCTCCCAATTCAGACTGATCTAAACCGCCATGTTAACACAAGTACGAGCTGAGGGAGCGGCTCTGACTCTCTTTATAGCAGCGGGAGAGAGGAGGCGGAGCAGCTGTAGGGTCCCTTGTGGGTGGAAACGAGGGATCCACGGAGGTACAGTGCGAGAGGGCAGACCAGATACCGCCCCTGCGTGTTGTTGTGTGCCGTGCCGAACCCCGAATACTGGCACCAACCACCCTAACCAGCACCAGCCGCGCTGTGAAGGTGGCCACAATTTTTACCATAAACATTCGCCCTATCTCTGTCAGAACTAAAACAGTAACAGGCAATCTATTAACACCAGCACTGGAACCGGCAATGAGTGAACCCTTGTCACCAGCAAACCCCTGAACGCTGGCATCACACAGCCCGGGGTCGTCACCATTAACACGGTCACAACGTGTATCACAAGCACCAAAATCAGCTACAGCACTGATACCAGCATCAGCCATACCTCAAACTCCAACTCCAGGGTCATTTCTCCCATAACCAGAACCAGCTTCCACACAAGCTTGCAATGTTTCTCAATGTAGAAGAGGAATATAGAACCAGTATGAGTCTATAAACATCAGCAGCATAAAGGCTACCGGACACACGGGCTAATCCATAAACGGGAAACAGTGTACCCACACAGATACCATGAACATTTACAGTGACCACCATACTTGAAGCAGCATCAAGTCCAGCTCAAATCACCATCAGTTCAACAATGACAAATTCATCTAACATAGATATCCCTGATTTGTAGATGGACTTGGGAAAATCTCAGACTGTACTCACAATCTACCTCAATATGGCTTTGCACTTTTTTGCCTGCCTGAACTACACTTTCTATGTAATTATAACCCTTCATTCTGCATTCTATTATTACTTTCCCTTGTACCACCTCAATCCATGAATACGGACACCATCATCTTCATCAGCGATCACTTGTAGTCGAGTTTGATACTGACACCACCTGTGCCATAAATACCAGTACCAGCCACATTGTAAATTTGTACCATAACATTAGCGTTATCTCAGTCACAAATAAAACAGTAACAGGTGTTCTACTAACATCAGCATTGCAATTAGTGTGATGAAGTGAATGACATACAAAAAAAAGTTTTTCACTGTACTTCAGTACTTGTGATAATAATAAACTATTTCACCAGGGGTGGTAGTGCACTCTTATAAGGCAAATGCTATATTCACTGTTTTAGAAAGTCACCTACAGGCAGTCAGGAAGTCTGCTCTTCAGTAAGTATAGTATATCCAGCAATGGCAAAAAGCACACACATAGGTCAGTTGACAAGTTTTAGAAGAGTGAACTAGTTTCATGGGGGATCTGATATATTCTTCTCACTTATGTTTTATAATGCACTTTCTGCTGAACAGTTACACTGAAACAATCCTCCTGTATGGAATTAATCACAGAAAAAGCAGTCAGGCTAAAAAAAAAGCCGTTGAATTGAGTCCCTTTCACATTTTATCATCGATATTTTTCATTATCAAGATTCTACCTAATTTAGTATGAAAAACAAATTATCATGGTGGTAGTTTCCTTAAGATTAAACAGTGAAACTTCTCTCGGACTGCCAAAAAATTACATAGGATTTATAAAAATGTAAGCTCATACCAGATAAGTACTAATCATTCCAAGTTAATACTTGTCTTGCACATGCATAGTCCAGTCATGTATTTGGTTTGTTCTCATATCTAATTTTTCCTTAAATCCCATTTTACCACTTCTCACACAGTGATCTTCCCATTGTTTCTTCATACACTAATGCTGCTAATGCAGTCCACAGCTACACACAATCTCATACAAGATACATCATTATTATACATAATTCAGCTGCGTTTGCATTCACTGATGGCAGTTTTATGATCTCAACAGCTGGGGAATTATCATATTTCATATTTTGTCTATACCTGGATTTATAATTTTCAATCATCTGAAAAGATTCCGCTGACTCACAGTTCCAGTGACCTGGGTTCAGTCCTGATTTCTGGTGTGCCCTGGAGTTTGCATGTACTGTATTAGCTACAACTGCACGGGTTTCCTTTGGGTGTTTGGCTTCTTCCTATAACCCCTGAAAATTGGTTGGTTAATTAGTCACTGAAAATTGGTTTTGGTATGTAAACAAAAATGGTAGAATTTAGAGGCAGTTGCTGGGAGTTTGGGGAGAATAAAGTGGAATTAATCAGAAATTGATGTAATTGGATATTTGATAGAATGCAAGTACTGAGGAACCTGTTTCCATGCTGTATGACTGTGAGAATACCTTTATTAAGAAAATCAGAATTGTTTACTGTATTATTTCAATTTATGATTTTGTTATTTTCTATGGCACTCAATACCACTTTTCGCCCTCTGAGTGCAATTAATAGTCAGAGGTAAAAGAAAGAAATGGACAAATCATTGCTCATAAGGCAGTTCTTTACATCTTTAACTCAGATCACAGAAATAACAGAACTTTCAACTGAATATCTTTAACTTCAAAAAGTATACAGAAATTTCCTAGAAATAATTGTTTGACCCACTTCTGGCTCAAAACTGTTTACTCCCCGCGTATATTTACACTTATTGTTTTCAGTGTCATTTTATCCCCAAGAATAAACATACTGTTCAGTGATCTCACACAAATAATGATCTGTGAATGCACCACCATTGCCAACCTCTCAGTTTACTGTATTTCTATAATCACCAATTACTAACCATCTCTGTTATAATTAGGTCTCTTACCTGGCATAAGACCGTAAGATATAGGAGCCATTTGGCCCATTGAGTCTGCACCATTCAATCATGGGCTGATCCAATTCTTCCAGTCATCCCCACTCTCCTGCTTTCACCCCACACCCTTTAATGGCCAGGCTAATCAAGAACCTATCTATCTCTGCCTTGAATACACCCAATGACTTGGCCTCCACAGCCACTCATGACAACAAACTCCGCAGATTTACCACCCTCTGACTAAAGTGACTTCTCCGCATCTCTGTTCTAAATGAACGTCCTTCAATCCTGAAGTTGTGCCCTCTTGTCCTAGACTCCTCTACCACGGGAAATCACTTTGCCATATCTAATCTGTTCAGGCCTTTTAACATTTGGAATGTTTCTATGAGATCTCCCCCACCCCCATTCTCCCGAACTCCAGGGAATATATGCAAATGCTTAATCTCATCTGCACACATTTATTACCCATACCCACACCTAACAAAACATTGGGCTGGAGTAATCAGGAACCAGCACAGAAGAGGAGTTGAACCCAGCATAGATCAGTACTTGGGCATGCAAAGGCTCATGGGATGTGGACAGAACAATGCACAATGGGTGACTAGTTTCAAGTGCAAAACTAACTTTATTAGATCCTCATTTTTTCAGCACCCTCTGTTCTCCTCCTCCTCCTTTTCATTCTTTGTTTTTCCTTCTAGGCTCCTTCCTGATCAGTGATGGCAAAAGCTATGAAGCATGTAGGATACATCTAGGAAACCACACAGCCAAATAGGGCAGGCTCCTCCATAGTGATCTAGGAAACAATCTTTCCTTTGGTAAATCTGTGCAGTGTGTTGGATCTGACTGTTTAATTGTTTTTTTTTTGCAGTTGAACAATTGCCTACATATAAGTACCTGCTTACTGTGCTTCCTAGAGGTCACAGTTATGTGTGGGCAGTTGCCCAGTGTTCCCCCTAGTGGTTACGTTTATATGATTCTGGAAAGCTGTGGAAGCTTCGCTTGGTGCGGCCTTTTTTGAATAAGGGCTTTCTGACTGGCTGATTCAAATCTGCAAATTTGAGTAAAACTTTTCTATGTAGTATAAAAAGAGCTGCTCCATGCTATGTACCATCTTTTTTCTGTTGTTTCTCCCTTCTGCTGCTAGCCTCTGCTCCTGCTGTAGTTCACTTTAGATTTTCTTTTGTCTGTTTACACTTAAAAATTGGATCCACCATGGTGAAATGGCGGAGCAGACTCAATGGGCAAATGGACTAATTCTACTCCTTTATCGTATGGTCTTAGTAAAATATTTGTGAGATAACATGGTTTGTGCCCTTTTCCTGACTTCTGAGAGAGCCTTGGATTAAAAACATAAGAATCCAACAATTGCATAGTCAGCAGGATGACTGAAAAGCTTTAAGAACTTGGAGCATCACAGACAAAGTGGAAGAAAATTTTAGCATGCAACAAATAGAGTAGGAGCTTCCTCTGTTCCAATTTGTGTGAGAGAAAACTTAGGCCTGGCTTCAATACACTATTGGATCAAAATTAGGGTGAAAAACTACTCTGTTGTGATAAAAACAAAACAGATCTTTAAAAATATTGGTAGCAATCCATTTCAGTTACAGGACAATCCATTAAAATTTTGGTTTCATGGAAATCCATTGGTACCTAGTAAAACTTTGGTTATGTAAATTTATTGGTTGCAATTCCTTATTTTGATTGTGGGATGACCCATTGGTCACAGGACTACCTATTTGTTGCAGAGCAATCTACCATCTGCAATCTATTAATATTTTGAGGTTGGGCCAAAGTAATAAAAAATACATACAAATTAAGATCGAATCAGAACAGCAGCCAAAGTCATGAAATGTACTAAGCACTCTTGCCTCAATAAAACATCTCAGTTTGATGAAATTAATGAAAAAGTCCAGACAAAATATACCAACAATGTCAGGTTAATTAAGATCCCAAAATGCCTGTGGGAATGGAAGAACCTGTAATTGTGATCTAGGGATAAGACCGTGTGGTTGGTTTGATCAAATGTGTGTGCAAATGAAAATGTTAATGGATCAAGTAAAGGCTTTTACCAATCGATTGGGAAAGAAAAGCAAAATTTGCGGCAAACTACAAAAACTACATGATGTAGACAGTGAAAAGTCTAAAGAGCAGATCTCTGTTAATTAGCAGAAAAGCAACATGATAAAATTGAAAACACGAGGAAATCTGCAGATGCTGGAAATTCAAGCAACACACACACAAAATGCTGGTGGAATACAGCAGGCCAGGCAGCATCTATAGGGAGAAGTACAGTCGACGTTTCAGGCCGAGAGGTCCTGACGAAGGGTCTTGGCCCGAAACATCAACGGTGCTTCTTCCTATGGATGCTGCCTGGCCGGCTGTGTTCCACCAGCATTTCGTGTGTGTTGCTTGATAAAATTGAAGTGCATCATACAGAGTTCAGGAGAAAACTGAAACAACATGGGAAAACCAAATCTGGACCTCAAGCAGGCAATCCTGCAAGTGGTTTATTGTGACTCTTCTAGTGACACTCTGTGATGCTACTTCTGAAGTGTAAACACCCCTCAGTGCCCCTAAAACTGCAACATTGACTGAACTCTAAAGAAGAATAGCCTACATCGGACAGTCTTCAGAGACAGCAACACCATCTGAACTCCAAGGAATTACCAGTTGAATACGAAGTGGACTCTACAGCGGCCCCTAGTGACTCAAGTGAGGATGACAGTGATAAAACAACAAGATTAACAGCTATGTTACAGCTTTCCCAGAAGTAAAGACAAGCAGGACTGAAGATGAAAGAATTGCTAATCCCAATGTATTGACAAATTAACTCCTCTAATGACAGATCCATTAACTAATGCTCAATCACTCAACAATCTGCTGAAAGGCAGTAAGTGCTCTGATGACCCTATGACTTAACGAAGACCAACTGAAAGTGTTTCAAGTTTTAAAGGTGACATTGTATACTACATCTACATTAAGAATCCTCGACACAGGTAAGCTATTTACCCTATATGTCAACGAGAAACACATGATGGCAGTCTTAACTCAAGAACATGAAGGCCAGCAGTGTTCTGTTGGTTGTTATTCAGCTAAATTGGGTAATGTACATTATGGTGGGAGTCCGTGTTTATGAGCAGTGCGGGCAACCTATCTAGCAGTCATGGCTGTTTCTAGCATCATGCTTGGTCAAATTCTAAATGTTCAATGTCCACACTCAATACACACTTTTTTGACAATGTGTTGGGCCTGTTACCTAGTACAATCATCATTCAACGAGTGGGTCCAATGAATCCAGTTACACTGTTACCATCAGAAATGGAAGACTATGATGACCGTGACTGTGTAAGAACAATAATACACCATGAAGATGCAAGTTATTACAAAGAAACACCTTAATCAAACCCAGATCTGATTCTGTGCACTGATAATTTCTCAATGATTGAGAAAGGAATTCGAATGGCCATTGCTTCTGGAAATGAACTGCTGGTATCAGGAAACATGACTCCTGGATGACAGGCAGATCTAAAAGCTTTGATTGAAGCCTGTAAGTTGGCAGAAGGATAATCAGCTAATACTGACACGGATTCCCTACGTGCTTTTGTTGTTGCTTATGATTTTGGAAACTTATGGAGAGAAAAGGCATTTCTTAGGGCTGAAGAAACCCCAGCCAAGAATGGCCAACTAGTACAAGAATTTATAGATGTCATACAATCCTCATCAAAAATTGTACCATTAAAATATAAAAGCCACTCCAAAATCACTACAATGGGAAGCCTGGGAAATGCATTCATGGATGAAATTGTACAAAAGGCTGCATCGGAAGGAGTAAAAGAAGGAAAAGAAATAAAAGAAGTACTGGGAACATCTGCAGTTAATGTGACAATGAGAATTACAGAAACAAAGTTGAACTATACCTAGATTAACATAGAATATGTTCAAGAGATGCAAGCTCAATGCTCTAACCAGGAAAGGTGGTTCTGGATGGAGAATGTTAGGAGGTTAAACAGTGCCATATCTCCAGACTATGGAGTACCATAGACTAGTAGCTCCAACTACATTGCTTCCTTATCAGACGCAGCAGATACATTCCCTAGGACATATTGGAGTGTAATATATGATTAGCAGATTCTCCCAGTGGTGGTGGAACACAAAGTTCAGGGCACAAGCTTAACAAATGTTTGGAAGATTCATGACATGCCAGAAAACAAATCCTAGAGCGGCAGAAAGGCTACCACAATTCAGTGTCTGCCCCTCCTGGTCCACTTTTACCTTTACAAGTGGATTGCATTTCTTTACCAAAGTGTTATGGATACTGAGACGTCCTGGTAATAACGGACAAGTTTTCACCCTGTGTGGAGGCTATTCCAGCAAGGAAGGTCACTGCCATACACACAACTAAAACTCTGATCAAGGACTATACTCCTGGACGGGGATTGGCACGTCACATTGACTCTGTCCAAGGAACACGTTTCACTGGGAGTGTTTGTCAGGAATTACGTCGACTGATAAATATTGAATGGTCTTTTCATGTTCACATCACCCAGAGTCATCAGGACAAGATGAGCGAATGAATGGAACCATCAAACAACCACTGACTAAGTGTCATGAGGAAGGTATGGCTCTTCCTGTGGTCTAGTGTAGCATCAGAACAACTTCAAACAAGAAAACTAAACTAAGTCCATTCGAGGTGATGACAGGGTGTTCTACGTCACTGCCAGGAGCCCTTGATTTCGGATAGGCTGATTATGGCAGCCAGTTTAGTTTTCTGTTGTGTGAAATTATCCCAAACTGTCCAGTCTGCTTCTCAATAGGTTTCTGCTGTTTGGAATGATCCAACAGAAGCAGGACACACCCCGATTCCAGACGAGTGGATGCTGATTAAGTAACTGCATAAGAATCCACTGGGTGGGAGGTTCGCTATCAAGTGCTGTTAATTACCAACTCAGCAATGAAAATTGAAGGCAAAAGTAAGTGGATGCTCACCACTACAGGGGAGCTAAAGTGGTACATGACGAGGACAACAAGCAGCGTGATTAATGTGCTAGTAACCTCTTGACCCAGTTCATACACTGCTTGGCTACCATGAGCAAATCACAGGACAGTCAGAAGACTTCAAGCATGTAGACAACTACTGGACATAATGAAGTTTATTTTCATATTAGTTGTTATATTTTTCCAGTTTCCCTACTTACAATGTGTACTAATATTTGTACTAATATGCTTTATTATATTTTGAATCTTTTTTACTTAAGGGCGATCATTAATAAAATAGTTTAAACTCACGTAAAAGCGCCTATTAATCTGTCTAATCATAACATAATCCTATGAATACTTTGAAAAAATATACCCTTTTATATTTTCATAATTTAGGTAGTTTTTGATTATACTTAACTCTGCAGACAAGATCTACAGTGAGATCCAATGTCCAAGAAGTTGCTCTGAAACACAGTGGAGAGCAATGGCATGATGAGGTACAGGAGCCATGGTCATTCACTGCAACCAAGGAAGACCTAGTTGTGACGTTCATACCACTGGACCCAGTCCTCCGAGGTCGGGAGAGTGGGACTACCCCAGTGCAACGGCCTTTTTGCATTAAAACTCTCCTGCACATTTGTTGGACATGACAGACAACCACCACCATCATACTTAATGTAGATACCACAGGTTTTTCTGCCTCTGAATTTTCAGATCTAATGATTCTAAATGATTTAGAATCAAAGGAGGAATTGCTGGATTCAACTGTTTGTTATTTGCTTTGCAGTTTAACAATTAATTGTCTGCTTTTATTTTATATAATACTTATACATAAGTAATCACTTTGTATGCTTCCCATTGGTAATAGTATATGTTCAGCGTGTCTCCTAGAGGTTACATTCTTTTGATTCTGGAAAGTTCTGGAAGCTTCTTTTGATGCTGCATTGTTTGAATAATGGATTTCTGATTGGCTGACTCTTATATGCAAATTTGAATGGAATTTTTCTTATCTATGTAGTATAAAAAGTGCTGCTTCACGCTGGGCACCCATCTTTTTTCTTTTGTCTTTCCCTTCTACTACTAGCCTCCGGCTCCAGCTCCGGTCCATTTTAGATTTTCTTTGTTCTGTTACTGTTTAATAAAATGACCATGAAGCAGCAAGTTTTGTGCCTCTTTCCCGACTTCTGAAAGAACTGTGGATAAAAACCAACAGAATCCAACAATGATACACCTCAGTCTGTCCTTGCTTGTGGCAGTATTGCTGTCATTGTATGCAACTTGTGCAATTGTGCTTAGGATTTTTACTGAGACCATAGCTCATCTCTTTCATGAGTCACTAACTGTTTTGAAAAGATGGCTTGTATAGAAATGAGTGCAAAGGATCCTGGGAGGTATTTTTCTGCATGTTTTGAGCATTTCTCAAACCATACTTTATCCTAAATGGAATGTAACATACAAACCCTTGTTTAGGAGCAAGAAATTTACAGACACCTTGAGGTTAGCAAGAAATATTTTAATTTGGCACACCACTCCCTGTAGACAATTTCCAAATTTTCAAAGTCAAAGTCGAGTTTATTGCCACATTCACAAAGACATGTAAGCACGTTATACAAGTAGTATTCACAAGAAACATAAAAATAAATTATACAGAATTTTTACAAGAAGAACACAATTAGGACAATAAGAAATCAATGTTTATTGCAGGGTGTTACTAAACTGTAATGTTTAGGGTTTTGCCAGTTGGTTTAAGAAGAAACTAGCTCTTCTTTAACCTGATAATTTGTGACTTCAGGCTTCTGTACCTTCTGCCCAATGGCAGCTGCAAAAAGATGGCATGGCCCGGATGGTGGAGGTCTTTGATGATGGATGAGATCTGCCTCAATGGCTACTGTCAAGTGGCAATTACATGAACCATAATGAAGTGCTTGGAGAGGTTGGTTGTGGCATGAATCAACTCGTACCTCAGATAAAATCTGCTCCAATTTGCCCACCATGGCAAATGGTCAACAGCAGATGTGATTTCTCTTCACTTTGCTCTGGACCATCCGGACACCAGGAACGTCAGGTTGCTATGCATCGACTACAGATCAGCATTGAATACAAATGTGCTATCCAAACATCATCAAGCTTCAAAACCTGGGCCTCTGTACCTCCTTCTGCAACTGGATTTTGACTTCCTCATTGGCAGACTTTAATTAGTGAGGATGGTAACAATACCTCCTCCTTGCTGACTGCACCTGAAGGCTGTGTGCTTTGCCCCATTCTACTCCCTGTGCATACATGTTTACGTGGCTAGACATACCTCCAATGCCATCTTCAAATTCACCAATACCAGCACAGCTGCTGGACCAAACAGAGGTGATAATGAGTCAGGTAGGTCACCTGGTTAATTGGTGCAACAACAACCTCGCACTCATTATCAGCTAAACTGAAAAAGGCTGATTGTATAAAGGGAAGAAGGGGAAACCTTCACCAGTCTTCACTGGGGGATCGCAATGAAAAGAGACAGCAGCTTTAGGTTCCTTGGCATTAGCATATCGGACTACCCGTTCTGGGCCCTGCATATTAATACAATCATGAGGAAAGCACACCAGAGGCTTTATTTTCTGAGAAGATTAAGGAGATTCAGCATGTCACTGAATACTCTTAACAACTTCCACAGGTGTGCTGTTGAAAGCATCCTGAGTGGTTGCATCATGGTCTGGTACAGCAATTTGAATGTGCAGGAACAAAGGAAACCACAGAGAGAAACACACTCACCGGTATATCCCTTTCCACCATTGGTAATGTCTACAGAAAGCACATCCATCATAAAAAATGTTTTGTATAAACTGAAAAATAAGTGAGCAACTAACTTACAAATGGTTGATAATGCATTTAAATGCACCACTATGGGACCATGGAGGTGGAGGTAAAAAAAAACAAGAAATTAATCATATCATAAAGGCAATAAGATTTAGGAGCAGAAGTAGCCATTCAGCTCATCAGGTTGCCCTGTCATTCAATCACAGATTTTCTTCAAACCCATTCTTTAGTTCCTAGACTCTCCTGCAAATGGAAACATCCTCTTCATACGCACTCTGTCCAGGCCCTTCAATATTCTGTAGGCTGCTTTTTATGTCAAACGGCATTAACCAGAAAGTGGAACACCAAAAAAGTAATGCTGATGTCAAATCAGTGTTCTTGCTAATTGACATCATTATTTGCCATCACTGCAGTTCTCTGATAAATATTACATGTGAGTGTACTAATCTCTGGTGTCAGGTATACTTTACATCTTTCAGGGACTACAAAATGACACATTGAAATTTATCTTGAACTCCTAATCCCAAAATCCTTGCATTTAAAATGAAATGATCTTTTCATTGCATTCACGTGTTTGCTGCATTTGTCACCTCACACCTGCCCATCAAAGAAGCTTTGTAAATTGTAAAGATTAAGCTCTAATTGCTGTCAATGTTGCTCCACTTGTCAAGCAGAAACTTAAGTAAATGAGCTTTATCATTTTCATTTGGGAAGATTGTGAACTAAAAAGCTTGTCTTTTTTGGAAGGGGTGGTAACATTGGGTAACAAAAGGTGACATCTTATAATGTTACAATAGTGAGAGGAAAAATTGTGACTGTGTTGGGGGAATGCTGTCCTGAGTCAATTCCACTCACTAATTCTAAAAATACATATATGACTATGCTGCTTTGTATTCTCACTGGCTGGTTATTAACTACTGCCTGTTGCTTTTTTTTGTGCTTTACTAAGCAACTGATTGAGTTTAAAATGAGAAGATGCATAACTCCACAGCTTCTTAATTTAATTCTGAAGTCTTTTTCAAAATAGCTCAAACTTGAAAAAAATCTAGCCTGTAATTATGTTGATCACTGAGGTACAATCATGGAAAGCTGGTGTTTTTGTTTGTTCTGTCATGCATTGGTCAGTCTCTTTATGGCCATGACTAACACGATAGGGTCCTAATACCATGGTACTCCTAACCAATAACTTCAAAGCTAAAGAAGTACATCATCGTCCCATGACCACAATTTGGTAATTTAGTAGATTGCATGTTTTCAAGTCTGTGTTATTTTGAAATGAATGAAATAAATTACGTGTCATTGCCTATAGCAGATTATCGATTTAATTCAAGGCATCACTTTTGTTTTGAGTTAGGATAAACACATCATTGAAGCTTTTCCTCATTTTATTTCATTGTCCCAACAACCTTACTTTTCTTGGTCCTGCTGAGAAACTTCAGTCTTGCCAAGGTGGCTAGTAATTGATGTTGTTGTAGTAGGGACGTTATATAAATAAAGGGTGAGCTAGTGGGAAGCAGGGGAGTATAGATAGTATATTAGTAACTTACCTCATTGCTGACAATTCTTTTATAAAATGCTTCCTCTTCCAATTGCTGGATGTAGTTATCTTCTCAATTTTTTTTACATTTTGCAATTATGAATTTCTAGTGAAATTTCCCCAGTGCAAAAGGGTCCTTTCTCATCTTCTGTTCACACCTTTCATTCAACACATTTTCGAACTATTTGAGACTATAGCAGACAGAATTCGGTGTTACATAAGCAGGGAATTTTGATAAAATGTGGAAGAGTGACTCAAGGACATTTTCAAAGCACTGCACTCTGATGAGTGAACCAACAATAACCCGATTCGTCACCCTCCAATTATTTTAAAGTATGTATGGGTCTGATGGTGATCTAGCTGTCTGCCCCTGGGATTCAGAATGTACATCCAGTGACTAGCTCTAGGAAAGACCCTAAGACCATACAACTTAGGAGCAGAATTAGGCCATTTGGCTCATTGAGTCTGCTCCACCTTTCAATCATGGCTGATCCTTTTCTCCCCTGCTCAACCCTATGTTCTGGCCATCTCCCCATAACCTTTGATACCATCTCTAGTTAAGAAACTATTCATCCCTGCCTTAAATACACCCAACGACCTGGCCTCCACAGCAGCCTGTGGTCATGAATTCCACAAATTCACTTCCCTCTGGCTAAAGAAACTTCTCTGCACGTCTGTTTTAAATGGACGGCCCTCTATCCTGAGGCTGTGCCCACTTGCCGTAGACTTCCCCCACCATGGGAAACATCCTTTCCGCATCTACTCCCTCTAGCCCTTTCAACATTTGAAAGGTTTCAATGAGATCCCGCCTCATCCTTCTAAATTCCAGTGAGTACAGACCCAGAGCCATCAAACGTTCCTTGTATAATAACTCTTTCATTCCCGGAATCATCCTTGTGAATCTCCTCTCCAATGGCAGCACATCTTTTCTTAGATGAGGGGCCCAAAACTGTTCACAATACTCAAGGTGAGGTCTCAAAGTTCCTTTTAAAGCCTCAGCATCACATCCCTACTCTTGTATTCTAGACCTCTTGAAATGAGTGCTAACATTACAACCGCCTTCCTCACTGCCAACTCAACCTGCAAGTTAACCCTTAGGGTGTTCTGCACAAGGACTCCCAAGTCCATTTGCACCTCAGCATTTTGGATTTTCTCCCTGTTTAGAAATAGTCTGCACATTTGTTTCTGCTACCAAAGTGCATGACCATGAATTTTCCAGCATTGAGTTTCATTCGCCATTTTCTTGCCCATTCTCCTGATCTAAGTCCTTCTGCAGCCTATCTGTTTCCTCAACAGTATGTGCCTACCAATCTTTGTATCATCCGCAAACTTGGCAACAAAGCCATCTATTCCATCATCTAAATCATTTATATACAGCATAAAAATAAGTGGTCCCTGGCAGCCAACCAGAAAAAGGTCCTCTTATTCCCACTCGCTGCCTCCTGTCAACATCCATGTTGGTAAATTTCCTGTAATACCATGGGCTTTTAACTTGGTAAGCAGCCTCATGTGTGGCACGTTGTTAAAGGCCTTCTGAAAGTCCAAATATACAATATCCACCGCATCCTCTTTATTTATTGTACTTTAAATAATTCCAACAGGTTTGTCAGGCAAGATTTTCCCTTAAGGAAACCACGCTGACTTTGTCCTATCTTGTCCTGTGTCACCAAGTACTCCATAACCTCATCCTTAACTTTGACTCTGGCATCTTCCCAACCACTGAGGTCAACCTACCTGGTCTTTGATTTCCTTTCTGCTGCCTTCCTCCTTTCTTAAAGTGTAGAGTGACATTTGCAATTTTCCAGTCCTCTGGCACCATGTCAGAGTCCAATGATTTTTGAAAAATCATTGCTAATGCCTCCACAATCTCTAACGATACCTCTTTCAGAATCTAGGGTACAGTTCATCTGGTCTGGGTGACTTTTGTACCTTTAGGTCTTTCAGCTTTTTGAGTACCCTCTCTCTTGTAACAGTAACTGCACCCACTTCTCTTCCATCACACACTACTAGTGTCTTCCACAGTGAAGACTGAAAGCAAAATACTCATTTAGTTCATCTGCAATCTCCTTGTACCCCCTTATCGTTTCTCTCACCTCATTTTCTAGTAGTTCTATATCCAGTCTCATTTGTCCTTTTTTTTTAGATACATGAGAAAGCTTTTACTATCCACTTTGATATTATTTGCTAGCTTGCTTTCATATTTCATCTTTTCCTTTCTAATGATTCTTATAGTTGCCCTCTGTAGATTTTTAAAAGCTTCCCAATCCTCTATCTTCCTGGTAATTTTTGCTTGTTGTATGCTGACTCTTTTGTTTTTACATTAGCTTTGACTCCCCGTCAGCCACAGTTGTACTATTTTGCCATTTGAGTATTTCTTTGTTTTTGTAATATATCTGTCCTGCACCATCCTCATTTTCCCCAGAAACTCATATTCTGTTGTCATCCCTGTCAGCATCTCCTTCCAATTTTCTTTGTCCAACTTTCATATCACTGTAATTTCCTAAACTTCACTGTGTGCAGTTTTGGGCTCCTTATTTAAGAAAGGATGTGCTGACATTGGAGAGGGTTCAGAGAAGATTCAAGAATGATTCTGGGAATGAGAGGGTTAACATATGAGGAACGTTTGGCTGCTCTTGGACTGTACTCCTTGGAGTTTAGAAGAATAAGTGGGAACCTCATAGAAACATTTTGAATGTTGAAAGGCACGGACAGAGTGGATGTGGCAAAGTTATTTCCCATGGCAGGGAAGTCTAGTACGAGAGGACATGACCTGAGGATTGCAGGGTGCCCATTCAGAACAGAGATGCGAAAAAACTTTTTTAGCCAGAGGGTGGTGAATCTATGGAATTTGTTGCCACGGGCAGCAGTGGAGGCCAAGTCATTGGGTGTATTTAAGGCAGAGATTGATAGGTATCTGAGTAGTCAGGGCATCAAAGGTTATGGTGAGATGGTGGGGGAATGGGACCAAAGGGGACATTGGATCAGCTCATGATGAAATGGCGGAGCAGACTTGGTGGGTCAAATGGCCGACTTCTGCTCCTTTGTCTTATGGTCCTATGGAAATACTGCTATGTCACACTTTACTTTCTCCCTATCATATTTCAAGTTGAACACAATCATATTGTGATCACTGCCTCCTAAGAGCTCGTTTATCTTAGGCTCCCTAATTGCCTCTAGGATATAGCTGATTCCCTAGTGGGCTCAATGACAAACTGCTGTAAAAAGTCATCTCGTAGGCATTCAACAAACTCACTCTCTTGACATCCATTACCAACCTAAATTTCTCAGTCGACCTGCATGTTAAAATCCCCCATGACTATCATAACATTGCCCTTTTGACATGCCTTTTCTATTTCCCATTGTAATCTGCAGTCCATATCACAGCTACTGCTTGGAGGCCAGTATATAACTGTCATCAGGGTCCTTTCACCCTTGCAGTTTCTTAATTCAACTGACAAGGTTCAACATTTTCCAATCCTATGTCACATATTTCTACTGATTTGATGCCATTCTTTACCAGCAGAGCCAAACCACCCCATCTGCCTACCTTCCTTTTCCTCTGATACAATGTTTTATCTTGGATATTTAGCTCCCAACTACAACCATCCTTCAGCCACGATTCAGTGATGGCCCCAACATCATACTTGACAACCTGTAATAGTGCAACAAGATCATCCACCTTATTTCTTATACTCTGTGCATTGAGATGTAACACTTTGAGTACTGCATTTGCTACCCTTTTTGATTTTGCATCCCTAACGCAGTGATGCTCACGCTGCTGGCTGCAATTTTGTCCTATCATCTGTCTGCCCTTCCTGACAGTCTGACTGCACATTATCTATGCTTTTATACCATCCGTCCTATCCTGAGTCCCTTCATTCCAGTTCCCACCCTCCTGCCAAATTAGTTTAAAACATATAAGCCTGAGGAACATGGTGAAACTTTCTGCCCTGGTATTTTCCAGCCCCCGGGACTTGACATTGAATTCAGCAACTTTGGAGAATTGGCCGTTTAGTTTGTATCAAAGCAGAGTGATGTAAGGTTACAAGCCTGTAACATTATTCAGATTTTCTCTGCCTTTAGGCACTGCCTGAACTGCATATTTTCAGCTCTGTATTGTCAGAAGTGTGATATTCATTTGTTTATTTATTAAGCGATAAAGCATGAAACAGGCCCTTCTGGCCCTTTGAGTTGTGTCTCCCAGCAATCCCCCAATTTAATCCTAGCCTAATCACAGGACAATTCATAATGACCAATCAACCCACCAAACGGTACATCTTTGGACTGTGGGAGAAAGTAGAGCACCCAGACGAAACCCAGAGAGTCACGAGGGGAACATACAATCTCCTTAACAAACTCTTTACTGGCAGGGGTGGGAATTGAACCTGGGTCATCTGTACTGTGAAGTGTGTGCTAACCACTATGCTACCGTGAATAGAAGGTTATCTATCTCAGCATTCCAGCATTATATTTTCTTTCTTTTCTCTATTCTCAATCATCGCTTCTATTTACATCAACTACAGTTACTAAATTTCTCCCAGCCTGCCCCAATATCACTTATTGTGTCATTCAACCTCTTTTGGTCTCCAGCCTATTGTAGACTAGAGAACATGCTTCTCCCCGCTCTTCCCCCCTTCTCAGCATCTTAAAACATCTTTGATTTCTAAATTTTCCTAAGTCCGATAAAATATAATTGACTAGCAACATTAACTTTGTTTCTCTCTCCTGAAATACGGAATGACCTATTAAATATTAACAGCATGTTCTATTTCATTTGACTTTACCAACATCAGCAGATTTTTTCTTTCAATTTCCATTCTTTGTACTCTTGTTCATTCAATTCTGCTGCATGAGTCGAAGCCGTTATCTCTGCTTTGGAAAAGAACAAATAGTAGAACACTTGAAAATGCATATGTTGTTGATGAAGCAGGTTTTGAGTATCTTTTTGTTCTTTTTGTTTTAAAAAGCTAGTGTGGTCTCAGAAATATGATGCTATTTGTCGTTTAGCAGCATTTACATATTTTCCAACCACTTTTGAGCTTCCAGAGTCTTTGCTTCTCTCCCAACTCTACCCCAATGTCTCTCTTTCTTTCCACCTACCCCATTCCAAGGTTTTCCCTTCTCCACTACCTCTACCTTTTTCCTTCTATTCACCCTCAACTTGACTAGTCTTCATATCCTTCAATCATACCCTCATCTTCTCCACCAACACCATACTAGAGTCTTCTCCTCTTTCCTCTGATTTCACAAAATTGGTCTCTTCTTCAACTCAACCCACAAAAAGCTCTCCTACTCTACAGATTCCACACAGATATCTCCACATTTCCCCTAACTCCACACTGGGATGTTTTCCTCTTTCCTGACCTCACACTAAGGGTTTCTTTCCAAATTCCTAACCCCATACACTGGACTCTGTCTCATCCCCTGCCCCCATAATGGAGACTATTTCCACCGCCTCCACTCATCACAGTATCTCCTTCTTCTGATCTTGCTCATTAGATCCAATTCGCTACTCAAGCCCACTACCACCCTGAACTTCACCATCTATTCATACCTCTCCAATTTTTCCATTTCACTCAAACAGGGGCCATTGAGGTTGTGCAGTCTGAATAAGGAGCTGCTAGATCCATGATCAGCTCAAAAGATGTCAAAGGAAAGGAACTGTTGACTTTTCAGATCAAAACTCTACATGGGAGTAGTGTTAAGATACAACTGTGTGTACTCACACAATGCTTAAGTACTGGCATGGATAGGTATTAAATAATTTCTGCCCAATCTTTCAGACTGTCTCACACCCAAATTATTTTCATACTTCCAATCCTCTCTCATGCTTTCACAAATAATCCTTTGACCTATTCTCATTGCTTATAGTTCTATCATATTGCCTCCCAATTACTTTCATAACTTTAAACGTAATCAGTCCTAATGTTCGTTCATATACTCACAATCCTTATGTACTTACGTGAGCAATCTGCTCAAGGTTTTTCATACCTCACACACCTTTTTATTATAATCCTTCTTTTGGACAGAGGCATAAATAAACCAAAAACCAACCATTATAATATATTGCTAACAAAGTAGCCAATGTAATTAGCAGTGTTGATGAATTTCACCCTATCCTTGTTATATGCGGGGGATACGTTCCTCGCAGTCGACGCACAGTATGAAAATACATAATGTGAATAATTGTTTAAATGGAGAAGATAGTGATGCGTTCCAGAGGGCTTCCTAAATATGCTTGATCTGTAATTTATTCATATTTTCATATCAATTTGACACAAAAGCAGTACCACAAGGCAACATTCATATTATATTTCATCAATTTAAGGTAATATTCAATGAAATAAATCATAGAAAGTTAACATACTAGGGTGTACAGTACTCACCAACAGTGGCAGGTGTGTTCGCTCCAGGAGATAAAGTGATTGTTGTGGTGTCGGGAAGCTTTACATGGATGAGGTGGATGGTTGTGGATCGTCAGGATCATCAAGCACAGCAAGGCGTGAAGGAAAACTCACAGAACTCTCAGAACTGCCGGCAGCAGGAGATGACACCGGTTTGAAGAAAGTGGTGAGGGTTGTTTGCTTGGCAGCATTTTGTTTTTCAGCATAAATTTGCTTGTAGGGAAGAAGGGTTGACTGCAGGGAATGACTGAAATACTGACTCCGTTCTAAACTTGGGTCCAGTGTCCATTGCCATTTGCACCAAGTATTCCAACTTCCACCATTCATTCCCTCACTGTTGGTAAACTCCCAGGATTTTCAAAATCGTCTGTTGTTTGCAGCATCTGACAGATAGTTCGCCATAAAAAATATGTCTTGAATGTGGATCACAACTTGGTTGAGTGGTTGAATCAGTGATGTTGTGTTAGGCAGCAGGAAACGCACTGTTATGTTAGGATGAATGCTGTCCAAATGTTTAGGATGGGCTGGCGCATTGTCAAGCAACAAAAGGACTTTAAAGGCAACATTCTGCTCCAAGCAGTAGCATCCCAGAACCTTCACCTAACGCCGCCCTGTTTATAATTTCCAACTTTTTTTCAAGTGTTGAAGCGGTTCTCTGCCGCTTGGCTGATGGCCCAGGAATTGACATCGGACGCTTAGGAGGCATAGTTAAATACTTCAAGCACAAAATCACTGAACCATAGGCCAAAACCAATGCAACTCTGGCGGGAGTGAGATTGTGAGGCACACGTACCTGACATGTATTGGCGGGAAAGCGGTGCTTCTCGTCCCAACAGGGAGATTGTGAAGTGTGTGCATGTGACTTGTATCGGCGGGAAAGCAGTGTTCCTCGCATAACTGTGAGTTTTGGACGCATATAAGGAGATGTTGGTAGAAATAGGTTCCTCGCATAACTGTGAATCTGCATGAAGACTGTACATAATGAGGATAGGGTGAAGACGTAATGTGAAGACGTGCATAATGAGGATAGGGTGTATATCCTTTAGGAAATTGAAGTTACTTTCAACCTTTCTTACAGACGTACCTATTTCCATGAGCTAGATTAGAAGGGCGCCTATCAGAAGACCATAAGGCATAGGAGCAGAATTAGGCCATTTGGCCCATCAGGTCTGCTCTGCCATTCAACATGACTGACATTATCTTCCCCTCCTCAGCCCTGGCCTCCCCATAACCTTTGATGCAGTGTTCAATCAAGAATATATCAAGCTCTGCCTTAAATGCACCCAACAATCTAGCCTCCACAGTTGCCTGTGGTAACAAATCCCACAAATTCTCCTCCCTCTGGCTAAAGCAAATTCTCCACATCTGTTTTAAATGGACACACCTCTATCCTGAAGCTGTGCCCTCTTGTCCTAGACTCCCCCACCAAGGGAAACATCCTTTCCACATCTACTCCGTCTAGGCCTTTCAACATTTGAAAGGTTTCAATGAGATTCCCCCCACCCCATCCTTCTGAATTCCAGTGAGTACAGATCCAGAGCTATCAAACTTTTCTCGAATGATAACCCCTTCATTTCCAGAATCATACTTGCAAACCTCTGGACCCTCTCTAATGCCAGATTTTTTCTTAGATGAGGAGCCCAAAACTGCTCACAATACTCAAGGTGAGACCTCACCAGTGCCTTATAAAGCCTCTGCATCAAATCCTTGCTCTTCTATTCTAGACCCCTTGAAATGAATGCTAACATTGCATTTGCTTTTACTATTTTTGCAAAAAGCTTTTACTATTCACTTTGATATTGTAGAGTAAGCAACTAGAATTTAAATCACAAATGTGTCAGAACCTCCATTCAGGAAAACCTGATTCCTCCCACCCAATGTATCTCCATCCCCCCAGTGCAGACATAACAATGTGAAACTCGATAAAAAGAACCCAAGGCCTTTCTCTGCATCATGCATTATTCTCTATTTTGACCTTTGCAGTGATCGCCACTTCCCTATATCCACAGTGACTATTGTTTGCAAACCTAGTAGTTTTCTGACTTGCCTGGAGTTGGAGAAATGTTGCAGGCAATGTCAGCTGATGTGAGAATGTTTGTTCTACATTTGCCTAAAACCACATTTTGTAATCTGGAAGACTGGGAAGCTGAAATATCAATAAATAGAATATGGTGTTAAATACATCAGGGCACTTTTAGTTCATTGGCCATTCTTTGAATGCCCTAGCACCATCCCCAGGTGGCCAGACCAACGATTCTTTGCAGAAGTGGATGCTAGGACGAGTCCAAGCACAGCAAGATACCAATTTCAAATACCATATCACACTGACTGAGTAGCTCATTCCCAGTCTTTGAATTGCTCCTCTAAATTCTTCCCCATTTCCCCTCTTTTGAAATCCTTTTAAAACCCATCTTACCAACCAAGATGTCAGACAATCTTGGACATCAGCCAGTTAGAACAGTGAGAAGAGTTTAAAAGGAGACAGCTTTATAGAGCGGGCAACAGAGTAGAGGGAGACAGAGTAGGAAGGCTTTGGCTCAATGGTGTTTTGGCAATAACAGGTCGAGGCGAGGTAGGTCGCCTGCATAGAATACAGACAGTAAGTATATGTGTGAGGCCGGTGTTTTGCGTTCAGTGTCAGATGTGGGAAGTCCTCAAGACTCCAAGCCTCTCGGAAGGCCACATCTATGTCAGGTGAGTCGAGCTGCAGCTCCTTAGGGACTGCGTTAAGGAACTGGAGATGCAGCTCAATGACCTTCGTCTGGTCAGGGAAAGTGAGGAGGCGACAGAGAGGAGCTACAGGCAGGTAATCACACCAGGGCCTCGAGAGACAGATAAGTGGGTAACAGTCAGGAGCGGGAAGGGCAGGAGTCAGATGCTAGAGAGTACCCCTGTGGCTATCCCTGGCCCTGTGACTCAGGGTAGGGAAAGGAAGAGGATGGCAGCAGTAATGGGGGACTCTATAGTCAGGGACTCAGACAGGTGATTCTGTGGACACAGGAAAGAAACACAAATGGTAGTTTGCCTCCTAGGTGCCAGGTTCTGGGATGTTTCTGATCGCATCCATGATATGCTGAAGTGGGAAGAACAGCCAGAAGTTGTGGAAAGTATTGGTACCAACAACATGGTCAGGAAAAGGGAGGGGGTCCTGAAAGCAGACTACAGGGAGTTAGGAAGGAAGTTGTGAAGCAGGACCTCAAAGATAATCATCTCGGGATTACTGCCTGTGCCATGTGACAGTGACTAGAGGAATAGAGTGAGGGGGAGGATAAATGCATGGCTGAGGGACTGTAGCAGGGGGCAGGGATTCAGATTTCTGGATCATTGAGACCTCTTTTGGGGCATGAGTGACCTGAACAAAAAGGACAGGTTGCACTTGAATCCCAGGGGGACCAATATCCTGGCAGGGAGGTTTGCAAAGACTGTTGGGGAGAGTTTAAACTAGAATTGCTGGGGGGTGGGAATCAAACTGAAAAGACGGAGGAAGGTGCGGTTGGCTCACAAATAGAGAAAGCTTGGAGATAGTGTGAAAGGGAGGATAAGCAGGTGATAGACAAGGTGTGCACCCAGACCGATGGCTTGAGATGTGTCTATTTTAATGCAAGGAGTATTATGAGCAAAGTGGATGAGCTTAGAGCGTGATCCGTACTGGAAGCTATGATGTTGTGGCCATTACAGAGTCTTGGATGGCTCAGGGGCAGCAATGGTTACTTCAAGTGCCAGGCTTTAGATGTTTCAGAAAGGACAGTGTGGGAAGCAGAAGAGGTGGGGGCATGGCACTGCTGATCAGAGATAGTGTCACGACTGCAGTAAAGGGGGACGTCATGGAGCAGTTGTCTGTGGAGTCTCTGTGGGTGGAAGTTAGAAACAGGAAGGGGTCAATAACTCTACTGGGTGTGCTTTTTAAAGACCACTCAATAGTAACCCAATAGGTGTATCAAGGAGCAGATAGGGAGACAAATTCTGGAAAGGTGTATTGTTGTGGTGGGAGATTTTAAGTTTCCAAATATCTCTCTAGAGCAAGGGATTTAGATAGGGTGGAGTTTGTTAAGTTTGTTCTGGAAGAATTCTTGACACAGTGTGAGGATAAGCCTACAAGAGGAGAGGCTGTACTTGATCTGGTATTGGGAAATGAACCTGGTCAGGTGTTAGATCTCTCAGTGGGAGAGCATTTTGGAGATAGTGATCACAATTCTATCTCCTTTACCACAGCATTGGAGAGGGACAGGAACAGATAAGTTAGGAAAGTGTTTAAATGGAGTAAGCAGAAATATGAGGCTATCAGGCAGGAACTTGGAAGCATAAATTGGAAACAGATGTTCTCAGGGAAGCATACAGAAGAAATGTGGCGAATGTTCAGGGGATATTTGCGTGGAGTTCTGCATAGGTACATTCCAATGAGACAGGGAAAGGATGGTAAGGTACAGGAACCATGATGCACTAAGGCTGTTGTAAATCCAGTCAAGAAGAAGAGCCAGAAGGGGCCATGAGAAGGCCTTGGTGGACAGGATTAAGGAAAACCTCAAGGCATTCGACAAGGAGAAGAAGTGAGAGAATAGGACCGATCAAGTGTGACAGTGGAAAATTGTGTATGAAACCGGAGGAGGTAACAGAGGTACTTAATAAATAATTTGCTCCAGTATTCACTACAGAAAGGGATCTTATTGATTGTAGGGATGACTTACAGCAGACTGAAAAACTTGAGCATGTAGAAATTAAAGAAAAGGATATGCTGGAGTCTTTGGAAAGGGAGAGGTTCCGGAGGATTGGAGGGTTGCAGATGTTGTTCCCTTATTCAAGAAAGGGAGTAGAGATAGCCCAGGAAATTATAGACCAGTGAGTCTTACCTCAGTGGTTGGTACATTGATGGAGAAGATCCCGAGAGGCAGGATTTATGAACATTTGGAGAGTTATAATATAATTAGGCATAGCATGGCTTTGTCAAAGGGAAGTTGTCAAGTCAAGACAAATCAAGTCACTTTTTAGTATCATTTTGACCATAACTGCTCGTACAGTACATAGTAAAAATGAGACAATGTTTTTTCAGGGCCATGGTATTACATGACATATAAAAACTACACTGAACTACGTAAAAAACAACACAGAAAATAACTACACTAAACTACAGACTAGAGACCTACCCAGGACTGCATAAAGTGCACAAAACAGTGCAGGCATTACAATAAATATTAAACAAGACAATAGGGCAGTAAGGTGTCAGTCCAGGCTCTGGTTATTGAGGAGTCTAATAGCTTGGGGGAAGAAACTGTTACATAGTCTGGTTGTGAGAGCCAGAATACTTTGGTGCTTTTTTCCCAGACGGCAGGAGGGAGAAGAGTTTGAATGAGGGGTGCGTGGGGTCCTTCATAATGCTGTTTGCTTTATGGATGCGGCATGTAGCGGTCTTGCGATCCAAGATGGTGCAATTTTCAAACCAGGCAGTGATGCAGCTGCTCAGGATGCTCTCAATACAACCCCTGTAGAATGTGATGAGGATGGAGGGTGGGAGATGGACTTTCCTCAGCCTTCGCAGAAAGTAGAGACGCTGCTGGGCTTTCTTTGCTATGGAGCTGGTGTTGAGGGACCAGGTGAGATTCTCTGTCAGGAAAACACCAAGAAATTTGGTGCTCTTTACGATCTCTACCGAGGAGCCATCGATGTTCAGTGGGGAGTGGTTGTTCCGTGCCCTCCTGAAGTCAACAGCCATCTCTTTTGTTCACATTAATGGACAGGTTGTTGGCTCTGCACCAGTCCGTTAGCCGCTGCACCTCCTCTCTGTAAGCTGACTCGTCGTTCTTGCTGTTGAGACCCACCACGGTCGTGTCATCGGCGAACTTGATGATGTGGTTCGAGCTGTGTGTTGCAGCACAGTCGTGGGTCAGCAGAGTGAACAGCAGTGGACTGAGCACGCAGCCCTGGGGGGCCCCCGTGCTCAGTGTGATGGTGTTGGAGATGCTGCTGCCGATCCGGACTGACTGAGGTCTCCCAGTCAGGAAGTCTAGGATCCAGTTGCAGAGGGAGGTGTTCAGGCCCAGTAGGCTCAGCTTTCCAATCAGTTTCTGAGGGATGATTGTGATGAATGCTGAACTGAAGTCTATGATCAACATTCGACCGTATATGTTCCTTTTATCCAGGTGGGTTAGGGCCAGGTGGAGGGTTGTGGCAATGGCGTCATCTGTTGAGCGGTTGGGACGGTACGCAAACTGCAGGGGGTCCAGTGAGGGGGGCAGCAGGGTCTTGATATTCCTCATGACGAGCCTCTCAAAACACTTCATGATGATGGATTTGAGTGCAACGGGACGGTAGTCATTTAGGCAGGACACTGAAGACTTCTTCGCCACGGGGACGATGGTGGCAGCCTTGAAGCACGTTGGAATGGTGGCGCTGCTCAGGGAGATGTTGAAGATGTCAGTGAGAACATCTGTTAGCTGGTCTGCACATCCTCTGAGCACTCTACCAGGAATATTGTCTGGTCTCGCAGCCTTCCATGGGTTGACCCTGCACAGGGTTCTTCTCACATCATCCACGGTAAGACACAGCACCTGGTCATTTGTAGGAGGGGTGCCTTGTCATTTTCCACCTCAAACCGGGCGTAGAAGTTATTCAGCGCATCTAGGAGGGAGGCATCACCTGCACAGTCAGGTGATGTTGTCTTGTAATTGGTGATGTCCTGGATGCCCTTCCACATGCGCCCTGTGTCGCCGCTGTCCTGGAAGTGACTGTGGATTCGCTGGGCATGTGCACACTTTGCCCCTCTGATGGCCTAGGACAGTTTGGCCTTTGTTGTTGTTAGGGCTGCCTTGTCGCCTGCTCTGAAGGCAGAGTCGCGGGTCCTCAGCAGCGCATGCACCTCCATGGTCATGCCTCATGGGCCTGATTGAATTTGTTGAGGGTGTGACTAAACACATTGATGAAGGTAGAACAGTAGATGTAGTGTATATAGATTTCAGCAAGGCAATTGGTAAGGTACCTCATGCACGGCTTATTGACAAAGTAAGGAGGCATGGGGTCCAATGGCACACTATGTTATGGATCCAGAACTGGCCTGCCCACACAAGGCAAAGAGTGGTTGTAGACAGGTCATATTCTGCATGGAAGTCAGTGACCAGTGGTGTGCCTTAGGGATCTGTTCTGGGACCCCTACTCTTCGTGATTTTTATAAATGACCTGGATGAGGAAGTGGAGGGATGTTTTAGTAAGTTTGCTGATGACATAAAGGTGGGGGTGTTGTGGATAGTGTGGAGGGCTGTCAGAGGTTACAGCGGGACATTGATAGGATGCAAAATTGGGCTGAGAAGTGGCAGATGGAGTTCAACCCAGATAAGTGTGAAGTGGTTCATTTTGGTAGGTCAAATATGATGGCAGAATATAGTATTAATGGTAAGACTCTTGGCAGTGTGGAGGATCAGAGGGATCTTGGGGTCCGAGTCCATATGACATTCAAAGCTGCTGCGCAGGTTGACTCTGTGGTTAAGAAGACATATGGTGCATTGGCCTTCATCAATCGTGATATTGAGTTTAGGAGCTGAGAGGTAATATTGCAGCTAAATAGGATCCTGGTCAGACCCCATTTGGAGTACTGCGCTCAGTTCTCATTGCCTCACTATAGGAAGGATGTGGAAACCATAGAAAGGGTGCAGAGGAGATTTACAAGGATGTTGCCTGGATTGGGGAGCATGCCTTATGAGAATAGGTTAAGTGAACTTGGTCTTTTCTCCTTGGAGGGATGGAGGTTGAGAGGTAACTTGATAGAAGTGTGTAAGATGATGAGAGGCATTGATTATGTGGATAGTCAGAGGCTTTTTCCCGGGGCTGAAATGGCTAGCACGAAAGGGCACAGTTTTAAGGTGCTTCTATGTAGGTACAGAGGAGATGTCAGGAGTAAGTTTTTTACGCAGAGGGTGGTGATGTGTGGAATGGGCTGCTGGTGTTGTTGGTGGAGGCGGGAACGATAGGGTCTTTTAAGAGACTCCTGGATAAGTACATGCAGCTTGGAAAATTAGAGGGTTATGGGTAACCCTAGGTAATTTCTGAGGTAAGGACATGTTTGACACAACATTGTGGGCCAAAGGGTCTGTATTGTGCTGTAGGTTTTCTATGTTTCTAATCTTGCCCATTCTCTACACTCCTACTATTGTTACTTTTTCCTGTACATTCACCTGTGACTTATGAAATGCTCAAAGTCAATGTATGCTGTTATTTTGACTCTATGAATAGCTAATGCCTGAATGTGCAAAGTAAAGTGCATCAAAATCAACTGGCAAGGAGCTTCTTGGTCCCATTGAATTGGTATGTAGGTGTCAGGGATGCCATTGATTGCCTGCTGGTACTCAGCTGATGGCGGGAAAGTGGGAGCTGTGGTTTCTGGTGGGTTTGCAGTTGAGACAGGGGGGAAAGCCAAGTTATGAGCAGAAGCCTCTTGTCACAGGATGCCCCACAATCTATTAATGGGAGTTTTATATGAACCTCACTGCACTTACCTGAGAAGTATCATTAAGTTTTGAACCTATCAAACCATATCCAGAGAATGAATTATCCTCTAATTGCTAAACAGGGCATTTGGAGAGAGATAAATTAATGGCAGTACTGAACTGTACAATTAAGTATGCTGTTTGATGTAGTCTTCTGAATCGTGAAAACTGGGAAAAACGAATCTTTAGTAACTACTATGTACTGAGCTAGTCAACTTAACTCAGGCAAGCAAATGGTCTTTTAGCTCCTGGCGGTCGAGGAAACAGGCATTGTTCCTGGTCCCAGTCCTTTAATAAGGGGTACTTGTGTTTTAGGTCATGAGCATTCCAGCCCTGATTTTAACCAAATATGCTCGAAAAGTTCAGGTTTTTTCCTTGTCTGATCCAACACTCCATTAAAGTCAAGGGCAAAAGAGGTATCCAGCCCGAACTAGTTGGTTAGGCAAAGGTTATGATTATGTTGTCGGATATGGAATACAAACATTTGGGCTATAAGTTACCCAATCAGAATGCAAGATGTTGTTCTTCCAGTTTGTGTTTGGCTTCTTCATAGCAATGAAGAAGGCTGAGGACAGACAATTCAGTGTGGAAGAGTTCACATGACATGCAACTGGGAACTCAAAACAGCAGCTGTGGACAGTGCACAAATGCACTACAAAACAGTTGCCTAGTCTACATTTGGTTTCAGCATTGTAGTGCTAGCACCATATGCAGTCAACTAAGTTGAAAGAGGTGCAGGTGAATCTCTGCCTCAGATGGAAGGGTCTTTCAGGCATTTGGTGGTAATGAGAGGAGAGGTGAAGAGTCAGGTGTTATGCCTTCAGTTGCAGAGGGGTTGGGACAAGGATGGAGAGGAATGAGCGGACCATGGAGTAGCCTCTACAGAAAGCAGAGAGTGACTCTTCACTTTGGAGTTGGCAGAAATGTCGGAGGGTGATGTGTTGGATGTGAAGGCTGGTTGAACAGAAGATGAAGAAGGAGGGAACTCTTCTGATGTTTTACCTGGAGAGGAGTGATCAGAGCAGTCATGCAGGTAAGTGGAGGAAAGACACGTGAGGGTTCTTGTGACAGAAGAGAAGTAATGCTTCTGGAAAAATGAGGACACTCTAAACCAGAAGACCTCATATTAAGAACAGATGAAGTGAAGGGGGAGAAATTGAGAACATGGGATTGCATTCATATAACAACACATCAGCACTGGAGGAACTCAGAGAGGAAATTGGACATTTGACATTTTGGCTCGAGGCCTTTCATCAAGACTAGGAAGAAGGAGGGGAGGGAAAAGGTGGAACGTGATGTGCTGGTCCTCTAATCTACATTTAGCCTCAACTTGACAGTAGAGGAGGTGTGGCAAGTGGAAGTGGAGATCCTGGTTGGAATGATCACCTTGGTAGTTTCCAACCTGATGGCATTCACATTGATTTCTCTGATTTCTGGTCACCACTCCCCTCTGTCCCTTACATTTTTCCTTTATCCTCCAGCAGCTCCCCCACTCTCCTTTCTCTTTCTCCTTTCCTGCCCTGTCTACCACCAACACATTTCTCCAATTGGTTACCCTCTCCACCATCTGCCTTTTATTCCACAGTCCCTTGTCCTCTCTTATCAAATTCCACCTTCTTCAGCCCAGTCACTTCCACCTATCACCTTCCAGCTTCCTATATCATTCCCACTCTCCATTCCCCTTCCTCTGCCTATTGCTCCCCTCTTCTGGATCACCTGTCACTCCACCTCTTTCCTCCATCTTTTTATACTGGCTATCTCCCCTCTTTCTTTCTTGCCTGATGAAGGGTGTTGACCCAAAATATTAACTGTCTATTTCCCTCCATAGATGTTGTCTGATTCACTAATTTCCTCTAGCATTTTGTGTACGTATTGCTCTGGACTTCCCGTATCTGCAGATTCTTGTGTCTCCATCATGAAACAGAGACACCTCTTTCTTCCTTATTAGGGAGAGAGAGAGAGAGAGCCTGTGGTATGTCAAATACGGGTGAATGAGTAGTCCTTGGGGTACTGCAAGTCTTTGTCTTTGCTGCACGTTTGAATGCCCAGTGGTTGGTGCCGATGCTTTTTTTTGATGGTGGGGGAAGGGGATCATTGATTTGCTGTTGTTTACATGCAGGAGGGAGGGGGAGCTGGGGGGACTTTGGGGTTCTAACATTTAACTGTCATTCATTCTTTGGGGACACTCCTCTGTATTTGTGGATGATTCTGAAGAAAAAGCATTTCAGGATGCATATTGTATACATTTCTTTGTCTTAAATGTACCTTTGAAACCTTTGATCTAGCATTCTTATAGACTTATATCAATGTAACAGTGGACGACAGTAGATTTACAGAACTCTGAATGATGATATGCTTTTAAAGAATTAAACTGTTGTAGATACTTTGCAAAATCAGTAAATAATGCTAACAGATAGTGAGCTGATAGTTTACTTCCATATGTGTTTTTGCCAGCGAACACAACCAACCTCCTAAGCACACATTACATTTGGTTGTTAGGGAGGTTAATTGTAGTTGTTGGAGGACAACCATCTTCAGTTGCTTCACCAAGCGATCATACGAAGACTAGCATAGACTTTACTGATGATAACACAGTATTTAACTTTATAAACAATTCCTCAAGTAATGAATCAGCTAATCCTACCTGTAACAATATCTGGATAGCATTCAAAAGTGGATTGCTATGTGACAAATAGCATTTATACCACTTGAGTGCAAGACAATGGAAATAATTTCTAACCAGCTGTCTTTGTCATTTAACACAAAGGTAGATTGTCACCTACAACGTTCCCTCCCATCAGGTCAGATTCAACCCTAAACTCCAGACTGCCTGTATGGAGTTCGCAACACTCTTTGGGACCAGGTGGATTTCTCACAAATGCTCTGCTTTCCTCCCACATCCCAAAGAGCACTGAACGGGTGGGTAACTTGTCACTATAGATGACCCCGAGACTTGGTGGTTAGTTGGAGAATTCATGGGGAAATGATAGGCATGAGGTAGAGAATTGATTACAGGTGAGAGATTGGGATTGATGGGATTGCTTTGAGAGCCAACATGGATTCAATGGTGTTCTGGTTTGTCAAAAGGAAATGTATAAGTATTTTATATATAAAATGAATCTCAAAGTTGTATACTGCATGCTAATAAATGTACCTTGAACCTTGAACTTTGGACCTTAACAATCCTGACAAAAATATCTCATTCCTATATTCCTGCTCAATTTTAATCCTGGAACTCCCCATCTTGTAAACACCTTTGTCACAAGGTTTGCAACATTTTAAGGAAATGGAAAAGCCTTTCAAGGACTACAAGTGATTGCCAATAATTACTGTGCATGCCAGTGACATTAAATAGGTATTGAATGTCAGGTGGTTCCAGACAAGGTTGGAGGTGCCAAAACAACAAAGACAATGCATCAAAGATTGGGATGAGGGTTGGAGATTGGACCAGAAGTGGAAGTTACGTTGATGGCTGCTGTTGGGAGAGGTAGATTTATGTTGAGAGAGAAAGCTAATAATGATCCATTGAAAGTAATTTTTTTTTTTGCATTTATAATCCCAAAAGTGTCACTGGCATGCACAGTAATTAAATGGTCATCACTTGTAGTCCTTGAAAGTGACTAGGTAAAAATAGTAAAAATTACAGAGGTTACCAGGATCTATAAGATGCTACAAGATCTTATCAGTCCATCCACCCGTTGCCTCCCAGTACCCTGATCACCACTCACTGAGCTCTTTCATGGGAACAAATAATTCTTAGAGCATTTTCTATCTAAGTAGGTTATCACATTATAAGTATTTTAAAAACACGTGTTTTAAACTAAGGTGACCTCATAAAGAGAGGATAGACCTGCTTAAAGGAGGTAACTGAAGTCAAAGTTTAGTAGTGATCTTGCTAAATATTAAAGTCAGGGGAGCAAACTACTTAAAGAAGTGAGGAAAAGGGATATGAGGACTTGTCACACTCCCCAGTCATCAGATAGCTCTTCACAACCAATGGATTACTTTCTACATGAAGTCACAAAGCAAAATCCCACAAACAGCTAACCAGATAACCTAGCTGGATAACGATAATAAGGGATAATAGAGATATGGACAAATGCGACTTACTCATTCAGACAGCATGGATAAGTTGGGTGAAGGGCCTGTTCCTGTAATCTGTAATTCTAGCTTGGTGCACAATAAAGTCACTTGGTGCAGCAGCTTAGGCAAAGATGAAAAAGTTTTATTGTAAAAATGCTCCCCCTCACCCGCATAATTATATGTGTTCACAATGCTCAACTTTCATAACAATTTTCAGTTAAGCTTAGGTGATTTTGCATACTTCAATGTAATGTACAAACCATTCAAGTAAGTGAAAATTTCAGACCTATTCAATCCAACAAGCACCAGTGTAACCCATTGTAATAGAAACAACACTTGTTTTGGTTAAAATGAAGCATCATTTACAAGCTTAGCTGAAGGTAAAAGATATCATGTTCATTTTAAAGATCATTGAGTTCTCCCTGCTTCTTGGCCAAATTTTATAATTTATTTGAGAGCACAATAGACAATTATGAAGTAACTTATCAGATTATTGATACTGGATATTCCCACCTACAAATTTCTTGACAGATTTGCATACACAAGTGAGTGTAAAGTCAGAATCAAATTTATTATCACTGACAAACACTTACTATTTTGGTAAGTTTATTCTTCACTTTGCAAACAAATAAATCATATCAATTCCAGTATCAGTGGGAACAATCCCAATCAACGTAACACTCAAATTCAGTTTCCTGAAAAAGAATTTGGTTCAAGATCAAAATCTTATTTAACAGGCTTTTTGAATAGCCTGTTAGAATCCATGCCAAATTGGTATGCCAAGTAAAAGTAGATTCTCATGATTGGTGTTCATGTTCATTCAGCCAATTCTTCTAGCAATGGTGGCAAATTAGTATTAAATTGAATAATTTTGCCAATGTGTTCAGCTGGCATCCAAGATTCACTAGATGCATCTCCACAGTCATAAGGATTCAGATTTATTGCAGAGGTTAAGAATAGTTATATTAAAAAGACTGAGCCATGATCCTGCCTGCATTTTAGAGATATATTAAAAAAATCAAAGCCAATGTAATAATTGCAGATTGGATAGGAGGTGGCTGATGTGGCAGATAGATGGATAGCAAATGAGATGCACTCAAGGTTTTCAGAACCATCCTGAATGCTCCTTCTCTACTCTGAAGACTCATAGCCCATATTTTCTTGGGTCTTCCCCTGGAGCCTTATTGTTGCAGACTGAAGTTGTTCTCTGTGGTAGGTTGGTAGAGGACCTTGGTCTTGCACATGTTGAGCGTAAGGTTCTTCACTGCTGACTCTTAGGACTTTAGCAGTGATTCCAATCCCTCCTGATGCCTGGTTACTTTTGAGTTAAGTTATGGCCTTCTCAAATTCTTGATAGTCAGGCGGTTGACAACAAAGTTGGCCCAAATTGTTTATTATAGAATGAGTCCATTGGCTTTACATGTTTGAAGAGGTCTCAGTAGTGTTCCTTTCAGTGAGTACTGTAGTTACACCTCTCTGTTCCTGATGAGTTCAATCAATTTTTGGTTCATAGTGGTGTGGGCCGTGGGTATTTATATGGCTCTTATAAAACTAAAGAACCAATGCATGGGTTCTTCACTTTTATAAGTTATTGAGGTTCCAGCACCTTTCTTTGTGCTTTGTGCTGGGCTTCTGCTTTCAAATGTCTGAAACGGTTTCAAATCTCTTAAATAAGGGAGAAACTTTCACTCTAGGAACACATTATGTAAGCAATTGATTATTTCTGCAATGTCCTTGTCACTCTCAATAAATAGTCCCTGTTCTTCTTGGTAGAGAAGTTGAGTTTCTCCACAGGGGCCAAATATAGTGGACCTCAGGATAGCCTTTATGTTGTGAACACACTGCCTGTTTCTTCATTTGGGAGTGAACAGGTTCCCTACAAGGTGCTGTCTGAACAGAGCTGCCTTTGTGATGTCCTTAAAAACATTGATTTTGATCTGGAACACCCTCATCTTTAAGATATCCTGTTAGTCCTGTGAAATTCCTACCGAAAGCACAATGTACGACAAGTCATAAGAACTGAAGTCAGTTGAGTTTCTAATAGCAGCATGGGACTTGCTTCAGTACAGCTTGAAGTACCAGGTTTAAGCAAGTTCCATGCTGCTATTAGAAACTCAACTCAAGTTGTCCTTCTTTAGTAAATACCTGATTTCCTTTTTAATGTTGCACATTAATAGAATCCAGCACCTGTTAGTCGATCTCTACACCTTAAGCCTCATGTGCAACTGAATAGTCCAGCAGCAGTCCTTGACCAAAAACAATAGTCTTTCTAATCAACTTCTGGGCAGTCCTCATATTGAGATCTACCAGTGGAATGTAAAAGATTGCATGAAACTACTTGTAGAAGAGCAGGGCACTTTCCGAGGCAAGAGTTACCCTTCAAATGGCATGAGCAAAACTTATAATTCAGTCATATCACTCTACCTTTGCTGTACTAGTTGTGAACAAATTGATGGCTGTATTTCATTTAGTGACAGGATACATCCAAGGATTGTAAAACAATTTGAGGACGAGGAAGTCCCTATATAAATTCAAGTTTTCTTTATTATCTATGGTTACACATGCTAGTCAGCATCACCCATATCCCACATCCCAAGAACATTTTTAAAAAAATGATAACTTGAGCAGCAGGAATTACAGTGAAAACAATGAAAGCAGCAACAAACATGTCCAGTGACTTTCAGGGTGAATGGCTGCTTCAAGGTGCTTTTCAAAACAAGTTTACGGTACAGTCCCTGTCAGACTGAGAACTCGGATGGAGGCTATTCTTGATATTAAGGCAACATTTGACTGAGTGTGGCATCACAGCGCCTGATTAAAATCAGTCAAATGGCAACAAAGGGAAAATACTTCAATGGTTGGAATCATACCTTTCATAAAGGAAGATTATACATTGTCAGGATCAATAATTCTGGCCTCAGGATGCCACTTCGGGTGTATAGGACAGTGTCCTATACCCAACCAACTTCAGCTGCTTCATCACTGATCATCCTTCCATCATAAGATAAGAAGGGGGAATGTTTATGAGGATTACACAAAGTCTAATTCTGTTTACAACTGCTCATATTTGCATGCAATAAAACCTAGACAACATTCAGGTGTGACATAATGGGTAACATTTGTGGGAAAAGAGATTTGAGTACTGATAATCTCTAACAAGAAAGAATGTAACCACCCACCCTTGGCACTCAGTTGTATTACCATTGCTGAAAATCCCACCATCAACATCCCAGGGATAGACATCACCATTAATCAAAAGCTCAAATGTCCTAGCTATATCAGTAGTACCAGGACGCTAGGTCAGAAACTGGATATCCAACAGCAAGCAGCTCATATCCTGTCACCAGAAAGCCTTGCCATCATCTAACAGGCACAAGGCAGAATCATTTGGCTGTAGTTCCAATAGCTAGGATATAGTCAGAGAGGAAAATAACAGAGAAACAGACCTGTTGGACACAACAACATCAGCTACCTTTTTATGTAACCCTATATTAATGCCACTTTTTAAAGATAATGCCCACATTACCCAATCCCAATGCACCACATTCTACCTCTCATCTACAACTTATAGTAACGGACGAAGGCACATCGATCTACTCACCAGCGTGTCTTTGGGAAGAAAACAGAGAGCAACTGAAGGAAAACCATGTGGTTGGTCACAGGAGGGCTAAGCTGGTCCACACAGACAACATTCAAGGTCAGGACTGAATCTGGGTCACAGGAACTGTGAGGTACAGTCTTTACTAGCCGTGACACTGTGCCAGGCCTTATAGTAGCCCAACTGACTGGTACCCAGTTCACTGCCCTAAAAATTAATTCTATCCGCCACAAAACATGATGGCTGAAGGGTTACTTATCCTGCAATGTTACAAATCTACAATCCTCCAGCAAGAAAAGTTCAAGGGAAGCAGGTGCATGAAAACACCATCACTTACACTTTCTGACATGAAAATAAGTAACTGCTCCTTCCATCGAATCTGCTCCACCATTCAATCATGGGCTGATCCAATTCTTCCAGTCATCCCCACTCCCCTGCCTTCTCCCCATACCCTTTCATGCACTGGCTAATCAAGAACCTATCTATCACTACCTTAAATACACTCAAATAACCTCCCCAGCTACTCGTGGCACCAAATTCCACAGATTTACCACCCTCTGACTAAAGTAATTTCTCCGCATCTCATTTCTAAAAGGACGTCCGTCAATCCTGAAGTCATGTCCTCTTGTACTAAAATCTCCTACCATGGGAAAGAACTTTGCCATATCTAATCTGTGCAGGCCTTTTAACATTTGGAAAGTTTCTTTGAGATCCCACCCTTATTCTCCTGAACTCCAGAGAATACAGCCCAAGAGCTGCTAGATGTTCCTCATACAGTAAACCTTTCATTCCTGGAATCATTTTTGTGAATCTTTTCTGAACTTTAAAAAGAATCTTGAAAATTGATTCAGAGTATATCATAAAGATAGTTTTCATGACAGGTATAAGTAACAGAACATGGAATTCTGAGTTACCAAAGGAAAACTGCTGAGACATGGTTGGACTCCCATTAAACAGTACCTGAAACTGCTCACTAACGAAATTCAGCATCTGAGGACAGATGGGAGAGAAAATTAATCAAAAAGAGCATAAAATGTGAGAATCAACCCTCTCCATCCGATTCCTGCAGGCTATGTTAAATTAAATTGAACCTATTCAATAGAACATCTGCTCCCTTGTTTTTGTACCTTACGCAGCAAAAATAATGACACTCTGATCTGGCCAGATTCACTGAGGTAGTATTCAGAGCTCTGCCTAGGGTTGGGCAAGGTTTACATCCAGCAGAACAGAGGATCAAATGTTTACATGACAAATTGCTTAAACACAATAAAGCAAACTACAGCAACATCACGTGCATCACCTAACCAATCACCTTTATCTTATCTTAACTGCCCATGTAATAAGAAAGTTTTGCTTCCAGCAATTTTCCATGTGGTCTGATATCATTGAAACATGTCTGTTATCTTCAATGTTACAAAATTTAATATTCTTTTAAATAGTGAAGTTGCTTTACAGCTGTCCTTGCCTCTGGAGGATGCTAAATCTTTGCTTGCACTGCACCACCACTTGCACCTTTTTGGCACGTTATTGATTTTATTATTATGACTTAGATACACCTTGTAAGTTCATTTTTTAAGCTGAAGATACCATATAAATGTGTTCATTGTGCATTTGACAAACAGAAGTACAGCAGTTGGAATAAGAAAGTTAAAAAATGCAATGAGGTCCTGAACACTCGGGTAACTAGAATAAATTTTCATTTTTTTGGCTGTTGAAATATGGGATACGGGGAGGATGTACTTCCTGATCTCTGTTGATTTCAGTGAAATCACAAACGAGTTCACCGTACACATTAAGGAGGATGGGGGAAAGAGTTAGAATCAAAATCAGGTTTAATATCACTGACACATCTCGTGTTGTTTTTGGCAGCAGTACATTGTAATACATAATAATAAATATATTCTAAAAATTACACACACACATATATTTTTGACAATAAATTGGACTACATCCGACTCCAATGAAAGACTCTGCGGGAGTACAGAGTCTGCTGTGCGTATGTTTTCACAGTAACGTGGATCACTGACGGGCTCGCCTTGTTTTGAACAGACAGGGAGGAAGCTCTCTCCGGTAAGACTCGCGGTGGCGGTATGTGTGTTTACATCGACACGGAATGGTGTAAGAACTCTGTGCTGGTTTCCAGACACTGCTCATTGTTAGTGGAGTTTTTTTTATTTACCATGGGAATTCACCTCTGTCCTTATATTCGGTGTCTACATCCCCCCAGCGCTAATGCTAAGGATGCGCTCTGTGAACTGTACGGGGCTATTAGTGAACTGCAGAACGCACACCCTGATGGACTTTTTATTGGGCCTGAACACCTCCCTCTGCAACTGGATCCTAGGCTTCCTGACTGGGAGACCCCAGTCAGTTTGGATCGGGAGCAGCATCTCCAACACCATCACACTGAGCACGGGGGCTCCCCAGGGCTGTGTGCTCAGTCCACTGCTGTTCACTCTGCTGACCCACGACTGTGCTGCAACACACAGCTCGAACCACATCAAGTTCGTCGATGACACGACTGTGCTGGGTCTCATCAGCAAGAACAACCAGTCAGCTTACAGAGAGGAGGTGCAGTGGCTAACGGACTGGTGCAGAGCCAACAACCTGTCCATTAATGTGAACAAAACAAAAGAGATGGTTGTTGACTTCAGGAGGGCACGGAGCGACCACTCCCCGCTGAACATCGACGGCTCCTCGGTAGAGATCGTAAAGAGCACCAAATTTCTTGGTGTTCACCTGATGGAGAATCTCACCTGGTCCCTCAACACCAGCTCCATAGCAAAGAAAGCCCAGCAGCGTCTCTACTTTCTGCGAAGGCTGAAGAAAGTCCATCTCCCACCCCCCATCCTCATCACATTCTACAGGGGTTGTATTGAGAGCATCCTGAGCAGCTGCATCACTGCCTGGTTCAGAAATTGCACCATCTCGGGTCGCAAGACCCTGCAGCGGATAGTGTGGTCAGCTGAGAAGATCATCGGGGTCTCTCTTCCCACCATTACGGACATTTACACTACACGCTGCATCCACAAACAGTATTATGAAGGACCCCACGCACCCCTCGTACAAACTCTTCTCCCTCCTGCCGTCTGGGAAAAGGCTCCGAAGTGTGCTGGCTCTCACGACCAGACTATGTAACAGTCTCTTCCCCCAGGCTATCAGACTCCTCAATACCCAGAGCCTGGACTGACACCTTGCCCTATTGTCTTGTTTATTATTTATTGTAATGCCTGCACTGTTTTGTGCACTTTATGCAGTCCTGGGTAGGTCTGTAGTCTAGTGTACAGTAGTTTCCTTTCTGTGCTGTTTTTATGTAGTTCAGTCTAGTTTTTGTACTGTGTCATGTAACACCATGGTCCTGAAAAACGATGTCTCATTTTTACTGTGTACTGTACCAGCAGTTATGGTCGAAAGGACAATAAAAAATGACTTAACTTAATTTTATTTAATATATATGTATATAATTAAATTAAATAATTAGTGCAAAAGCAGAGGGAAAAATATTGAGGTAGTGTTCATGGATTCATTGTCCATTCAGAAATATGATGGCAGAGGAGAAGAAGCTGTTCCCAAAATGTTGTGTGTCTCCAGGCTCCTGCACCTCCTCCTTGATGGCAGCAGTGAGAAGAGGGCATGTCCTGGGTGATGGGAGTCCTTGATGGATGCCGCATTTCTGAGGCATCGCCTTTTGGAGGTGGCCTTGATGCTGGCGAGGCTAGTGTCTGTGAGGGAGCTGGCTGAGTTTACAATGCCCTACAGTGTTTTCTGATCCTCTGCATTGGCCATCCATACCATACAGTGATGCAACCAGTTAGAATGCTCGCCACGGTAGAAACTTGAGGGTGTCCTTAGTGACATACCAATTCTCGTCAAACTCCTAATGAAATATACTGTAGCTGCTCTCATGCTTTCTCTGTAATTGCAGCAATACTGTATGTTGGGTCCAGCATAGATCCCCAGAGATGCTAACATCCAGGAACTTGACCCTGCTCACCTGCCGATTTCTGATCCCTCAGTGAGGACTGGTGTGTTCCCTCAACTTTCCCTTCCTGAAGTCCACCATCAGTTCCTTGATCTTACTGATGTTGAGTGCAAGGCTGTTCCTGCAATACTACTCAACCAGCTGATCTATCTTGTTCCTGTGTGCTTCCTCATCACCATCTGAAATTCTGCCAACAATAGTTGTGGCATCGGCAGAATTATAGATGGCGTTTGAGCTGTGCCTGGCAGGATAAAGGTGACTTCATCACCTTGATAGATACAGTAGCTGTCTATTACTCACTTGAACCTGCCTGTGTGGTATAAATTAGGTCAAGATTTACAGAGAATTACAACTCACAACTCTCATAAAAGTTCATTAATTCCATTCAAATGCCGCAAAATATAATACATGGTTAAAAATATCTAACAAGTCATTACAAGAAACTACCAAAAGAATAGGGTGCAAAATACTATAAAATGTTCAATATGAACTATGTACTCTAATAATCTTACACAGCTTTAATCCTTAACTGCGTACAGTGTGATTTCACTCACACATGTGCATCTCTAACTCTGATTCTGAAAGTAATTCACTCTAGTAATCATCTGAACCCAACTATTACTTTCTCTACACCTACATTTCCCTTTGAAGACAATCTTAATTTTAGAACCGAAACCGTTGTTGACTGCAGAACACTTTAGGTTTCATAAGTAGAATCAAAAGGAAGGAGAGCCCAGTTCAGCGTGCTTGGTTGAATTGAAGAGATTGTCTGAGCATTGTCAATTCAATGACGGGCTTAATGATTCCCTGTTTGTGGAACCTTACAAGAAAGTATCTAATAATGGCTCCTAACTGAAGCACAACTCATATTTAAAAGGACAGTTGAAATTGTTGAAAAGTTGAAATGGAAACAGCACACAGAAATGCAATTGAGTTACATTCAGGAATGAAAGTGAACGTGAACAAAACTGCAACATTAAAACAGAAACCGGTCTGGTCAAACGAATTGTGTTATCATTATGGCAGGGGCTCACATACGCCAGACCAACTCAGGTTTAAAGGCTATACTTGCATAAAATGCCACCAAGTAGGACACATACAAAGAGCACATCAGGCAGACAAAAATAACTAGAAGGGAAGAGATAACAATAAAAAGTCAAGTTACAGTTTCAAAAAGAGCACTAATCTGCATGTTGTTAATGATTTGGAAACAGGACTTGGTTGCCTTGAGATTTATAATGTGAAAACTAACATTAGACAAGCAATATGGCTTACACCAGGAATGAATGGCAATGCAAATCGAAATGCAAATCGAAATGCAGTTGGACACTGGCTTTGGTGTCTCAGTTACTTCACAAAATGAGTTTGATTGGCATTTCAATGATTCAGCACTGAAACCTGCAGATATCCAATCAAGAACTTATACTGGGGAAAAGGTAACTCCTGTGAGAATGACATTCACAACAGTGAATGCAACAACTAACAAGCTACTTTTGGCTTCTATGTGGTAAAAACGGGAGGGCCAGTATTGTTGAGACATGAATGGCTGAGACAAGTACTACTTGATTGGGGATCCATCCACGATTTGTAGGCCGCATCCCTGCAATAGAGTCAACTGAGACTGAATTAAGAAAAGTGCTGGATAATGCCACATTACTGTTCAAGGATGGTATTGGAAAACTCAAGCATATCAATGGTAAAATGCTATTAAATGGAAATGCCACACCCAGGCTCCCTTATCCTATCTGTGATAAAGCAGCAAGTGATCTAGATCACATGGGGTCTGAATGAATCATTCCCAAGGTTGAGTGGACCCCTTGGGCAATGCCAGTGGTCCCAGGAGCCAGGACGATTGGATCTGTCAGGGTCTATGGTGATTTTAAGGTCACCATCAACTCAGTACTGAAAGTAGGTCAATATCCTCACGGGTGGAGGATATCTTTGCAAACGTTTCTGGAGGAAAACACTTCAGTGAAGTAGATGTAGCTGAGCCCTGCCTACAGATAGCAATGGAAGAAGAGTTCAAACTGTTTCTCACTATAAACACTCACAAAGGGCTTTGTAGCTATAGTAGGCTTACTTTTGTTGTAGCATCCACACCTGCACTCTGGCAGAAAGCTACGGACCAGGTGGTGCAAGGCTGCCCAGACACTCAGTGTTACCTGGATGACACATTTTTACCATTAAGGATAACAAGGAACATCTCCAAAATTTCAAGACTGTTAAAAAGATTAGAAGATTATGGGCTCAGATCACAATGCAACAAGTATGAATTCTTTAAACTAAGCATCACTTACTGAGCTCACACCATTGACACACATGAATTACACAAGTGTGCTGAGAAAATTCAAGCAGTGTTGGATGCCCCAAGGCCAAATGCATGCCACAGTCATGGTCCTTTTTAGAATTTATCAATTACTATAGCAGGTTCCTGCCAAACCTGATTTCTGTGCTCCACCCCTTGAACTCATTACAACAGATAGAGAAGAAATGGCCATGGACAGAGCAATGTGAGGTGGCTCTCCAAAAGGCAATGCAAATGGTGACGTCAGGCTCTGTACACACATTATGATCCACATCGTTCAATGAGGCTTGCTATGCACTCTTTGGGATACCAAAACGTCCAGAAGAGAGGTGTCAGAACTACTTCCTCCATTCCCAGAATCAACCCCTACAACCACCATGGAGGAGGCCCCAGAACCTGAAATTATTTCATAGCCACAGGACTCACCCTCCAAGCAGAGTGACCCCTCCCCCATGTCAGGCAAGATACTATCCCACAAGAATAAGAAGTCCTCCACAACGATTAAATCTTTAGGCCTGAAGTGGACGTTAAAGTTTACTATGCTGTGGATGTCTATATAGTAACTGTATAATATATATAAATGATGTATGTGTTGAGATGCATTCTATAGTGAATTAATGTTTATAGCTAAGCAGGAGTGTTGTGTATGTCATATTTCAGTAATATTTGAGTGATATTGTGAATACCTTATTTGACTATTCTTTGTAGTTTGCATAGTTTATTACAGGTTTTATGTGAAAGTTCATGAAAAGCATTTGTCATGACTCAACCATGTCATAAGTGCACGCCTCACTTAAAGCAAAAATGAAGTTAGATTCGTGTTCTCAGCTCCCCTGTTTTATTTCAATTAGTTTGTTTTGGAGTTACAAAACATTAGCAATGAACCCTTGTGTAAATTACGTGTACTACCTATAATCAAGGTGTTATTTTGGAAGAAAGGAAAAATTCATTGGTCATGATGTTTACAGAAATGGAAGATCAATGCAATTATTAAAATATAACAATAACAGCCTAAATATATGAACATTAGGAATTTGCAGCCTGTTATAAAATATGCAAACACTTAAAGTGAATATATGTCTTTACGGAGAGTGTGATGAACCCAGGAAGTCCAGTTGGAGATTTCAATGAACATCAAGATAGTAATGAGAAAAGTTTCAGCAACTAAAACACAATGAGTTAAAGAGCAACAGAAGGCTTATAATTTTTGGGACTATTCTGTTCAATGAAGCTGATATACTTATCAATAGGCCATAACAGACAGACAAACATCATTTTATTGTTATATGATTGAGCATCTTATTTAAACAACACTAACAGAATTATATAAACAATATGTACCATCTACCCTGGTAATCTACCCAATCACAGGGAAACAGCTCCAACAGACTTCTCTCACCCAGTTTAAATATGTCCCTTCTTCCCTCTACCTGATCTAATCCTGTACACTAACATGATCTCTGCCACAGTCACAAACCATGGAAATCCTGGAATGAATGCAACCATAAGTTGTAAATGACACAGAGAACACATTAAATGGAACTGAAGGTTAAGAGTTGGTGTCAAACTCAGGCAGAACACATAAAATTAAGATGACTTTTTTATAAAAGTAAGTCTATTTTTCTCAAAATTGGATTCTCTCCCTTCCTCGGAAGTGTCACATTGAATCTTTTTCCTGAACTTATTGCTCACACTTCTTCAAATGCGAGGGCATTTAATCATGAGAAAGAGTAGACTGGACAAAATTAGCAAAATCATTAGCTGCAGGGAAGCGAGTTCCTTTACTTGTTCTCACATGGACATTTCCCACTAGCTAGGAAGCAGTACTGGAAACCCTGACCTCTGGCTGGCTGTAGCTTCTCATGTTCTTCAGCTCCTGCTTTTCCCGTGGCCTGGTCTCTGTGATGTAACTGTCAGCTCTTGGGATTTTCCTTTTCCAGTGGCCTGGTCTCTGTGATGTAACTGTCAGCTCTCGGGATTTTCCTTTTCCAGTGGCCTGGTCTCTGTGATGTAACTGTCAGCTCTTGGGATTTTCCTTTTCCAGTGGCCTGGTCTCTGTGATATAACTGTCAGCTCTCGGGATTTTCCTTTTCCCGTGGCCTGGTCTCTGTGATATAACTGTCAGCTCTCGGGATTTTCCTTTTCCCGTGGCCTGGTCTCTGTGATATAACTGTCAGCTCTCGGGATTTTCCTTTTCCCGTGGCCTGGTCTCTGTGATGTAACTGTCAGCTCTCGGGATTTTCCTTTTCCCGTGGCCTGGTCTCTGTGATGTAACTGTCAGCTCTCGGGATTTTCCTTTTCCAGTGGCCTGGTCTCTGTGATGTAACTGTCAGCTCTCGGGATTTTCCTTTTCCAGTGGCCTGGTCTCTGTGATGTAACTGTCAGCTCTCGGGATTTTCCTTTTCCAGTGGCCTGGTCTCTGTGATATAATTGTCAGCTCTCGGGATTTTCCTTTTCCCGTGGCCTGGTCTCTGTGATGTAACTGTCAGCTCTCGGGATTTTCCTTTTCCAGTGGCCTGGTCTCTGTGATGTAACTGTCAGCTCTCGGGATTTTCCTTTTCCAGTGGCCTGGTCAATGGGATATAACTGTCAGCTCTCGGGATTTTCCTTTTCCCGTGGCCTGGTCTCTGTGATGTAACTGTCAGCTCTCGGGATTTTTGGTTGAACAAGGTTAGATGCTGATGATTTCTCCTGTTGAAAGGCCTCAGCAGTCAGAATCATGTGATGAGAAGGTGAGGGGAGGTGAGGTGGAGAAGAGAGAGGGGCACCAAAATTTATTGAAACACATTTCCAACTGTTAAGCATACATAATGGAATTGTGATGAGCTTGAAAAATGTAGCCTTGGCTTGTAAGAAGATACTTACAACAGTATATTTTCAGTCACTAAAGTAGGGGAATAGTGAGTAAGAATTTCAGAAATTATATTCTGAAGATATAATTCTTCTATGGACCTTTTGTTTCTCCTGGAAAAGGTGTCTTGCATTTCTGCTAGAAATTTCCCTGTTGTAGTTGACAAGAAGAGAGCAAAAATCACATTTCTGGAGAAACACAGTGGGCCAAGCAGCATCTGTGGAGCAAAGGGATAGTCAGCAGTTCGGTTTGAGTCCCTCCAGCAGGACGGAGTGAGTTTTTTCACTTCAGATCCCAGGATCTACAGTCTCTTGTGTGCTTCTTATGAAAAGGAGAAAGTTCCTGCGTAACTCTCACAATATCAGCAAAACTCATTTTGGCTGGTCTGGTTGGAGCAGTCAAATTTCTAAGAAAACTGTATGCCTTTAAACCCAATGCACTCAGCAAAACCGACACTTGCTGCTCATTGGCCATTTCATTTGCTTCAAAATACTGCTCAATTCACTCAGCGTACATAATCCAGTTATCTCTTGTGCAATCAAATATGTCAATCATCCAAATGTAGCCTGCATTCCCGCTCTTTTTTTATTTATGATTATTATCACCTGGTACTCACTGTTTATGAACCTGTGGACTTGTTCATCTCTTCCTTTTTTTAACTCAAAAATGTTCTGTCTCTCCCTTCAGAAGAGACACGTGCTGTGCTGCTCTCTTTTTTAACTCTAACATCTTGCTGTGCTGCAACAAGTAGGCAGTTGCTCGAGTTAATTTTAAAACTACCTCACCAGCATTGTTATGTTTTGTAATTCTAAAATATGAAAACTAATTGAAAGGGATTTGGGAATGTGATTCTAACTTGATTTTGACTTTAAGTGAGGTGTTTACTTATGACAGGGTGGCATTCTGCCATTCACGTACTTTCACATAAAACCTGTAACCAACTATGCAAACAACAAAGAGTGGTCAATCAAACAATACATCTGCAATAAACATGAGAGATTCTGCAGATGCTGGAAATCCAAAGCAACACACACAAAATGCTGGAGGAACTCAGCAAGTCAGGCAGCATCTATGGAAATGAGTAAAAATAGTCAACGATTCTGGCAGAGACCCTTCTTCAAGTCAAAAAGGAGGGGGAAGATGACAGAATAAAGAGGTGGGGAAGGGTGATGCAGTACAGCTAGAAAGTGATAGGTGGAGCTAGGTGGGTAGGAAAGATAAAGGGCTGAAGAGGAAGGAATCTGATAGGAGAGGAGAGTGGACCATAGGAAAAAGAGAAGGAGAAGGGCATCCAGAGGGAGCTGATAGGCAGGTGAGAAGAGGCAAGGGGCCAGAGAGGGGAATAGAAGAAGAGGGGAGGGGAAGGGATTTTTTTTTACTGGAAGGAGAAGGTATTCATTCCATCAGGTTGGGAGATACGCAGATGGAATACAAGGTGTAACACCCTGAGGGTGGCTCACCCTGGCAGAAGAGGAGGCCGTGACCGACACATTGGAATGGGAATGGGAATTAAAGTGTTCCACCACTGGAAAGTTCTGCTTTTGGCTTTTGGAGCAGAGGTGCTGGATGGAGTGATAGGTCTCACCAATATAGAGGACGCTGCATCAGGATCACTGAACACAATAGACAGCCCCAGCAGATCAGCAGGTGAAGTGTTGCCTCACCTGGAAGGACTGTTTGGGTCCTGAATGAAGGTGAGGGAGGAGGTGAATGGGCAGGTGTGGCACTTAGGCTGCTTGTAGGGATGTTCCAAGGGGAGCATTAGTCAGGAGGGATGAATGGTCAAGGGAATCATGGATGGAGTGATCCCTGCAAACTGTTGGGGGTAGAGGTAAAGATATGTTTGGTTGTAGAATCCCTTTGGAGATGGTGGAAGTTGCAGAGCATGTGTGTGACATGCAGAGGCTCTTGGGGGGGCAGGGTAGGAAAGGAGAGAAACATAAGAAATAGGAGCAGGAGTAGGCCATCCAGCCCATCAAGCCTGCCCCACCATTCAATAGGATCATGGCTGATCTGACCATGGACTCTTCTCCACCTACCCATGTCATAAAGGGACATGAGACTGGACCCAAATGCAGGACACAGGCACTGAAGTACTGGGGGCAGGACAGGACAAGCTAAAGGATAGGACAAGATGTAGAGACCATGGCATTCGTGGTGATCTTGGAGTTCAAGGTAGTCTCCAGGCCTGGCTGGGGTCTCAAGGCCTGGGATCTTGAGGCTTGGAATACCAGGAGGATAGCTCCCTGGGTGGGCTACCGAACTCCTGGGCAAGGCCCAGACCTCCCAGGCAGGATACAGGGCTCCTGGGCAGGTCACAGGGCACAACCCATCAGAGGCAAGAGCTAGGAAGGGGCAGAGCCCTCCACCAGGCAACAGCAATTCAGCCTGGCTTACCTGATGGAGGCAGGGGGTATGAAGGGAGCTCAGTCCAGGGTGACTTCAAGACTCATTGCAGCCAGAAGACTCAGGCAGGCTACAGAGCAGCCCAGTGCATAACTCATCATTAACAGTGATATTCCAAGACAGGACAACCCCCAACTATAGTCAATCCCTGAGCCCCTTATATTCACAGCCAACCGATAGACATCAGGTGCGCCTCTTTGAGCCCAACCGAGCTAAGATGATCCTCAGGTGTGACTTTTTGAGTTCAAGGCGAAATGAGGAGCGGTGGAAAGACCTGGAGTCCAGAGTCCGGGGACCGGATCAAGAACTGGAATGCGGGTTTAGGACCCGACCATAACAACCTGCCTTTTTCCCCATAACCATTAATTCCCCTACTATGCAAAAATCTATCCAACCCTATCTTAAATAGTATATTTACTGAGGTACCCTCCTCTGCTTCATTGAGCAGAGAATTCTGCTCTTTGGGAAAAGCAGTTTCTCCTCATCTCCATCCTAAATTTACTCCCCTGAATTTTGAGGCTATGTCCTCTAGTTCCAGTCTCACCTACTAGTGGAAACAATATTCCTGCCTCTATCTTATCGATCCCTTTCATAACTTTATATGTTTATATAAGATTTCCTCTCATTTTCTGAATTCCAGTGACTACAATCCCAGGTGACACAATCTCTCCTCATAGTCTAACCCCCTCCTCTCTGGAATCAACCACCTCCAAAGCCAGTATATCTTTCCCAAGTAAGGAGACCAAAACTGCACACAGTACTCCAGATACGGTCTTACTAGTGCTCTGTACAGTTGCAGCATAACCTCCCTGCTCTTAAATTCAATCCCTCTAGCGGTGAAGGCCAACATTCCACTTGCCTTCTTGATAGTCACTGCACCTGCAAACCATCTTTTGTGATTCATGCACAAGCACTCCCAGGTCCCTCTGCACAGCAGCATGATGCAATCTTTTATCATTTAAATAATAATCTGCTTTTCCATTTTTCTTCAAAAGCAGATGACCTCGCATTTACCAACATTGTACTCCATCTGCCAGACCCTTGGCCAGCCACTTAACCCATCTATATCTCTCTGTAAACTCTCCATATCCTCTGCACAATTTGCTTTCTCACTCAATTTAGTTTCATCAGCAAACCTAGATACACTACACTCGGTCCTCTCTTCCAGATCGTGTGTTGGCTGGACTTCCAGCATCTGCAGATTTTCTTGTTTAGTATTGTGTGTTTTAATATATCCATGAAATTTGCTGGCTATGGCAGAAGGAAACTATAGGTTATCCTCTTGATATGGCATTGGAGTCACATATCAGCCAGATGGTGTGCAAGCAGATTTCCTTCTTGATGGAACTGGCATTCTCCATTTTCCATTAATTCAGGTGTGGGAACGAGAGCCGCTGGAACTTTTGTCTATCTCAGCAGGTTGATTGTCAAACTTTTAGTGCAGCACCTTTAGCACAGGAGCATTCCCAGTGCCATACTGATGGGAGTGTGTCACTGTCAGAGTTTCTATTTCTTGATGAAATATTACAGCAAGACCCCGTCTGTCTTGTTGGAATTTATGCTCAGGGAAATCTCATTGCAGTCATAACAGCAATCGTCCTTCAATAAACAAAAAGATTAGAAGTTGGTACAGATGAAAGATCTTTGATCTGGAACATTAATGTCATTGCCTGCTGAGTGAGTCCAGCATTTTCCGCTTTCATCCCAAATCCCCAGCGGCTGTAGGTTCTTACCCTTCATTTCCTAAAAGTAGTTTGTCAAATCTTATTGTTTTCTGTGTAGGACTCTCTAGCTTGTCTGCCACATTTCATGCTCTGACTGTGCTGTAATTTCATTGGCTATGAAGCCGTCCAAGCCATGCTGTGAATGTGAAAAGCTACATGTAAATTAAACATTTTCTTATTAAGGCCGGTCTTGAATCTCTGTGATCAATTCTTACGAAGCTACGTGTTTCTTCCTCTTTTTGCTCTGCCATTCTAAGTCAGGTTGCTTCCTAGATTACCCTTATAAAACATTCCTCAGATTCACAACCCAATGTGCCAACAAGTTGCTATGTCTGATGTCAACAACACAAGAAAAACCAAGTTAAAAAAGCATGTGCTTCTTAAAATGTTTATTACTTTAATCTCTGATGAGCTAGTATTTATCACACAACCCCGGTTGTATAAAATATATTTCTGGAGAATGGTGGACATTGGGCAGGATTTCCTGTTTCTCGAGCCTGAGGCTTTGAGTACAAAATGTGGAATGTTATCAATAAGAGAATCAATGAAAGAAGAGAATGGATCCATTGAGATTACTGCTGATAGAAAGACAGTAATCAGTCTTGTCCCCTGCTTCAACCTAAAATGTTGACTGTTTCTCCTTCCATAGATGCTATCTGATCTGCTGTGTCTCCAGCATTTTCTGTTTTTGTTTTTTTTTCCAATATTAGCAAGTTACTAAAAACACAATGCTGGAAGAACTCTGCAGGTCAGGCAGCATCCGTGAGAAAAGAGTAGCCAACGTTTCGGGCCGAGACCCTTCATCAGGAATGGGGGGGAGGAGAGGGCCGAAGCCCAGTAATAGAGATAGGGGAGGGGAAGGGCTAGAGGCACCAGATGGAGAGCCAGAGGAAGGATAAAGGGGGGAGGGGATAAGCATGAAAGAACTGTAGAGGAAAAGGAGCAGAAAGTTGAAAAGGGAGAGAGGCAGAGAGGGACCTGGGATAGGGGAAGGGGGAGGGGGAGGGAATTACTGGAAATTGGAGAATTCAATGTTCATACCACCAGGCTGGAGGCTACCCAGACGGTATATGAGGTGTTGCTCCTCCAACCTGAGTTTGGCCTCATTGTGGCAGTAGAGGAGGCCATGTATGGACATATCTAGATGGGAATGAGAGGCAGAGTTGAAGTGGGTGGCAACCGGGAGATCCTGTCTATTGTGACGGATGGAGCAGAGGTGCTCGACGAAGCGGTCCCCCAATCTGTGTCGGGTCTTGCCGATGTAGAGGAGGCCACACCGGGAGCACCGGATGCAGTAGACAACTCCAGCAGACTCGCAGGTGAAGTGTTGCCTCACCTGGAAGGACTGTCTGGGGCCTGGAATGGTGGTAAGGGGGGAGGTGTGGGAACAGGTGTAGCATTTGCACTTGCAGGGATAAGTGCCAGGTGGGAGTTCTGTGGGGAAGTTATTAATTAGCAAGTTATTAATTTTGTTTCATAGGTGGCATGCTTTGAGATTTCCTTTAGGAAGTTTGGTCACTAACTCCTGTACTCTCTCTTCTCTATTACATCTGAAGCTAATGAAGTTGTGTTCAGATCTGTGGTTAGTTGCTGGTTAACGATGGGACACGGTGTGGGAAATGCTAAAATGCTTTGGCTTGATTTCAAGATTTTTGTACCAGCTGGTTCCTCTTAGATACAGGTGCATTAATGGGCATGCTTCTTGGAGTGCAACTTGAGTGAGAAGACAGTGAACGTGTGCTGAGCAGGACAAGCTGTCAGGAGGAGAAGGTATAGATAAAGTGTAGCAGCCCATATATATGCACAGGGGGGATTCTCCCATCCAAACCCAAACAGGAAACAGCTATTATTGAAGTTTGCCACCTGTTACCTGTGATGAGATCCTTTTTAAGCGCAGATGGAAATGGTAGCAACATCTTGAAATTTGCAATCCACCATTGTATAGTGGAGGTCATTGAAGCTCTCAGAGTTTCATTGTCACTTGGTAGAGAGTAAAATGTTTCGTTATATGTGCTTGCCATCAACTTTATTCACATCGCTTACAGTATAGATAATGCATGTCAAGATTAATTCAACAAACCAGATTCCTTTCTCTCAATATGTAGCTGCTTAGCACAGAAAACAAATAATACAGGACAATTCCCAGTATCCTGGGAACAGTCATGTTGTCTTTCTTCTGTGGTAGTCTGTTATGTCATTGTATTAGTGAAAGGGAGACCATAGTGATGAAGATATGGTTTGTGATTTCTAAGCACCACCAAACCACCTGTGATAAACATGCTGTCACAGAAAACATGATATCGCAGATCACTGATATTTAGAAAGAGTGTTTCTGCTGTCAGCACTGCCCTGGTGAAGGCTTCCTGGACTTGACAGACTGGGTGAGGTGGTTTACTGTCTTCTCTCCAACCACATTATCATGAGACGCAGTGCTTGCAATGATTATCCAACATGCAGTGTGGGAGCAAGACTGAGGAGTGGCAGGATGAGGAGGAGGAAATGAGTGAACATCTGAAAAGCTGGGAAATCAGTAACCCACTCAAACAGCATTTATAACAATTTACGAAATCCCAATTCCACACTCATTAGCTAACATTCTGTTATGTTTATCATCCCACAAATACAGAGGCAATATATCTTGTTAAAAATGGGCCAAAATGTACAAAATTGAAAAACACTGTGAAATTGCTACTTCAGTGAAAAGAAAAGAGAGGCATGAGAGAAAAAGAATAAGCTTCTTTCTCCATGTTCCCTCATATTGCATCAACTGTGCTGTGTCTGGCTGAGTGTCAGCCTCTTTTCGGTTGCATATCCCTGTGCCCATTGCTGCAGGAAGCTTTTGGGGAGGTTCCTGGATCAAAGTCCCCCGTGAATTACAACACACAGCTCATTGTACGCCTGGTGCCTGACATCTCCATGAAGTACTCAGACCTAACAGATCACTGGGGGACACTGAAGGGACGATCAGTGTCCAACATTCAGCTCAATAACCTGTGTGCAGAGATGTTGCTGGTAAAAGTTGTTAAGACCATCTGAGATCAAGTGAGCTGAATGACAGATTAGTCAATAAACCAATATATAATAGAGAAGTGTGACGCCATTACTGCTCAGTGTTCAACACCATCATTCCCTTAGTACTAATCAATAAGCTTTAAAACATGTGTCTCTGTATCTCCCTCTGCAACTGGATAATTGATTTCCTTATTGGGAGAGCACAGTCAGTGCAGATCACAAATAACATCTCCTTGCTGACAATCAAAACAGGTGCACCTAAAGGATGCATGCTAAGCACACAGCTCTACTCTCTCAACATTGATGGTTAGGAACAGCTCAAACACCATCTATAAATTCGCCAGTGACACCATTGTTGTTTGCAGAATCTTGAAGGCGATAAGGAGGTAAATAGGAGTAAGATACAGTAGATCGGCAGGTTGAGTGGAGTCACAACAGCAACCTTACACATAACATCAGAAAGACCAAAGAATTGATTGTGGACTTCAGGAAGGGGAATTTGGGAAAACACACACTAGTCTTCAATGAGGAGTCAGTGTTGGAAAATGTGAGCAACCTCAGATTCCTGAACGTTAACATCTCAGAGGATTGATCCTGAGCCCAACACTTCATGAAAAAGGCACACCAGCGGCTATACCTCATTAGGAGTTTGAGGAGAACTGGTACTTCAATGACTCGAGCAAATTTCTGCAGATGTACTGTGGAGGCATCACAGCCTAGAATGGAGACTTCAATGCAAAGGGGTGTAGACCAGCACAACCCACCCCACCATCCCGTCATCAAAGACATTTTCAGAAGATGGTGCCTAGAGAAGTGGCATCTGTCATTAAGAACCCTCACCATCTGGGACATACCCTCTTCTTACTACTACCATTTTGGAGGAGGTACAAGAGCCTGAAGGCACACTCCCAATATTTTAGAAAGAGCTTCTTCCCAGCACCCCTCCCCCCAGCTATCAGGTTTCTGAATGGTCCATGAACATGACCTTGCTCTTTTTGCCAGTGCTGCTCGGGGGTGGGGGGGGGGGGTTAAACTAGATGTGCAGGGGGCAGGGATCCAGAATACAAGAGAAGATGATATGATGAAGGATAAGGGACAGGTGGGGAATACATGTTTCCCAAATATTAATTGTGTAAAGGAGAAAGGTGAGACAGAACATGTGTTGGAAAAGTTACATGTACAGAGGGTTGGTCAGAAGGAGCATGGGGTTAAATGTGTAGAAGGTTTGGGTGATCTTGAGAAGGTCATCAAAATTCAAGATGCAATTAGCCCGATGGAAGTTCAAGGAGCTGGGTTAGGTACAATAGACAGTGTTTTAAGCAAAGAGAGGAGGAATGGGCTAAGAATTCTATACTTGAATGCGCGTAGTGTCAGAAATAAGACAGATGAGTTTGAAGCTCAGATGAAAATGGGGAACTACAATATTGTTGGGATAACGGAGACATGGCTGCAAGGGGATCAGGCCTGGGAACTGAGTGTACCAGGGTATACGTGCTATCGTAGAGACAGAAATATGGGAAGAGGGGGTGGGGTGGCCCTATTGGTGAGGAATGAGATTCAGTCCTTAGCAAGGGGTGACTTAGGAACAGGGGAAGTAGAGTCTGTGTGGATTGAGCTGAGGAACAGTAAGGGTAAAAAGACCCTAATGGGTGTTGTGTACAGGCCCCCAAACAGTAGCGTGGATATTGGGTACAAGTTGATTAGGGAGTTAACATTGGCATGTGCTAAAGGTAATGCAGTCTTTATGGGAGATTTCAACATGCAGGTGAACTGGGAGAATCAGGTAGGTGCTGGACCCCAGGATAGGGAGTTTGTGGAGTGTCTAAGGCAGAGGTCGGCAACCTGCGGCTCCGGAGCCACATGCGGCTCTTTCATCTCTGTGATGCGGCTCCTCGTGGTTTGTTAGCTTTTGAAATGTAATTCGAAATTTGAAGATTATGGTGATCTTGTACAATCTGAAAACTTTGTGGAGACCCCATTTCCTGGCACAGTGGAACCGGCTCACAATTAGCCACCGTTCCGGCTAAGGGAGATAGCCTACAGGGGTTTGTGAGTACGTGTCTTTTGGAGCATCCGCGCCCACGGGGACGGGTTGAGGGAGGCTTTAAAGCAAGGCTGTTTAGTTCGAATAAAGTTATCTTTGACTGCAATGTCGTTATTTTAGCGCTGCGTGTAGCACACCGCTACAACGTGTTTTTTATCGCTATTAATATACATCACCACTGCCAATGCCTGACACCCGCCAGTGCGCGCTTTCTTTTAATTCTTCGATCCAAGGTAGGCTAACTATGGAGTAACCTTCAACCCAACGTCTTTTTTTCGGAGTTCAAAATGTTTTTGTTGCATGCAGAAATGTAATTTCGTTTTCTCTGCAGGAGTTCATCAATTTCATAAATGCAACACATTATAGTTTGTTTATGCATAGCATAAAGGCAAAAAAAACCCGTTGTATGCAGTGTTATTTCATTTTGTGGCTCCCAGTGTTTTCTTTTCTGTGGGAAATGGGTCCATATTGGCTCTTTCAGTGGTAAACGTTGCCGACCCCTGGTCTAAGGGATGTATTTTTGGAACAGCTTGTGTTTGAGCCAACCAGGAACGAGGCTATTTTGGACTTGGTGATGTGTAATGAACAGGAATTGATAAGTGATCTTGAAGTAAAGGAGCCATTAGGAAGTAGTGATCATAACATGATAAGTTTTTATCTACAATTTGAGAGGGATAAGGGCAGATCAGAGGTGTCAGTGTTGCAATTAAATAAAGGAGACTACGGAGCCATGAGGGAAGAGCTGGCCAAAGTTAAATGGGCGGATGCCCGGGCAGGAAAGACAGTGGATCAGCAGTGGCAGATATTCTTGGGGATAATACAAAAGATGCAAAAGCAGTTCATTCCAATGAGAAGGAAGGATTCAAAGAGGGGGAAGGGACCACAGTGGTTGACAAAGGAAGTCAGAGATTGTATAGCATTAAAGAAAAAGAAGTATGACAGGGCTAAGATGAGTGAGAATACAGATGATTGGGAAAGTTTTAAGGGACAGCAGATCTTAACTAAAAAAGCAATACGGAGAGAAAAAATCAGGTATGAGCTCAGTCTAGCCAGGAATATAAAAGGGGATAGCAAAAGCTTTTTTAGCTATGTGAAGAGAAAGAAGATAGTTAAGAACAATGTTGGCCCCTTGAAGAATGAATTGGGAGAAATTGTTATGGGAAACAGGGAAATGGCAACAGAATTTAATGCGTACTTTAGATCTGTCTTCACCAGGGAAGACACAAGCAATCTCCCAGATGTATGGATGGGCCAGGGTCATAAGATATCAGAGGAATTGAAACAGATTGACATTAGGAAAGAAACTGTGATGAGTAGACTGATAGGACTGAAGTCTAATAAATCCCCGGGTCCAGATGGTCTGCATCCGAGGGTTCTAAAAGAGGTGGCTCAGGAAATTGCGGATGCATTGGTAATCATTTTCCAATGTTCCTTAGATTCAGGATCAGTTCCTGAAGATTGGAGAGTGGCTAATGTTATCCCACTTTTCAAGAAGGGAGGGAAGGAGAAAAAGGAGAACTATCGCCCTGTTAGCCTAACGTCAGTCGTGGGGAAGATGCTTGAGTCCATTATTAAGGACAAAATAGTGGCACATCTTGATGGCAGTAATAGGATTAGGCCGAGCCAGCATGGATTTACCAAGGGCAAATCATGCTTGACTAATTTGTTGGAGTTTTTTGAGGGTGTAACAAGGATGTTAGACGAGGGTAAGCCAGTGGATGTAGTGTACCTAGATTTTCAGAAGGCATTCGATAAGGTGCCACATAGGAGATTGGTGAGTAAAATCAGAGCTCATGGCATTGGGGGCAGGGTTTCAACATGGATAGAAAACTGGTTGGCAGATAGAAAGCAAAGGGTAGCAGTGAATGGCTGTTTCTCGGACTGGCTGGAGGTGACTAGTGGGGTACCACAGGGCTCTGTATTGGGACCACAGCTCTTTACGATTTATGTCAATGATTTAGATGAGGGCATTGAAAACTATATCAGCAAGTTTGCTGACGATACTAAACTGGGTGGCAGAGTGACATGCGAAGAGGACGTTAGGAGAATACAGGGAGACTTGGATAGGCTGGGTGAGTGGGCAGATACTTGGCAGATGTCATTCAATGTGAATAAATGTGAAGTTATCCACTTTGGAAGCAGGAACAAGAGGGCAGAGTATTGTCTGAACGGTGTCGAGTTAGGTAAGGGAGAAATGCAAAGTGACCTAGGAGTCCTAGTTCATCAGTCAATGAAGGTGAATGAGCAAGTGCAACAGGCAGTGAAGAGGGCAAATGGAATGTTGGCCTTTATTACAAGGGGAATTAAGTACAAGAGCAAGGATGTCTTTTTGCATTTTTACAGGGCCCTGGTGAGACCGCACCTGGAATATTGTGTACAGTTTTGGTCTCCAGGTTTAAGGAAGGACATTCTGGCAATTGAGGAAGTGCAGCGTAGATTCACTAGGTTGATTCCTGGGATGGCAGGGCTGTCTTACGTGGAGAGATTGGAGAGATTGGGCTTGTACACACTGGAATTGAGGAGATTGAGAGGGGATCTGATTGAAACGTTTAAGATAATTAAGGGATTTGATAGGATTGAGGCAGGAAATATGTTCCAGATGTTGGGAGAGTCCAGTACCAGAGGGCATGGATTGAGAATAAAAGGTCAGTTATTTAAAACAGAGTTGAGGAAAAACTTTTTCTCCCAGAGAGTTGTGGAGGTGTGGAATGCACTGCCTTGGGAGACGGTGGAGGCCAATTCTCTGGATGCTTTCAAGAAGGAGCTAGATAGATATCTGATGGATAGGGGAATCAAGGGATATGGGGACAAGGCAGGGACTGGGTATTGATAGTGAATTATCAGCCATGATCTCAGAATAGCGGAGCAGACTCGAGGGGCCGAATGGTCTACTTCTGCACCTATTGTCTATTGTCTTTTTATTTTACGTTATTCATTTTCTTATTTACTTATTGTTTAGAACTTGATGTACTTTTTATTTTGTGTTGTACTACTGCCACAGAATAACACATTTCATGATGTATCTCGGTGATAATAAACCTGATTTTGATTCTGGATCATTCTATGCCTAAACTGAGTAGGACGTTAGCCTGTAAAACAACAGTGACCACTATTCAGAAAGTAATGCTCAGGGATGGCATTGAGAACATTACAGACAAATCCCATCTTCACCAGAGGCTTTGACCTGCGTAAAATAATTGCTGTTTCAGATACAATGCGATTCATTATGAGGCAGAGTGCTTCTCTTAAACTACAAGACTTTGAAAACCGTCCAGTTGTTTTGTTCAGAGTTTTGTCAGCTATCTCTTTTTCCGCAAACAATCAATCCACACCCATGATTGCTGTCACCTACCAATTTAAAACTTCCTGTCACAAAACCTGTGGCTTTGTGGCACTGTTCCACTAAGAAACAATTCATGTTATCACTATAATCAGTAGAAAGGGAAGGACGCTATCCATAATTGTACACATTTTGTTTTAAAGCATGGCTTCATACAAAAGATTATACATCATCTGTGGAATAAAACTGATATGTCATTGTTTCAAAAATATTACCTAGGTGACTAACGTAAAGGGCAATTACATCTAAAGCTTAGCAATGTTGCGAAAGCTTTTTAAGATTTTTGGTCCAGCCGTAAAACATATTTTCACTTGAATACTTGAAACTACACTGGAGTCTTGAGCACTCCCAGATTCCTCACCACTTTGCACGGTATCCTTGTGTGGAAACATATCCCCTTCACTCATCGTCACTATGGGAAGGCATAGTGTACTGTGCCCTTCATTTGGTCTCAAGAAGTGAGTTTAAAAATATAAGAAAAAAGGTGGGAAATGTGTGTGTGCACAGTGAGATGAAGCAGTGGAGGTGAGGGGGGAAATGGTGGTGATAGTAGCAAGCTAACTGAACCTTTTTAACTTGATGCTCCGACCTCTGAGTGTATTCAGACGGAGACCAAGTTTAGGACAATGGAAGGGTGAACAAACATGTGAATATACTGAAAATGTAGAAGATGATCCCCAATAATGAATGGCAGACTATATATTGTTGTTCCAATTTCTTTAGTTACTCATTTACCTTATGTAGATATGTGGTTTGCCCTTACATTATGTACTGACGTTATTTCCGAGTGTGCACATTTACCCCAGCCTCACTTACCATAGGCAAGCTTTGTAAGAGCATAACTTAAGTTATTAGATGACTTCATTTCACAGCAGGCTAATGATACAGTGTGTGACCAGTTGTATTTAATTCAATCTATGTGAATAGGAATCAAAATGGAGAACAGATCATGGTAATCTTCAATAGGAGGTCATCTTAATTGACCTAACAAACCAGTTGAATTTCTAACCCTCTTTGGTTTAATGAAGTCTCTCACAACTCGGTGTCTAAAGAAAAACTGACTGACCTTACTGTTTCCAGCAGTTGCCTCTCAGCTTCAGGAAGCTCATTTCAATTCCAACCTTGGGCATCGCTGGCTTATTTTTCCAGTGGCACTGCGAGTTACTCAGGGTATTCAGCAAATTGCTCCCACTGTTATAAAATGGCAAAAGAGTCAAAAGGAGTTGATATGAGCACATGAAAAAGAATTTTTTACAGGGACACAAGGAAAGGGAAAAATGCAAAGCAATGCTATGGCTATTTTGGCATTACGATGGACTTTTTTGTTCTAATTGTGTTCTTTCTTGTGTAATGCCCTGATTCCCATCTTTACTGTCATGCTGTAGGTATTTCGTTTAGCAGCTCTGTTCTGCTTTCAGCCTGTTTGGGTTACTGTTGAAGATAAGGGATGATGTGGAATGTGTGCCATCCAGTTAGCGGGAGGTTTTCTTGGTGAGGGCCGTTGAGGTTGGGCTTGAGGCTTTGGTTCACAAGGAGATGGAGAGAGAAGACATTGGGGAGAACCGGTTGTAGCATACAATCCGGTGGGAGACCCGTTTGTTCGAGATGGATAGTAAGTGACGTTCGTAAGGTGGTGTGGGCGTTCACACAGGCCAAGGGCCCAGTGCGTGAGTGACAGAGAAGTTCAAGATGAGCTCCAACTTGTGCACATTTGATGATTTAATTAGAATGGGCCCTTTTTGTTATTCTTTGCTAACCCTTCAGTTAAGATTCATAAGTATATTTCCTTTAATCATGCAGTGTACTGTCTGTTATTTCATGGCATTAATTTGTAACGGAGTAGCAAATTACACAGCACCCACACAAACTGGGGTTTGGGGTGGGACGAGTCATCTCAACCTCACGAGCTTGGCTGGACTTGACAGTGTCTTCCCTAGACTTGTGCAGCTAAGGAAACCAGGACATTTCACTTTAAAAACTTATGTTTAACTCATATTTCTCTTATGAACGTTGTGTATCTAATGCTATGTGCCTGTGCTGCTGTTGTAGGTACGGTTGTCATGCATATATGTACTTGTGCAGATGACAATAAACTTGACTTTGACTGGTACTGATGGGTTGTCCCTGGAAACCAGCACAGACGCAATAGGCTGAAAAGACTCTTTGAGTGTGATTATAAGGTAAGAAAAGATATTTTTTAATGCAGTAAAAACAGGGACTTCACATTGGCCCCAGTCCCAACCTCCACTGTCATCTTTGTGGAGTTTGCATGTTCTCCCTGTCACCACATGATTACTTCTGGGTACCAGCTTTCTCCCTTAACTCAAAATTATGCAAGTTGGTAGATTAGTTGCTGAATATAGATTCCCACAGCATGTAGATAAGTAGAATCTAGGGGAACTTGGTGGGAAAGAGGGTAGAATAAAGTGGGTTAGGGTAGGATTGATGCCAATGAGTATTTGATGGTTGGATCAGACCGTTTTTACACTGCTTCTCTAGGACTTCATCACACCTTATTGAAACAGTTGGTCAGGCCATTGAATTGATTCTTCAGAAAGTAATTTCAAATTTTTATTTAGGTGCCTTTTAAAATGTACAAAAATACACTTCAAAGGATCAAGGTTTTTAAAGAAATTCTTTCTCTTTTCCTCTTTTTCTCTTTTTAAGGAAAATCAGTTAATAATAGCTTAGTAGCTCAAGCGCAATTAGCGAAGCAGATCCTATTTTGGGGGGTGGGGGTGGGATTCCCCTTTTACAGTGGGCAGTCTGATATGTAGTGTTCACCCTACCCTTCATATGCTGTACATCTTGCCCGACTTTCACTACACTGGTTGGGTTGGGTCTCAATAAATTTGTTAAAATGATCTTCACTATACTTAGCAATGTCTTCCTCAGAAAGACCCAGAAGCCTAACAATGGAATCTTAAAAGGATAATCAGTCATTACTGTATCTGCTGGGCAGTGACTAAAGCAACATAATGAAGATGAATAACAACAACAGGATGTATGCCAAATTACATTGGACTTACTGACTGCAAGCTGTATTCCTTTTGCAATGGTTAACCTATTTTTCATCGTACATTTATTCTTAGTAATAGAATCATTCAATACCTCACATGAAACCATATTCAATGATCAGCATGAAGTAATATTCAAATTTCACTTATTTGCCATGTGCCAAGTGCCTTTTGATCTAGTTGAGTGTCTATGTTGATCACACATAAATATTTATTTACAGTATACAGTTATTTGAGACACATCGGGACCAGTACATTTTGGCCCAATTAAGCTGAAGTTTCACGGAAGTAGTTAAAAAGGTATAAAAAAGACAAACTAATGTTTAACTGAGCAACAAACTATGTATTTAAATAATATACAGAATATAGTAGACCACTACCGAAACTACTACAGTACTATAAAATGGTGTATTATTCTATTTATCTTCTTATGCTCCTACTAGTTATTGCCAGAGGAATTAATTCATTGTATGCTGATGTGTTCTTTTGATAGACTGTAAATGAACACAATCCTCCCCAACCTGGATCAACACATTGACATCATGTGGAGGCTTGCGATGCCAACTCAGGGCCGCCCGTTTGGAATGGCTGTGGACGAGATGCCAGACCAAGATCAATGCAACCCCGGGCCACACTTCAGTTAGAACAGCAGACAACAACAATGAACAAAATCAGCATAGACACCTAGAGCAGATAATGGACTGCCTTCAAGCAGTGTTTCATTGATTGCATTCTCCAGATCATCACTCTAATTGATACATTCAAGAAGATTGTCAATACCGTCAAGCCCTTTGAAGCAAAATTGTTTCATATTCACTCATGGCCTTTTCCGGCAGCTCCTGGATGCTTGAAACCACTCTGAGCAAAAAGGTTCCGAATTGTCTTACTGTTTATTACTCCCCAACTATCAGTGAGAAAAATCACGGCTTGTTGAGCACAAACATGCAAGAGGCACAATTTGAAAACGGTTTGCTCCAACCATGGAGAAATGTCTAATAGCCACACGATGAGCACATGACTGGCTCTAGTTAGAAAATGTTTAACAACAATCTCCTCCCCCAATTAAGCAGCATATTGTCACACATAATCAAAGAAAATCCTGGCTATTTCCTTGATTTCTTTTTGTCCCAAGTAAGTGGTTGCTCTGATTGACAAAAAGCCCAATTAACAGAAATCCAATATATTAACAATTAGGCATACATCTGGTATTTTACAGCTGAAGTGACCTAAAAATCTTCTTCAAAGCACAAATCAACAATAAATGGACGTGTTAAAAGAAAATTAATCAGCGGAGGACACACAGAAAGAACTATGACACACCCACATGAGCTCCAACATCTCCAGATGAGCCTGCAATTTCAGTCATCTGAGGCGGACATTCAGGAAATCTTCAAGAAGGTGAATCCACAAAAGACATCAGGTCCTCACCCCGCACTAAACATCTGTGCGGTCTGACCGCCCGGAGTGTTTACAGACAGAGACCCTCACCCCACACTAAACATCTGTGCGGTCTGACCGCCCGGAGTGTTTACAGACAGAGTCCCTCACCTCGCACTAAACATCTGTGCGGTCTGACCGCCCGGAGTGTTTACAGACAGAGTCCCTCACCTCGCACTAAACATCTGTGCGGTCTGACCACCCGGAGTGTTTACAGAGTCCCTCACCCCGCACTAAACATCTGTGCGGTCTGACCGCCCGGAGTGTTTACAGACAGAGTCCCTCACCCCGCACTAAACATCTGTGCGGTCTGACCGCCCGGAGTGTTTACAGACAGAGTCCCTCACCTCGCACTAAACATCTGTGCGGTCTGACCGCCCGGAGTGTTTACAGACAGAGTCCCTCACCTCGCACTAAACATCTGTGCGGTCTGACCGCCCGGAGTGTTTACAGACAGAGTCCCTCACCTCGCACTAAACTTCTGTGCGGTCTGACCGCCCGGAGTGTTTACAGACAGAGTCCCTCACCCCGCACTAAACATCTGTGCGGTCTGACCGCCCGGAGTGTTTACAGACAGAGTCCCTCACCCCGCACTAAACATCTGTGCGGTCTGACCGCCCGGAGTGTTTACAGTCAGAGACCCTCACCCCGCACTAGACATCTGTGCGGTCTGACCGCCCGGAGTGTTTACAGACAGAGACCCTCACCCCCCACTAAACATCTGTGCGGTCTGACCGCCCGGAGTGTTTACAGACAGAGTCCCTCACCCCGCACTAAACATCTGTGCGGTCTGACCGCCCGGAGTGTTTACAGACAGAGTCCCTCACCCCGCACTAAACATCTGTGCGGTCTGACCGCCCGGAGTGTTTACGGACAGGGACCCTCACCCCGCACTAAACATCTGTGCGGTCTGACCGCCCGGAGTGTTTACGGACAGGGACCCTCACCCCGCACTGAACATCCGTGCGGTCTGACCGCCCGTAGTGTTTACAGAGTCCCTCACCCCGCACTAAACATCTGTGCGGTCTGACCGCCCGGAGTGTTTACAGAGTCCCTCACCCCGCACTAAACATCTGTGCGGTCTGACCGCCCGGAGTGTTTACAGTCAGAGTCCCTCACCCCGCACTAAACATCTGTGCGGTCTGACCGCCCGGAGTGTTTACAGACAGAGACCCTCACCCCGCACTAAACATCCGTGCGGTCTGACCGCCCGGAGTGTTTACAGTCAGAGTCCCTCACCCCGCACTAAACATCTGTGCGGTCTGACCGCCCGGAGTGTTTACAAACATTTATCCTCACAATTCTACGGTATGAAGTTCCCACCTGCTGCAGTAAGGCATCAATTGTACCACTGCCGAAGCAGACCCTACTGACCTGCTGTGTGAGTACCGTCTGGTGGCACTTACCTCAACCATAATGAAGTGCTTTGCGAGCTTGGTTATGGGTCAAATCAGCTGCTGCTTTGAATCCATTATAATTTGCCTACCACTGTAGCAGGTCAGCAGCAGGTTTGATCTTCCTGAATCTTCATTCTGCTCTGAACCACCTGGACAACAGCAACTCATACAGGAGCTTGCTGAGCATTGACTGCAGCTCAGTGTTCAACACAATTATCCCATCCAACATCATCATCATCATCAACACTTCCCTCTTCAACTGGATACTTGACTTCCTTATCAGCAGATCTCAGCCAGTGAGGATTGGTAACAACACCTCCTCCTCACTGACCATCGATCCAGGTGCACCTCAAGGCTGCATGTTTCCCCACCTGCTCTACACTCTGTGGCTAAGCACAACTTCAATGTCATCTTCAGATTTGCCAATGATACTCCTGTTACTGGATGAATCACAGGTGGTGATGAATCAGCTTACTGGAATGAGATTGGTTGGGAGGTGCTGTGAAAATTAACCTTGTTCAATGGCAGCAAAACTTAGAGAGGAGATAGGAGATTTAGAAGATTTTGAAGTTTGTATCTGTACATTGAAACATACAGTTAAACGAGTTGTTTGCGTTGTCAGATCAGTGAGGAGTGTGCTTATCAGTCCACAAGTGCTGCCACACTTCTGATGCTGAGATGGTATACCCAAAGCTCACTAACCATAACTGTACATCTTTAGCAAGTGGGAGGAGATTGAAGCACCCAGAGGAGAAGCTCACACAGCTACGGGGAGAACATACAACTTCCATACAGGCAGCAGTGGAAGTAGTACCCCAAACAGTGATTGCTGGAGCTGTAATAACATTACACTAACCTCTACACTCCCTTGTTGACTTCAGGAAGGGGAAGGAGAGCAATCATGCACCCGTCTTCATTCAGAGAAAATCAGCACCTTTAAATTCCTTGGCATATCTGATGACCTCTCCTGGGCCCAGCACACAGACACAATCATAAGAGTGTAAGGACACTGGCATAATAAACGTTTCATTTGTAACCAATTTATACAAATCGTATAAGTATCCTGACTGGTTGTATCATTGACTGTTCGAATGGACAGGAATGGGAGAAGCAGAAGAGAGTAGCAGACTCAGTCACCATTAGTAGTATCCACTATCTGACAAAAAGGCACTATCTATCAAAGATCCACACCAAATGGCAAAATCCAAATCATCAATCATTATCCATCAGCAACAATTGCCGCCATCCAGGCCATGCTCTCTTCATGAATGAGATACAAGAGCCTTAGGGCCCATACCACTAGGTTCAGGAACAGTTATTACTCTTCAACCATCAGGCTCTTGTACCAACATGGACATCTTCATTCACCTCAACTTTGAGCACATCCTATGGACTCATTTTCAAGGCCTTTACAACTCATGTTCTCAGTATTATTTGTTTATTATTATTATGTTTAATATTATTAGTATTGTTTTATTTTTGTATTTACACAGTTGGTCTTCTTTTGCACGTTGGTTGCTGTCAAACTTTTTTGTAGTTTTTTGTTGATTCTTTCGTACCTTTCAGGAACAGAGGCAGCATCTCCAACACCATCACACTGAGCAAGGGGGCTCCCCAGGGCTGTGTGCTCAGTCCACTGCTGTTCACTCTGCTGACCCACGACTGTGCTGCAACACACAGCTCAAACCACATCATCAAGTTCACCGATGACACGACCGTGGTGGGTCTCATCAGCAAGAACGATGAGTCAGCTTACAGAGAGGAGGTGCAGCGGCTAACGGACTGGTGCAGAGCCAACAACCTGTCTCTGAATGTGAACAAAACAAAAGAGATGATTGTTAACTTCAGGAAGGCACGGAGCGACCACTCCCCACTGAACATTGACGGCTCCTCGGTAAAGGTCATTAAGAGCACCAAATTTCTTGGTGGCCGAGAACACCAGCTCCATAGCAAAGAAAGCCAGCAGCGTCTCTACTTTCTGCGAAGGCTGAGGAAAGTCCATCTCCCACCCCCCATCCTCATCACATTCTACAGGGGTTGTATTGAGAGCATCCTGAGCAACTGCATCACTGCCTGGTTCAGAAATTGCACCATCTCGGATCACAAGACCCTGAAGCGGATAGTGAGGTCAGCTGAGGAGATCATTGGGGTCTCTCTTTCCACCATTACGGACATTTTCACTACACGCTGCATCCGCAAAGCAAACAGCATTATGAAGGACCCCACGCACCCCTCTTACAAACTCTTCTCCCTCCTCCCTTCTGGGAAAAGGCATTCTGGCTCTCACGACCAGACTATGTAACAGTTTCTTCCCCCAAGCTATCAGATTCCTCAATACCCAGAGCCTGGACTGACACCTTACTGCCCTACTGTCTTGTTTATTATTTATTGTAATGCCTGCACTGTTTTTGTGCATTTATGCAGTCCTGGCTAGGTCTGTAGTCTAGTGTAGTTCTTTTTCTGTGTTGTTTTTTACGTAGTTCAGTCTAGTTTTTGTACTGTATCATGTAACACCATGGTCCTGAGAAAACGTCTCATTTTCTACAATGCACTGTACCAGCAGTTATGGTTGAAATGACAATAAAAGTGATTTGATTTGACTTTATGTTTTATTGTGAATGCCCACAAGAAAATGAATCTCAGTATAGTATTTGGAGACATATACAAACTTTGATAATAAATTTACTTTGACCTTTGATCTACAGTTTGGCAACACTATGACCACTTTGCACTAAAATGGGCATTTATTTTCTGTTGGAATTGGATTTTATTGTCAAATTTGTGGATAGTTTATGTTTAATTTAGGCTCTTCTCGTGAATGCTGCTTATTTGATTCTCTGTGCCTCTGATGCTGCTGCAGCTTTTATATTGAACCTATGCATACGACTAACTTGATTCTGACTTTTGAAGGATATTGGGTAAGGATATTCCAAATGCAAGACTAAGATAGGTATGTTGTCAGTTTAAAAAAAGGGAGCAGAAGAAGTCAGGCTTGGAGGACTGGAGAATCCTGAGTGGAGTTACTGTAAGTTTATATACGGTTAGGAAGGGAGGAGGTCTAAGACCATGAATGGATTTATTTATGGAAGAGAACAAGGAGCCCATAGGAGGTCAACAAAAAGGACTGACAACATCATAGCTACAACATGTTATAGCTCTCTTAATGCTTGGAATCCTAATTGGCTTTTTGTAAGGGCAATCCATTTTTTTCCATTCCCTGAATCCTATCCATATTATCTAGGATCAACCCCAATTGCTCTTGGAAGCAAACTGCCCAACATTAAAGAAAATGAATTCAATAGGTGCCTTTGAGCTGTAAGCTAGGGTACTAGATCTAATTGGAGGTGATGCTCCTGATCACTGGCTAGTGCTAATGTGGGAAAAACATCAAATAGCCAAAGCTTGTTGAGCCAGGCATAACTTCAATATAGTGATCAAGACAAAAAGTTGAAAACGGCCCATGGCATTCTTCACACCATATATTGGGGATTCATTTATCTGTCAATGTGATAGAAACATATTGCTGTTCCATTCATCCATGTCAGGGTGGCATATGACTCAATGGATATCATGAAAGTGGTGCTGGCCTCAGCCATTTGTTCTCCTTGTCCTTCTCGGTGATAAAGGCCATGAGTATGGAAGTGAGGCCGAAAAAGATTCAGAATGTAGTTCTAGAGCATCTTGTAAACGGGCCAAACTACAGATGAGTGTGGGGAGTATTGTTGCCTCATGGTAGGTTGCTCACTTATAATATACAGCTAATCACAAGGACTCCTTGAACCATGGCATCAAAGTTCACAACCTCCACAGCCAAGGACACGGACAGCACTTCCACTGAAGCTGAAAGTAGTTGATACTTCAAACTAACAACAGTACTTTATTAAAGAAAAGCTTATAGTATGAAGACAGTATTCTTTCTGCTGCTGTTTAACCGTTCAAAATGATAATATATTTTAAGAAAACAGGCAGTAAAACCATATAAAGATTTGTAATTATAGATTACAGGTTACATGTATAAGAGAGTGAAGCATGCCTGTTTCATATGTTAACATGACTTGCAGTAAATTAAGATCTAGACTATAAGAAAATAGTTAAACGCACGGGGCATAGAATTAACTGTGAACAGCCTCCTCAGTCACAAAGGGCACTTCAGCTTGATTTGATCTTGTTCACATTTGCAGCACTGAATAGGGAACTGGATGTTGAATGTAGATTATAGATGTCACAGTGAGATTTTATTTGTCGGGATGTCCATTTCATTACTTGCAATATCTCGGGAAGTACTTGAAACATCATTGAGATAGCATTATTACCTCTGGACTAAATTCGTGCTTTCCTGACTTGTCCTGACTTGTCACAAATCTAAAGGAATAACCATTGAATACAGATACATAAATAGACTTCAAATGCTTCCATTTTATCATCAGAGAACGTATACAGTATACAACCTGAAATTCTTACTCTTCGCAGACATCCACCAAACATAATGGAACCCCAAAAGAATGAAAGATAGAAAAATGTTAGAACTCCAAAGCCCTTCTTCCCCCTCCCCCACACAAACAGCAACAAAGCTCCCCCCCCACCCATCTTAGCAGAAAGTGTCAGCACCCACCACCCACCAACAGCAAAGCCCCCAAAGAGAGACCAGGATCTGCAGTCAACAAAAACTATTGTTCACTCATCAGTTTGACATGCCACACTAACAAGGGACAGAGGCGTCACCCATTTCACAGTGGAAGGGAAGATCAATGAACAGTTACTGTTATGATATCACAGTCTGCTGCGTCGTTTTTTATTCTGAGATTGTGTGACTCGAGAATCAGCAGCAAACTCTCCCCAACACCAAGAGAGAGGGAGTGATTGCTCGACTACAGAGACCTTCATCCACAGAATTTGCTGTAGTGAAATCCTGACGTTGCTCCTCCTACAACGTCTCGTTCGGTGGCATCGGCCTGGATCGATTGACCACAGGGCTGCACCCCGGCACCTTGCGGACCACTCTTGGAAATGTCTGGTCACTGAGCTCTGAGCGGGAACTCATCTGCCGAGAAAAAACACAGTTTGAGTGCTGTGGCAGATCAGGACATTGGTCGAACCCCAGCCACGTTGAAATGAGAAAAAAAGAGACATTGAAGAGAGAGTTTAAGCTGTTTCTGTAGATGAGCTCAAAGAAGCAGCTATTTGGCACCATCTTAGCTCCACTCCATCTCAGTTTGATGTACATATACTCTGTAGCTACTTTGTTTACTACACCTGTACACCTGCTTATTTATGCAAATATCTAGTGCTATTGCACACAAGCCTCCAAACCCTGTGACAAGATTGAGGTTCTCTTGGAGGAGGTGGATGGTATCCAATCTCAAAACCAGGAACTAACCTGTTGACCCTCCCTCTGATCCAAGCCTTTTCACCATCCATAACAAAGCACAAATTAGGTGTGTAATGGATGAGTGGAGCTTTAACAATACCCAAGGAACTTGCCACCATCTAGAACAAAGCCACCAGTTTGATTGTCATTCCATCTTGTACACGAGCCATTCACATCCTGCACCACTGTTCTATTGTTACTTATTTTTTATTTAGAGATACAGCATGGAACTGGCCCAATGAACCGTCATGCCTAGCAACCCACCTTTCTAATCCTAGACTAACCACAGGAGAATTTACAATGACTAATTAACCCACCAACTGGTACGTCTTTGGACTGTGGAAGAGAACTGGAACTGATGAGGTCTCAGGAAGAATGGACGAGATGATGTAGGTGTTGAACTCCGAACTCTGATGCTCTAAGCTGTGTTGTGCTAACCGCTATGCTATAGTGGGCCGCTGAACTGTGACTGTAGTTTGCTCCATTTACAAGACGTATTGCAGCTACTTAACAAGTCTTCTTCAAGCATCTTTGAAGCTCGCAGCCATCACCGTAAAAAAAGATATATGCTTCAAGTTGAAGCAAAAATGAAAGCTGCTAGAGGAATCCTGCAGGTCCGGCAGCATCTGTGGAGGGAATTCTCAATTGACATTATGGGTTCTTCCAAATGTATTGAAACGGTGAAGGGAAAGTAGCTAATTTTAAAAAGCAATGTGAGGGGGAGGAGAGGGGCTGTAACTGGCTAGAGACTGGTCAGGAGAGATTGATTGGCAGATGATGTCAGGCAGGAGCAAATAGGGTAGAGATAGCCCCCCAGACTGGGAGGCGATGAGCAAAGACAAGCAGAGCTGCAGTAAATAAACTGAAGAGCAGAACCAAATGATGGAGGGATAGTGGGCAGAGAGGAACGTTGAGGGGAGGGGTCTGATGGTGAAGGGCTTATGGCCCAGGTGAGGGAAAGGAAACAAACTGCATGATAAGCGGTTGGAAAGAAGGGTAATAAAAAGGATGTGTGTAAAACAGAAGGAGACTGCAATTGACAGAGATTACCTCAAACTAGAGACTTCAAATGTTGATGCTGTTGGGTTATAAACTACCCAGGTAGAATAGGAGATGCCATCAGGTCAATGTGGGAATAGGAATTAACATGGCCTACAAACCAGGAACTCCAAATGGCCAGGGTGGATAGAGCACAGGGACTTAGCCAAGCAGTTGTCTAGTCTGCATTTTGCCTTACTGATATTGAGCGATGATGTGTTAAATGCAGAAACTGATGAGGAGAGAGCAAATGACCAAGAGAACTCTTCCCCCTTGTTCTGTCTGCGAGCAAGCAGGGTGAGAAGTCCAGGAGATGGAGAAGGTGCTGGTGAAGGCTCCATCATCCAGTGGCAGGGAATCCATGTTTCTTGAAAAAGCAGGATATCTGGTTTAGTGGAACTCCTAACTGAGAAAGATGTGGTGCAGACAGAGAAATTAAGAGAAAGGCTTGAAACCTTTGCAAACAACATGGTGGGAAAAGGTGTCCCCTAGGTTGCTGTGAGAATGAGTAAATAGATAGTTTGTCTCCCTAGAAGGGGGCAGAAAGATGGAGGTGAGAGGTGTTAAAAATAGTACAAGTTAACTTGAGGGCAAGAAACAAGTTAGCAGTGACGTAAAAAAAAAGTTCTGCATGGGTGCAGGAGGCAGCACCAAAATACAGTAGTTGTGGATTTAGCAGATAAAGAATTGGAGAGAGATTTGCAACAAGGGCTGCTCCACATTGCATTCAACATATCTTTCTTCAAGACTTCTGCAAGATACAATGTGATCATATTCCCCTCCCCATCCCTTGCTGGAAGAGCACTCTCTACGACTCCCTGCTTTGATCATCGCTCCCTCTCCCCAGGCACTTCTGCCTTCAACAAGAGGAGATGTCACACCTGTCCCTACACCTTCTCCCTCAGCTCCATCCAGGTGAAGCAAAGAGTCACAGACACCTCCTCCAACGTTGTCCGGTGAATACAGTGCACAGACTAAATGACTGGCCAGTCAAGCATCTGGACTCTGTCCCAGTGGCCATCTGGGGCATCCTGATACAATCCATTTTAATTCTTCTAACTCCTTCACTGCCAGGGTGAGAGTGCCTGAATGGACAACTGCTCAATTGTTGGAACATTGAATTCTCCAATTTTGGGTAACCTGCTTCCACTCTGTACCTTTCTTTCTTCTTCTGACCAACCTACCAGTTCATCTTAGACAACCCCTTCTTCTTCACCAACTGCTAATCCCTATCACAGTTTCTTTTCCTCTTCACCTCACTGCTGAAGACCCCACTTCAAAGTTCATCAATAGTTTCTTCTCCACTCTCTGGAACTAAACTGAAGAGCACTACACTGCCTTGGACTGTAATTTTCCTTCTCTCTCCACTTCCACAAATGTCATTATGTTTATTTTGTTATGCAAGTTTTGCATAATTTCTGTTAATTAAAATTTATGTTGACTTACACTATGACCTCTTTTTTAGTTACATTTGCTCATTAATGCAAATAACTAATCAACCAATCATATGGCAGCATGCAGACATGGTCAAGATGTTTGGCTATAATTCAGACCAAACATCGGAATGGAAAAGAAATGTGATCTAAGTGACTTTGACCGTGGAATGACAGTCGGTGCTGGACAGAATGGCTTGAGTATCTAAGAAACTGCTGATCTCCTGGGATTCTCACACACAGCAGACTCTGGAGTTTACAGAGAACGGTGTGAGAAACAGAAAGCATCCAGTGAGCGGCAGTTCTGTGGGGGGAGCACCTTGTTAATGAGAGAGGTCAGAGGAGAATGGCCAGTCTGGTTCAAGCTGACACAAAGGGGACAGTAACTCAAATAACCACACGTTACGATAGTGGTATGCAGAAGAGCATCTCTGAATGCAAAACGTGTCGAATCCTGAAGTAGATGGGCTACAGCAGCAAAAGACCATGAACATAGACTCAGTAGCCACTTTATTAGTATACCTGTTGATAATAATAATAAATAATGAATATGAATAATGAATGTATGCCGGTATTGTACTGTATAAGTATTTTATGATACAGTACTTATACCCTATCTCTGTGCATGTACTAATAAAGTTGAACCTACTCCATATGTTCTTCAGCATCACGCTCCTCCCACTGGGTTCACTATTCCCTCCCCCACCCCACACTCTTCCCATCTGCTCACCATTTCTCCCTCATTTGGTTCTACTCCTCACTTTCCCCACAATCTGCAGGCCTTTGTTCTTTCCACTCATCTCCCTCAAGCTTCTCTTGTTATTTCTATCCTTCCTTCCTCCATTTATCAATCAACCCTTCCTCACCTGGACCCATCCATCACTTGCTGAATCTTGCTCCAGCTCCCTTCACCTCACTTCTTTTTCTGGCCATCTCTCCTCTACTCTTGGTCCAGATAAAGGGTCTCAATATGAAGCATACACTCTGCATTTCCTTCCACAGATGCTGCTTGACCCACCAAGTCTCTCCAGGAGCTTGTTTTTCATAAAACCGCAGCAGAGTTCAGCATCCACAATCTTGTGTTCCCATTGAGTCACAGACCACCTGACACTAGCATTATGGCTTCCCTGGGCTCCTTGTCAATAACCCTTTGGGAGCATCTTCACTGGGTAGACAGTGACCGCCATGTCTTAATGAGCACAATTCAAAACAATTCATGGTATAGGAATGAGTATCACAAGTTTAAATAAAACCACCTGAGATTTGGGCCTGGATTCTTAAGGACCAATATTAACCAGGCTATTCATTAAACATCCTTCATGGTTTAAGACCAAGCCAACATGGCACATTTTAGTCTGTTTTCCAAGGACAAGTTGTCCCTTAGATGTGTCAAAACCCCACTGATAGCATGATCTTATGATAAACTTGGATAGGGTTGACTTATACAATCTTTTGTTAAGATTAATATCCTGAAGCACAAAGATAATACAATGAACAGACTTTGAAAGTGAGTTTCCATAGCACTGCTTAACATACTTTGTACTTTAATAGTACTTTGTTAGATCAGGCAACAGTTGCAGATCTCATACAGATTCTCTCATTGCTCACTAGACTCCACCAATCTTTATCTGTGTGGTCCTGTTTTGGGCGTTTTTTGAATCTTTCAATTATGTTACTGTGTGATGACTCACCATCTATAAATAAATCTATAAACCATCTATAAATAAATTTTATTTTGAAACACCGAACCACTGAGAAAGGGATCTGAGAAAGCTATTGTCTGTCGTAATTCTTTCTCTGAAAGATACATCATCGTGGTTCCAATTCAAAAGCATATCCTAACACACGCCTCTCTGACGCACCCTAGTTTTGTGGTTAACCTACAAAACCAGTTCATCTCCAAGAGATCAGCATCCTTCCTGCTTGGGTTTCCAACCCTCCACAAATGCTGTGGAGACTCCCAGAACTGAAGTCTTTTGGATTCTGTCACCATCAGCCAAACCCCGACAATGGATGTTAAAATAAAATTTTCCCTTCATTTTCATTGAACTCTTAGTTATAAAGTGTACTGAATGAAGTGCTGTGATGGGAGAACCTGATTGACTGAATGATGTAAAACACATCAGCTTACCATCATAACCTGCAGGACAGTATACAGCCACAGCTGTCAATTCTCTTCTCGTTTTTATGGCGTTCACCAATGACAATGAGTGAAGCAGTTTGTCTTTCAATGGAAGAGGCAACTTTGAGGATTGGTTCTTATTAACATGCAGCAGCTTGTTAGAGCTGTGCCTATTAAAGTTGACCTGGCCCTTTCTGAGGCCTGAAAAATTGCGTCCAGGGCCAATGTTGAAGAGAGAAGTTGGGAGGGGTATCAGGTGGCCATTGCCCGTTCTCTCGAAGGGTGAGCCAATCTGTTTTTGTGTAGTTTCAGCTCCTCTCCACACTTAAAAAAAGTGAAACTTTCCGTGTGATCATATGTATGTAGCATATATTGACTTGAAGAACAACATAGCGTAAACCTGGTCTCCGTCAAGTTCCGAGATAGATAGATTACAACCTTGACATATTTTGGTTTCCCCATGCCAACCGGAACCGGAAACCGGAACAGTTCTCTCAAACTGGAAAGCTGTCAGTTGCTGTACATGCAAAATGGTCAAGGACATGCATGAGGAAAACTCGGCTATTCATCTCTGGCCTCGATGTTTCAACCACTATGCTGGAGAAATGGGAGCTTTTGTCAAACAAGGGCTGGATCCCATATCCTTTCATCTTCCTAACTGGAATCCTGCTGGAAATTACAATGATAACAGCCTCAGAGCACAGTGAGCAGAATGGAGACTATCACCGGGATCTTCAATCCACTATCTTCTGACTGAAGCACTAAGCAAGTGCACTGCAGTGGTCTAAGTGGAAAGATCTCATACTTCATACTTCCGTTACATAGGGAATAATCTGAGAACAATGAGGGGAGAAAGAAGAGGGGAGCAAGAGAAAGAAAACAGGCAAACGGTGACAAAAGAGGGACTTTTTGGACACGTTGCCAGGGAAGGTCTCATAGTACACGGGCTCACCTACTAGCTTGTGGCGACCCACTTCCCAGCGCACTCAAACCAGCTCACAAAGTGGCGCGCGCCGGCATCGAGGCCGGTTCCAAAGAGGGTGCCAAGCCTGCTTCACCAGCTAAGGGAAAAGCCCACACGCAGGATGGGACTGTGAATACGCATTCCCACCTGGGGAGGGCGGGATCAGGAAGGCTTTAAAGCGAGGTTGCGAAGTTTGAATAAATCTCTTTTTGCAACTGCAGCTCACCGACTCCGTGTCATTATTTCAGCGCTGCGTGTAGCACACCGCTACAATAGGTGATCCCGACGACCCAAACGATATTTGGGCAGAAGATGACCAACGCCACATCTGTACATGCAGTTTCGTTGAAACTGCCAAGCTTCTGGATGCTGCGACCTCACCTCTGGTTCCAGCAGGCAGAGGCCCAATTCCACATTCGGCAGATAACCTCGGATGCCACACATTACTACTACGTGGTGAGCTCCCTCGACCAGGAGACAGCGGCCCAGGTTGAGGAGTTCATACAGTTGCCCCTAGCGGATGGCAAATACACAGAATTCAAAGCCTTGCTCATAAGGACATTCGGACTCTCACAGCGCGAGTGAGCTGCCCGCTTACTGCACCTGGATGATTTGGGGGACAGGCCGCCGTCGGCTTTGATGAACGAGATGCTCTCCCTGGCTGGAGGTCACAAGCCCTGCCTCATGTTTGAGCAGGCATTCCTGGAGCAGCTGCCCGAGGACATCCGCCTGCTGCTGTCCGACGCGGATTTCAGCGACCCCCGGAAGGTGGCGGCCGGGCGGACTTGCTGTGGAACGCCAAGAAGGAGAGTGGGGCGTCCGTTGCACAGATCACCAGGCCATGTTCCCGACAGCAGACCAGACCAAGCCGGGCCACAGAGCCCTCTAACCCCAGAGGCAGGGGTGAGGAGACCAACAAACAATGGTGCTTCTACCACCAGCGGTGGGGCACAGAAGCCCGCCGTTGTCGCCCGCCCTGCAAGTTCCCAGGAAATGCCAGGGCCACTGATGGCTACGGTGGCTAGCCATTGGGATAGCCTCCTGTATGTCTGGGACAAGCAGTTGGGACGCCGCATTTTGGTCGACACCGGAGCCAAGATTAGCGTCTTACCTCCAACGAGTTACGACACCCGCAACAGAGAACCGGGTCCCACCCTGAGGGCCACAAACGGCAGCACAGTAAGGACCGACGGCACCCATATGGTGCGGCAACAGTTCGGCTCCAGCCGGTTCACATGGGACTTTACACTGGCCGCCGTAGCCCAACCGCTTCTGGCTGTGGATTTTTTGCGAGCTCACAGCCTACTGGTCGACCTGCCCAGGAAGAGACTGGTACACGCCGAGACCTTTCAGACATTCTCCCTGGGTGCAGCCCAGTTGCCAGCCCCTCACCTCAACTCCATCACGCTGTTGGACAACAACTTCACCAGAGTCCTGGCGGATTTCCCATCGGTTCTGGCACCATAGTTCACGGCAGCCATGCCCAGACACGGCGTACAGCACTATATCCTGACCCAGGGACCACCCCTCCATGCCTGTGCTCAAAGGCTTCCCCCGGACAAGCTCCGACTGGCGAAGGAGGAGTTCAAGAGGATGGAGGAATTGGGGATCATACGGCGGTCCGACAGCCCATGGGCCTCCCCCCCGCACATGGTGCCCAAAGCAACAGGGGGCTGGAGACCATGCGGCGACTACTGCAGGCTGAACGAGGCTACAACGCCGGACTGCTACCCTGTGCCGCACATTCAGGACTTTGCAGCAAACCTGCACGGCGCACGGATCTTCTCCAAGGTGAACCTCGTCCGGGGATACCATCAAATCCCGATGCATCCGGACGACGTCCCCAAAACGGCACTCATCACCCCGTTCGGCCTTTTCAAGTTCCTCCGCATGCCGTTCGGTCTGAAGAATGCCACACAGATGTTCCAGCGGTTAATGGACACAGTGGGACGAGACCTGGACTTCACTTTCATCTATTTGGATGATATCCTCATAGCCAGCAGCAGTCGTCAGGAGCATCTGTCCCACCTCCGTCAACTCTATGCCCGACTGAGTGAATACGGCCTGACAATCAACCTGGCCAAATGCCAGTTCGGGCTCGACACCATCGACTTCCTAGGCCACAGGATTACTAAAGACGGGGCAATCCCTCTGCCCGCTAAGGTAGACGCAGTCCGCCATTTCCCCCGACCCAACACAATCAAAGGCCTTCAGGAATTTGTGGGTATGGTAAATTTCTACCACCATTTTCTCCCTTCAGCTGCCCGAATCATGCAATCAGGAATCATCCTCCCTGTTCGCCCTGATGTCGGGTCCGGGCAAGGACATTACCTGGGACGAGGAGTCCGCCGCCGCTTTCATTAAAACCAAAGAAGCCTTGGCCAACGCCGCGATGCTAGTGCACCCCAGAATGGATGTCCCTACCACCCTCACAGTGGATGCATCTAACACGGCAGTCGGTGGAGTGTTGGAACAACTCATCGAGGGTCGCTGGCAACCCCTGGCGTTTGTCAGCAAACACCTACGACCACCTGAGCTCAAATACAGTGCTTTCGACTGGGAACTGTTGGCGCTATACCTGGCAATCCGGCATTTCAGGTGCTTCTTAGAAGGTAGGCCCTTCACCGCGTTCACGGACCACAAACCTCTTACCTTTGTGTTCACGGAAGCAACCGACCCCTGGTCGTCCCGCCAGCAGCAACATTTGTCCTACATCTCCGAATACACGATGGATGTCGGGCATGTCTCCCTCTCCCGCCCTAACATCCAAGCCCTGTCCCGGGGGTAGACTATGAAGCACTGGCGGGGGCGCAGCAGGCAGACGAGGAGATCCCTAGTTACAGGACTGCAGTCTCTGGTTTGCAGCTCCAGAACCTCCCCGTAGGCCCGGGTGAGAGGACCCTACTCTGTGACGTCGCCACCGGCCAACCCCGCCCCATCGTCCTGGCAGCCTGGCAGCAGCGCGTTTTTGACTCCATTCACAACTTAGTGCACCCCTCCATCAGGACAACCGTCCGGATGGTGGCCAACAGGTTCATTTGGCACGGACTCCGCAAGCAGGTCAGTGAATGGGTCAGAACGTGCATGCACTGCCAAACAGCCAAGGTGCAGCGGCACACCAAAGCCCTGCCGCAGCAGTTCCACCCCACCCGCCGGCATTTTGACCACATTCAAGTGGATATCGTGGGCCCCCTGCCAGTGTCGCGTGGAGCGCGGCTCCTCCTGACTATCGTGGACCAGTTCACAAGATGGCCAGAGGCAGTCCCGCTCACCGACACCACCTCTGAATCCTGTGCCCGGGCACTGATTGCCACCTGGGTATCTCGCTTTGGTGTACCGGCCCACATTACCTCCGACAGAGGTGCCCAGTTCACCTCCAGCCTGTGGTCAGCTATGGCCAGCCTTTCGGGGACACAGCTGCACCACACAACTGCCTACCACCCACAGTCGAACGGACTAGTGGAGCGTTTCCACCGTCACCTGAAGTTGGCTGTCATGGCCTGCCTGCGAGGAGCCTAACTGGGTGGACAAGCTTCCCTGGGTCCTGCTTGGAATCCGCACGGTGCCCAAAGAGGATCTGTACACCTCGTTGGCCGAGTTGGTGTACGACACACCCCTGGTCGCCCCAGGAGAGTTCATACCGGCCCCAAGGGGGCAAGAGGAAGATCCCGCAGCAGCCCTGGGCAGACTACGCAAGAGGCTCAGTGACCTGGCCCCCATACCCACTTCGCAGCATGGACAGAACCCGACCTGCGTACCCAAAGACCTACAAAACTGTAAGTTCGTTTTTGTACGACAGGGTGGCCATCGGGTACCACTACAATGGCCCTACGAGGGGCTATTTATGGTGATCAGAAACAATGGATCCACATTCGTGCTGGACATTGGGGGGAGAAAGAAGGTTTTCACGGTGGGCCAACTCAAACTGGCCCATGTGGACTTGGCGCAGCCGGTCGAGATTCAGGCACCGCTGCGCAGAGGCAGACCTCTCAAACAGAGCCTGACCCAGACTGTGGACATTGGGGGGTGTATTGCCAGTTCTGGTGGTGGGGGGTTATGTGGCGACACACTTCCCAGCGCACTTGAACCGGCTCACAAAGCAGCGCGCGCCGGCATAAAGGCCAGTCTCAAAGAGGGCGCCAAGTCTGCTTCACCAGCAAGGGGAAAAGCCCGCGTGCGGGAGGGGACTGTGAATACGCGCCCCCTACAGCATTCCCGCCTGGGGAGGGCGGGATCAGGAAGGCTTTAAAGCGAGGCCGCGAAGTTTGAATAAACCTCTTTTGCAACTGCAACTCACCGACTGTGTGTCGTTATTTCAGCGCTGTGTGTAGCACACCACTACAAGCTCATAATTTGCACTGAGGTAGTTTGCACATAAGGAATTACGAGGCTTGACAAGTTGCCAATCCACCTACAATATCTGGCATTGACCATCTAAATTATAGGAGTTCCACCATTTTCACTTGATATCAAATGGCGTCACCATTAGCAATGGCCAGAAAATGAGCTATTCTTGACAATTAGTTTTCTGCTACAAAGCATAGGGTTGGTTTGATAGAGAAGCATTCAGCAATCTAAAGGCATGGAAGAAAGGTTGTCACTACAGCTCCAGCTTTACAGATAACAAACAATGCTCTTAACGGGTCACTAACAAGGCAGTTCTGCTGAAGAAAGCTCCATCATTTTCAGTACTAGACAGCCCACTGGAATGCCACAACATGATCCAACCTGAGCTTCAGCCACACCAAAATCAAGAAGCACACCTCCAATGTGAGGCATCCAACATGACAGCAAGTTCCATATCTTTCATTAGGAATATTTTTACCTTAAACACATTTGATTGCTCAGTTTTGTCTTGCTTGGGTTCTCCACATAGGTAAGAGGTGTGGGGAAGGTGGTGGGTGGTGTAGATGGCGGAGTCTTTTAACAGGTACATAAAAGGTCAGGAGGGATGCCATCTTTTTAAGGATGCTGGGGAGGCCAGTGCCCATGATGGAGTTGACTGAGTCTACAACCTTCTACAGCTTATTTCCATCCTGTGCAGTGCCACACCCCTCCCTCTGCACCTGACAGTGATGCAGCAAGTTAGAACGCTCTCCACGGTACATCGGTAGAAATTTGTGAATGTCTTTGGTGACATATGAAATCTCCTCAAACGCCCAATGAACTACAGCCACTGTCATGTCTTCTTTGTAACTGCATTAACATGTTTGGCCCAGGAGAGGTCCTCAGAGATATCCAGAAACTTGAAATAACTCGTCCTTTCCATTTCTGATCCCTCTATGAGGACTAGTGTGTGTTCCCTCAACTTACCCTTTAATTACCATTCAATTCCTTGGTCCTACTGACACTGAGTGCGAGGTTATTGCTGCAACATCACTCAGTGAACTGATCTACCTCACTCCTGTACACCACCTCGTCACCGTCTGAGATTCTGTCATCACCAAGAGTATCGATGCCATTTGAGCTGTGCCTAGCTACGTAGTCTTAGGTGTAGAGAGAGTAGAGCAGTGAGCTAAGCACACATCCTTGACGTGCATCAGTGGTGATTATGAGCAAGGTGGAGATGTTAATTCCGATCCACGCAGACTGTGGTCGTCCAGTGAGGAAGCTGAGGGTCCAGAGGCCCAGGATTTGGAGCTTTTTGATCAGAACTGTAGGAACGATTGTGTTAAACACTGAGCTGTAGTCAATAAACAGCAGCCTAACATATGTATTAGTATTCTCCAGGTGAAGAGCCAATGAGATTGCATCCCCTGTGGGCCTATGGTGGCAACAGGGAAATTGCAGTGGGACCGAATCCTTGCTTATACAAATAATTATTTTATTACTGCAAAAATTCAGACTTTATTTTCAGGAATTTTGAGAAAATTGTTAATATATATTAACTGATGAGGATGAAGCTGAGTAAATTTTTATACCAATAGTGATGAATATTATTCCTGCCGGTACTTTTCCAGTTGTGGGTATTTTTTATAACCACTTTTAGCATATCCATTGTAACTTCAGGAGTTAGCACGTCTTCAATTGTGTGGGTGAGTTCTTTCTCCTCCCTAATTCGGCTTGCTTCTTGATTGTGTGTCACCCTATTTGAGCAGATATTATTTCTGTGCTTGTTGGTAATTCTGTGCTGGGGTTGCTGACAGTTTAGAGCATCATATTTAGTTTCAATGTCCCATATAAACTTTCTTCATTGTTCCTGAACTGATAATACTGGTTTCTTCATCTGATCATTTCATGTATCTATTTAGCCTGTCTTCCTATGCCCCAGGCTTTTGTTTTAGTGTATCTATAAACTCTACAGTGCTTTGGCTAGGTTGATTGTATCGTGTGTGGACCCTGTGTTTTCTTAGAATTTCTCTTAACTTTCTTTCTCGGGTTATCCACTTTCTACTCCATGAGGTCGACTATTTCTACTCTTAAGGTTTCAATTTTGTTTCTTAATCTCTTCTGCCATTCCATGGGTTCCTATTAATGGGTGCCCCTATCTTGGAGCCATTGTGCTGTCCTGCTGTTAATGCTGCTCATGGTGTTTCAGACTGCACTCCAGCATCTCCTATCCACCCCAATGATTCATAGACATGGGCAGCCTCCCCTACACAACCTGTTGGCACCGAGAGACTGGCAGCCTCCTCTACACAACCTGTGGGCACCAGAGGGATGGGCAGTCTCCTCTACACAACCTGTGGGCACCACAGAGGGATGGGCAGTCTCCTCTACACAACCTGTGGGCACCACAGAGGGATGGGCAGTCTTCTCTACACAACCTGTGGGCACCACAGAGGGATGGGCAGTCTCCTCTACACAACCTGTGGGCACCACAGAGGGATGGGCAGTCTCCTCTACACAACCTGCAGGGAGCACAGAGAGCCTTCATTTTTAAATTATTTACTATTTTTTTCTAGTAATTGCAAGCAGTTAATGCAGATTAATAGTATTCAGAAGTTCTACCAAAGGTACCAACTAGCCATTGCGCAGGGAAGTTCAAAGTTTTGCTTTGTTGAAGGTTGATCTCCCTCTAAATATCTGGAATAAATGTGGCCTTGCCCTGGTCTAGAGGAGCAGAATCATATCTAGTGTAGCTTCAACCAGCCTCTTGTCTCATATCACAGTTTGTTATTCCTGAAGGTGTTGATTGGCCGTAGGTGTTGAGGTTAAATATTCTTTGTTAAGCAGTTCGGTGTGCCAACACAGCTGAGAACGTGACTGCTCCGCCCAGTAGCCAAGTACATTCTGAACACATTCGACAAGATGGATATTTCTGCTGTGTCAGCATTTATTGTCCACTCCTAAATTGTCCCTGCACTGGAAGTGCAACTGGAGTTGGAATTGCTTTATTATTCCATATGTTTTGAGATAGAGTGAGAAGCTTGTCTTGCATACTGTGCATACAGACCAGATCATTACACAGTGCATTGAGGCAGAACAAGGTAAGACAATAGCAATGCAGAATAAAGTGTAATAGTTACAGAAAAAGACCAATGCAAGTTAACAAGGTCACAGTGAGATATTTTGTGAGATCAAGAATCTGATTTATCATACTGGAGAACTTCTTATTAGTCTTATAACAGTGAGGAAGAAACTGTTGCTGAGCCTAGTGATGTATGCTTTTAGGCTTTTGCACCTGCTGCCCGATGGGAGAGAGGAGGAGAGACGATGTTCAGCATGGGTAGGGTCTTTGACTATGCCAGCTGCTTTACAGAGTCCCCAGAGGGGAGGGAGGCTAGTTTCCGTGATTTTACAACTCTCTTGTGAATGAATGAATTGCAGGGCCATTCCAGCGGAGTTAAGAGTTACCTCATTGCAATAGGCCTGAAGCCACATATACCAACTTCAAGTTTCTACAACTTTTCATGGACCTGTACGAGACTGGTACCAGCATTTTAATCAACAGGATTTAAATTTGATTCTTCCCGTGATGACATTTGGGCTGTGCTTCCAACATCCCAAAGACTTGCTGGTTGGTGGGTTGACAGATTACTCTGAGCAGATGTGGGTAGCAGAAGCTGATAGGCATGTAAGAGAGAATGGGTTACAGGGAAATAGGAGGAGACTGGGATGGGTGTGATTGTTCTAAAAACCAATGTCAGCTTGGCTGGACAGAAGTTTTTCTTCCATGTGCTGAGGAAATCCAGAAGCATGAACTCATACTGCTATCTATACTAATTTCCTTGTACGCACTGTGACCATTTCAATCCTTAACTGACATAGTTTAGCATTGTTTAAAACTGACTTTAGCTTGGATTTCATTTCATGAACAGAGCCAAAAATAATTGGCAGAGAGATACTAAAAGGCAGAGCTTCACATTGTGATTTGTATGACATCTTTAAAGTGCTTGAATACAACACAGGGATTTATAAAAACATTTGTTTTTGAAGCTATCTTGTAGCTTGCTCGTTAGCGACAGTGCAGGAAATTGGAAACAGAGCTGATCCAATACCTTGTGAGAAGTTTCCCAGTATTACTTCCTGTTCAGAAATGTAGTGATTTACATTCAGCTGACGGGAGGGCCATAATAGCGATACAAAGCTGCCACATAGCCTGCAATGGAAGTAATAGATGTCAATTTCTGCTGGTTATCAAATCTTGCTCTGCCAATTTCTATGTCACAGTCCATTTGTTCCAATGAAAACTAGGGTCGTTTGGTAAATCTAAGAAACAGATTTCAGTTTCATAGTCCACAGTCCATGTCGTCTCAGTTTTACCAAAACTGGATTGCTTCCAAAGCAGTATCTCCTTCCTACACCCCCATTTGTGACGTGACTGTGGTAAACTATGTGTATACCTGTCTGGACACGCCCCCCCGCTGACTGCTCCTGTGGCTCCTCCCACAGGCCCCTGTATAAAGGCGATTGGGGCACTGCTCCTCCCTCAGTCTCCGAGATGTCGTGTTCACGTTTGCAGCTAATAAATGCCTATCTTTTGCTTCCCATCTCCGAGAATTATTGATGGTGCATCAGTGACCAAATCGTATCAGACATGATCTTGGTTGACACATGTCAGACAATCAGAATGTAATGCCTGGAGGTTATTGCTGCAGCTAACAGCTTCTCCTAACTTTACTTAGCAAAACATGCACCGATAGAAGATTGGAGTCCCTTTTTCTATCAGCTGAGATTATATATGCACATTTGAATTAGTGCAGGAGTAGGTCTCTTGAATAACGAGCAAGACCACAGCTAATCTGACTGTAACCTCCACTCTGCATTCCTATCGAGCTCATCACTGGGCTTAAATCCTGGTATTCCCGATGCACCATCATTATGATGAGTCATCACTATGTGCCATGTCATATGACCTGGGTGATCACACTCTCATGGCCATGATTGTTCTTGGCAACTTTTTCTACAGAAGTGGTTTGTCATTGCCTTCTTCTGGGCAGTGTCTTTACAAGATGGGTGACCCCAGCCATTATCATCACCCTTCAGAGAATGCCTGCCTCATGACCAGGCTTGTGATCTGCACCAGCTGCTCCTAGGGCTGGATCGGTGAATTGGATCGGTGGGGGCTAAGCAGAGGTGATACCTTGCCCAAGGATGACCTGCAGGCTAGCGGAGGGAAGGAGCATCTTTTGGTAGGGACCTATCTCCACCCTGCCACCCAATTATGAGTGCACTTTCACCAAAATTCTGCAAAAGTTCATGACAGCAGCTCCTCAAGGGCAATTAGATATGAATAATATCATGGCTGATGTGATGGCAATGCCAGCTCTGCATTGGCCCCTATGCTCAGAGGTGTTTCAATGATTTGCTTATCAGTAATCGATGTTTCTTCTTTAGAAATACTCAGACTCTTATGAACGTTGTGTAGTTGCCACCAGGAAGTAAGTTTTTCATTGCACCTGTGCAAACATATGACAATAAACTCAACTTTGACTTTGGCTCTGCTTTCACTGCCTTCCTGATGCACCATCAATAACTCACTCTGAGTGGGAGGAGCCACAGGAGCAGTCAGCAGGGGGCGTGTCCAGACAGGTATATGTAGTTCACCACACTTCCTGAGGAAGAACATTCCAAAAGAATGTTGATTCATCTCCGTTACAAATTAACGATCCCATATTTTTAATAACAACCCCTAATTCTAAATGTTCCCACAAGAGGAGACATTCCCTCCCAAAGCTACACCTCTGCTGTGTCTTGAACAGGTGACTTTGTAGTTTGAAACAACAGTCTTAATTGTAATTTAGGGAACTAGACATAAGAAAACAACCTCTTCACATCGATCATGTCAAGACTGAATTTTATATGCTTTAATTAAGTCATTTTTCACTCTTGACAATTTCAGCAGACACAATCTTAGCTTGTCCATCATTTCCCCATAAGACAACCAGCCTATGGCATGAATACATTTCATAAACATTGCATAAACTGTTTCTGGTGCATTAACATCCTTCCTTAAATAAGGAGAACAATATTACAATGTGCAAGCTAGGACTTCATTGTCTATAGTGGCTGAGGAGACTGAGTCCTTCCAAGCTTAAACTGGAGATATCTGCAAGACCCAACAGATTGCCAGCCTCTCTTGAGTAAGGAAACATCCTAACCTCATCTCTACACAAAGAAAACTGAATTCATTTCATTCACACTTGACAGCGAGCAAGAGGCAGCACGATCTTTGCAAGGACTACAGGCTTCCTCTAATGCAGGATGCTACTATCTACATGAATACGCTGATTAGTGATCAACAAATATTACTGTGAATATTAGTGTGGCCACACTTGCAGTATTGGGAACAGTTTTGGGCCCCTTAAATAAGAAAGGATATGCTGGCATTGCAGAGGGTCCAGAGGAGGTTCATGAGAATGATCCTGGAAATGAACAGGTGAACACATTTTGGAGCATTTCAAGTTTAGAAGAAGAGGGTGGGGGGGGGGGAGTTCTCTTTGAAACCCATCAGATATTGAAAGGCCAAGGTAGAGTGGATGTGGAGAGGATGTTTGCTAAGTGTGGAAGTCTAGGACCAGAGGGCACAGCATCAGAATAGAAGGATATCTCTTTAGAACAGAGAGAAGGAGGAATTTCTTTAGCTAAAGGATGGTGAATCTGTGGAATTCATTGCCACAGGTGCCTGTGGAGGCTGAGTCATTGGATATATTTAAAGCGGAGGTTGACAATTTCTTGATAAGCATGTTTGTCAAAAGTTACAGGGAGAAGACAACAGAGTGGGGTTGAGAGGGATAATAGAACAGCCACTTTGGAATGGTAAAATGAACCAATAGACTAAATGCCTAATTATGTTCCTATTTCTTTAGATGTTTTGAATGAATGATTTTCACCTGCTCAGCATTCAGCTGGTGTGTGACAATATCCAGTGAATCATTCAGCTGGTGTGTGACAATATCCAGTGAGTCATTGAGCTGGTGTGTGACAATATCCAGTGAACCAATCAGCTGGTGTGTGACAATATCCAGTGAATCATTCAGCGGGTGTATGTGACAATATCCAGTGAATCAATCAGCAGGTGTGTGACAATATCTAGTGAATCATTCAGCGGGTGTGTGTGACAATATCCAGTGAATCATTCAGCAGGTGTGTGACAATATCCAGTGAATCATTCAGCAGGTGTGTGACAATATCCAGTGAATCAATCAGCTGGTGTGTGACAATATCCAGTGAATCATTCAGCAGGTGTGTGACAATATCTAGTGAATCATTCAGTGGGTGTGTGTGACAACATCCAGTGAATCATTCAGCAGGTGTGTGACAATATCCAGTGAATCAATCAGCTGGTGTGTGACAATATCCAGTGAATCATTCAGCAGGTGTGTGACAATATCTAGTGAATCATTCAGCGGGTGTGTGTGACAATATCCAGTGAATCATTCAGCAGGTGTGTGACAATATCCAGTGAATCAATCAGCTGGTGTGTGACAATATCCAGTGAATCATTCAGCAGGTGTGTGACAATATCTAGTGAATCATTCAGCGGGTGTGTGTGACAATATCCAGTGAATCATTCAGCAGGTGTGTGACAATATCCAGTGAGTCATTGAGCTGGTGTGTGACAATATCCAGTGAATCAATCAGCTGGTGTGTGACAATATCCAGTGAATCATTCAGCAGGTGTGTGACAATATCCAGTGAATCATTCAGCGGGTGTATGTGACAATATCCAGTGAATCAATCAGCTGGTGTATGACAATATCCAGTGAATCGTTCAGCAGGTGTGTGACAATATCCAGTGAATCAATCAGCTGGTGTATGACAATATCCAGTGAATCATTCAGCAGGTGTGTGACAAATCATTCAGATCAGTTCTTGGTGGCACAGTAATGATCCAGGTACTTCTCCTGTTGTTGCTGGGTTTGAGCCAAATAACACCAAAAGGGGAGATAAGACCATAACGTACAAGAGCAGAATTAGGCCATTTGACCCATCGAGTCTGCTCTGCAATTTCATCATGGCTGATCCAATTTTCCTCTCAACCCAAATCTTCGGCCTTCTCCCCGTACCCTTTCATGCCCTGACCAATCAAGAATTTATTGACCTCTGTTTTAAATGTACATAAAGGCTTGGCCTCCACAGCTGCCTGTTGCAAAGAATTCCACAGATTCACCACCCTCTGGTTAAAGAAATTCCTTCACACCTCCATTCTAAAAAGATGCCCCTCTATTCTGAGGCTGTGTCCTCTGGTCTTAGACCCACCCACCATAGGAAACATCCTCTTCACATCAACTCTATCAAGCCCTTTCATCATTCAATAGGTTTCAATGAGGTACCCCTTCATTCTTCTGAATTCTAGTGAATACAGGCTGACAGCCACCAAATGGTCTTCATATAACAAGCTGTTCAATCCCGGAATCATTTTCATGAATCTCCTTTGAACTCTCTCCAGTTTCAGCAAATCCTTTCTAAGACAAAGGGCCAAAACTGCTCACAATACTCTGAGTGAGGCCTCAGCAGAGCTTTATAAAGCCTCAACATTACATCCTTGCTTTGAAATTCTAGTCCTCTTGAAATGAATGCTGACATTGCATTGCCTTCCTCACCAATGACTTAAGCTGCAAATTAAACTTTAGGGAATCCCGCAATAGGACTCTCAAGTCCCTTTGCACCTCAATTATTTTGTAATTACTCTCCATTTAGGAAATAGCCAACCTTTTCATTTCTTCTACCAAAGTGCATGGCCATACACTTCCCAACACTGTATTCCATCTGCTATTTCTTTGCCTATACTCCAAATCTGTCTAGGTCCTTCTGTAGTCTCTCTACTTCCTCAGAACTACCTTCCCTCCACCTATCTTCATATTAGCTGCAAAATTTGCAATAAAACCCTCAATTCTATCATCCAAATCATTGACATATAACGTAAAAAGAATCAGTCCCAACACAGACCCCTGTGGAACACCACTAGTCACTGTCAGCCAACCAAAAAAGGTTCCCTTTATTCCTACTCTTTGCCTCCTGCCAATCAGCCACTGCTTTATTCATGCCAGATTCTTCCCTGTAATACCATGGGCTTGAGCTTGTTAAGCAGCCTAATGTGTGGCACCTTGTCAAAGTCTTTCTGAAAATCCAAATATACATCAACTGATTCTCCTTTCTCTGTTCTGCTTATTATTTCTTCGAAGAATTCCAACAGATTTGTCAGGCAAGATTTTCCCTTGAGGAACCCATGCTGACTACATGGTTTTAGCAAGTGCCTCCAAGTACCCTGAGGCCTCATCCTTAATAATCGACTCCAACATCTTCCCAACCAAGGTCAGACTAACTGGCCAATTGTTTCCTTTCTTCTGCCTCTCTCCCTGCTTGAAGAGTGGAGTGACATTTGCAATTTTCCAGTCTATTGGAACCATTCCAGAGTCTGGTGATTCTTGAAGAATCATTACTAATGCCTCCACAATCTCTTCAGCCACCTTCTTCAGAACCCTGGGGTGCACACTATTTGGTCCAGCTGACTTGCCTACCTTCAAACCTTTCAGTTTCCCAAGAACCTTCTATCTAGTAATGGTATCTTCACATACTTCATGACCCCGACACCTGTAAATTCCACCATACTGTTTGTGTCTTCCAAAGTGAAGACTGATGCCAAATACTTAGTCAGTTCATCTGCCATTTGCTTGTCCCCCAATACTACCTCTCCAGCATTGTTTTCCAGCGGTCCAATAATAAACACCCATCTCTCCTTTACACTTTAAGTACCTGAAGAAACTCTTGGTATCTTCTTTAATATTATTAGCTAGCTTACTTTTGTATCCCTTCTTTACCTTCTTTATTACTTTTTAGTTGCCTTCTTTTAGATTTTAAAGCTTCCCAATCCTTTAACTTCCAACAGATTTTTGCTCTTATAAATGCCCTCTCTTTGTGTTTTATGTTGGCTTTGACTTTGATTGTTAGGTATGGTTGTGTCACCTTGCCTTTAGTATATTTCTTCCTCTTTATTGCTGTTCCTTTTCACACTTTGTGGTGCATCCGGCGGCATTTTTGCCATTTCCCTAGCATTTGGCTGCTTCTTATGAGGCTAAGTTGCTAGCTCGACATTCAATCCAGGACAGATGGAAAGCATTCAAGGAGCCGGCCGGACTTCAACTCGGATTTGAACACACGCCTCAAAGTCCAGTGCAGCTGCCACTACACCATCAGACGGCTTTCTTCCTCTTTAAAGTGTATATATCCTGTGCCTTGCAAAATGCTCCATACATTCAGCCATTGCTGCTCTGCCGTCATCCCTGCCAGTGTTCCTTTCCATCCAATTCTGGCTAACTCTTCTCTCAGGCCTCTGTTACTCAGCACTATGGTGTGCTCAAGCACCAGATCACTGATTGTACTACTCTGAAGAACCCTGCAATTACACAGGCCATGTCCCAAGTTTTACAGTGACACTGCCATCCCCATGTTGAGGAGATTATGCTCAGCACCATCCACGCTAAGATGCGGGAAGAAGTGAAGAACAACTGATACAGCCCATATTTGCCTGTGATAACCATGAACAATTCACTGGATGATAATTCGAGTAAGTGCAATCCCGATTCTTAACACATCAAATCTTGAAGTAGGGTGTCATCCTGAAACGTCAATTGTTTGTTCATTTCCATAGATGCCGCCTGAACTGCTGAGCTATTTTGTGTGTGATGCTCTTTATTCATCAGTAATCTTATACCTTATTTCCCTGATAAACCAGTATTTAAACACACCAACAAAGTTAGCTTGGCTACCGGACTAAAATTTCAAATCAAATTTATAAATCAAAACAAACCTTATTAAATTAGATAACGTAATCATAGATTTTGATTTCTTTCGAGCCTTTGCTTATCCTGCTAGTTTCAAAGCAAGGCAGTCCAGGTGGCTACAACACAGCTGGTAGGAAGCTGCAGCCATCGCAAGATAAAGCATGCAGACTTTAAAAGCAGCAATGGGTTACTTGCTTAAAATTATTGCTGGCTGTATGCCATAACCCTGTAAAAGAGCAGGACGTATAATTTGGGAAAAACAGAGATAGCTGGAAATACTTAGCAAATTAGGCTGTTCCTGCTAGTTGGAGAAACAGAAATAATGCTGCAGTTCAGTGCAGATATTGGGGATTATTCAGGAGGCCTCTTCTATCTCTTCCTCTTTTCGTCCTTCCTTTGACTCTCCTCAGAAGCCAACCTTCTTTGTCTTCTCTTCCCCGTGTCTTTTCTTTCCTTGCCCATACTAATCTTGGTCAATTTGCATAATTCCTAGTCTCTAGTCTAGAAACATAGAAACATAGAAAATAGGTGCAGGAGTAGGCCATTCAGCCCTTCGAGCCTGCACTGCCATTCGTGGCTGATCATCCAACTCAGAACTCTGTACTTGCTTTCTCTCCATACCCCCTGATTCCTTTAGCCATCAGGACCATATCTAACTTCCTCTTAAATATAGCCAATGAACTGGCCTCAACTGTTTCCTGTGGCAGAGAATTCCACAGATTCACCACTCTCTGTGTGAAGAAGTTTTTCCTCATCTCGGTCCTAAAAGGCTTCCCCTTTATCCTTAAACTGTGACCCCTCGTTCTGGACTTCCCCAACATCGGGAACAATCTTCCTGCATCTAGCCTGTCCAATCCCTTTAGAATTTTATACGTTTCAATTAGATTCCCCTTCAATCTTCTAAATTCCAGTGCGTATAAGCCTAGTCGATCCAGTCTTTATTCATATGAAAGTCCTGCCATACCAGGAATCAATCAATCAATCTTGTAATGACCAGTGTACACAGAAGTCTTGAGCTATGAAATTTTTTGTTCAGTGACACAACTCGGCCACACTGAATTTTTAAGTGGGAGTGAAACTGAAGCTATTTTAAAGGTAATAAGCTATTCCACTTTAAATGAACTAGCAGTTCTTTTGTGCTTCCACCCTTTTCTAAAATCTGCAGACTAATCACGTTGTTAACACCATCCACGTCAGAAACTGGAAAAGGAAATGTGATTGGGTATGATCGTGAAACATGCTAAGGGTGACACTTGTTTAAATTCCAGGTACAAACACGCTGGAGGAACTCAACAGGTTGGGCAGCATCCGTGGAAACGAACAGTCAACGTTTCGGGCTGAGTCCTGACGAAGGGTCTTGGCCCAAAATGTTGACTGCTCGTTTCCACGGATGCTGCCCGACCTGCTGAGTTCCTCCAGCGTGTTTGTACATGTTGCTTTGACCACAGCTTTGTGTTTACTGTCGTTTAAATTCCTTTGTGGGCTAGTCACAAAAGATGTGTGCGTGCGCACATGCGTAGACCTGAGAGGGAACATTGCTGACGAGCCCGAATCCATGACTTCTCATTCAACACATAGTTCATCACCACCCACTTGACAATTGTGTTCCAATAACACTGGCGTTCTCTGGAGACATGAGGAAACATTGATAAAGGCAGGGCATCTGCTATGTTTACTCATCGTGGAAACTTCAATTTTCTTGCTATGATTTTAGCATGAATAAATTTGGTGTGCTGAAGTGCCTGTTTTGTGCTGCAAGTCTCTATGACTTTGTTCTCAGGCACTGTTCAAGAAGACAGTCTCCCTATTTCATCTATGCCTGTGAATACCTTTACCATCTCTTAATTAATTTCATCTTTGTGGAAGCTGAATTTTTTAACTGGTGTCTGCTGTTCCTACCTTGTGGAGAGCCCTGAGCCATATTGCCCCTGGTAAGTCACCTTCTAATGCCTTCCCTCTTTACTTAGTTACTAATTCATATCCTTATCTCACTCAGTAATTCTCGCTGACCTTTGATTGAAAGGACAGGGCTCCTGCGCTCAATATCACAGATGACTTTTCAGAATGTGACAGCTTGAGACAAGACTTTGTAAAGTCAACAAGGCTTATCTTCAAAGCCACACAGTTCTCATGTCTTCCTCTCTAGATAGATCAATCGATGCTTTATTGAAACTATAGTGTCACAGTAGCATTACAAGTGCACAGGTATACAAATATACAAATATTAGAAGAAAAGTAAGAAAGAATTAAAAATAAATTATCCCAAACAGTCTAACAGGAGGGGTTTATCACTTCCCTGGCAATAAGTTGACTCATTATAGACCTAATGGCCAAGGGTAAGAATGACTTAATATTGAGCTCTTTGGAGCAGCACAGTTGTCTTAGTCTATTACTAAAAGTGCTTCTCTGTTCAGCCAAGTTGCCATGTAGAGGGTGAGAAACACTGTCCAGAAACATAGAAAACCTACAACACAATACAGGTCCTTTAGCCCACAAAGTTGTGCCGAACATGTCCTTACCTTAGAAATTACTAGACTTCCCCCATAGCCCTCTATTTTTCTAAGCTCCATGTACTTATTCAAAAGTCTCTCAAAAGACCCCATTGTATCCACCTCCACCACTGCTGCCGGCACACCGTCACCACTCTGAGTAAAAATCTTACCGCTGACATCTCCTCTGTACCTACTCCCCAGCACCTTAAACCTGTGTCCACTTATGGCAACCATTTCAGCCCTGGGAAAAAGCCTCAGACTATCCACACGATCAATGCCTCTCATCATCTTGTACACCTCTCTCATGTCACCTCTCATCCTCCTTCGCTCCAAGGAGAAAAGGCTGAGTTCACGCAACCTATTCTCATAAGGCATGCTCCCCAATCCAGGCAACATCCTTGTAAATCTCCTCTGCACCCACCCCTTCTGGCTCTCCTAATTTCCTTTTTAAGCTCCTTGCTAGTAGCCTTATAATCTTCTAGATCCCTAACATTACCTAGCTCTCTGAAGCTTTTGTAAGCTTCTCTTTTTTTCTTGACAAGATTTATTACAACCTTTGTACACCATGGTTCCTGTACACACCATAACTTCCCTGTCTCATTGTAACGTACCTATGTAGAACTCCACACAAATATCCACTGAACATTTGCCACATTTCTTCCATACTTTTCTCTGAGAACATCTTTTCCAATTTAAGCTTCCAATTTCCTGCCTGATAGCCTCATAATTCTTCTTACTCCAATTAAACGCTTTTCTAACTTGTCCGTTCCTATCTCTCTCCAATGCTATTGTAATGGAGATAGAATTGTGATCACTATCTCCAAAATGCTCTCCCACTGAGATCTGACACCTGACCAAGTTCATTTCCCAATACCAAATCAACTGCCAGGATTTTCCATAGGGTCCTTTTTCTACCACAGCCTCCAGTTTGACTCCTATAACAGAGCCAGCCTTTCTAATCAGTCTGTTGAGCTGGTTGGCATCACTTGTGTTGATGCCATTGCCCCAGCACACACCACATAGAAGATTGTACCAGCAACAGCAGACTGGTAGAACATGTGAAGGAGAGGCCTGCATATTCCAAAGGACCTCAGTCTCCTCAGCAAGTAGAGGCGACTCTGGCCCTTCTTGTACACAGACTCTGTGTTGGTGCTTCACTCACGTCTGTCGTCCAGGTGCTCCCAAGGTATTTGTGGGTCCTCACCACATCCACGTCCTCACCATCCATAGTAACAGGGAGCAGTGCAGGCTTAGTCTTCCTAAAGTCCATCACCAATTCCTTTGTCTTACTGATGGTGAGCTGTAGATGATTCAGCTTGCACCACTTGACAAAGTCCTCCACCAGAACTCTGTATTCAACCTCATGTCCTTTATACACCCAACTATTTCTGGATCACCAGAGAATTTCTGCTGATGATGTGATTCCATGTTGTAACTAAAGTCCGAAGTATACAGGTAAACAGGAAGGGAGCCAATACAGAGGACTCTACAAATCTCTGCCATTCTGTATCTTATGATTTAAATGTGAAATTATAAGATTCAATCAGAAATATACTCAAATTCTGGTAAAAACTGTCATTGAACATGTGCATGTTTGATTTCTTCTGATGATGGTGATAACACCTATTAAATTGATAAGTTTGGAAGACTTTAGTTGAAGGTGACAACAAAACAAACTCTATGCATTATCAAACTTTGATATTTTAAATTTAGCATTGGGCTTTAAGCTTGTAAATGTTATAAACGCATTCTATTATATTGTTATGATATAATAAAATTACAAGTGTATTCCCCATCTTTAGTTTAAAGTTTAAATGCTCTGTAATGACTCTAGAGAACCATTAAAATAAATTACCTTTAGTCTGACACTTGCAAAGTCCATCTAATGCATTTTTAAATTTAGAACAATAAAATTGCAGGTTCTTGTAGACAACATTAATCAAGTTCATAAACATTGTTGGATCTTGTTGCTATGTATCATAAGCCAAAGCCTTCTTAGTGACTGTACAATCAAATCTACATTGCAATTCTCTTTAGGCTAAAGCAGGATAAAAGGGAACAGTAATTTGCTGCGCTGAATGAAATGAAATAAAGTGATAGGATCCTCTTCAGAAAGAAAAATTTGCTTCTTATTTCCGCAGATGTTATAACTCAGTTTGTCCATATACAACCTTGTTACAATTTAGGGAAATACCGAGCATTTCAATACGACATCCACACATCCATTCGTTAATATTTACCCATTATCATTCAGGACCCCCATCACCCGGGTCATGCCTTGTTCTCATTGCTACCATCAGGGAGGAGGTACAGAAGCCAAAAGACACACACTCAATGATTCAGGAACAGCTTCTTCCTCTCTGCCGTCCAATTTCTGAATGGACATTGAACCCATGAACTCCACCTCAGTATGTTTTCATTTCTATTTTTTGCACTATTTATTTAATTTATTTAATATACTTACTGTACTTCACAGGTTTTTTATTATTATGTATTGCAATGTACTGCTGCCGCAAAGCCAATGAATTTCATAACATATGTGATATTAAACCTGATTCTGATTCTGAGAACTCCTTTCTCCCAGAGTCATTCTGAGTTCTATTTCAGGAACAAATGTTCATAAATTATCAAATTAACTGATTATATTTAGAAGTGACTGCCTTGTTTCAGTGATAACATTTGTATCAGGGTATAAAAGGCTCAAACTCCACTTCTTTGAGGATCTCTAGTTCTGCTCTTTAATGCAGAACTAGAGGTAATAAAGGTGATACTTTATCAGCAGCATCTCCAACACCATCACACTGAGCACGGGGGCTCCCCAGGGCTGTGTGCTCAGTCCACTGCTGTTCACTCTGCTGATCCATGACTGCGCTGCAACACACAGCTCGAACCATATCATCAAGTTCGCCGATGACACGACCGTGGTGGGTCTCATCAGCAAGAACGACGAGTCAGCTTACAGAGAGGCAGTGCAGCGGCTAACAGACTGGTGCAGAGCCAACAACCTGTCCATTAATGTGAACAAAACAAAAGAGATGGTTGTTGACTTCAGGTGGGCACGGAGCGACCGCTCCCCACTGAACATCAATGGCTCCTCGGTAGAGATCATTAAGAGCACCAAATCTCTTGGTGTTCACCTGGCAGAGAATCTCACCTGGTCCCTCAACACCAGCTCCATAGCAAAGAAAGCCCAGCAGCGTCTCTACTTTCTGCAAAGGCTGAGGAAAGTCCATCTCCCACCCCCCATCCTCATCACATTCTACAGGGGTTGTATTGAGAGCATCCTGAGCAGCTGCATCACGGCCTGGTTCGGAAATTGCACCATCTCGGGTCGCAAGACCCTGCAGCAGATAGTGAGGTCAGCTGAGAAGATCATCGGGGTCTCTCTTCCTGCCATCACAGACATTTACACTATACGCTGCATCCACAAAGGAAACGGCATTATGAAGGATCCCATGCACCCCTCATACAATCTCTTCTCCCTCCTGCCGTCTGGGAAAAGGCTCCGAAGCATTCGGGCTCTCACGACCAGACCATGCACAGTTTCTTTCCCCAATCTATCATACCCCTCAATACCCAGAGCCTGGACAGACACCTTGCCCTATTGTCCTGTTTACTGTAATGCCTGCACTGTTTTTGTGCACTTTACGCAGTCCTGGGTAGGTCTGTAGTCCAGTGTAGCTTTCTCTGTTTTTTTTTTATTGTGTAGTTCAGTCTAGTTTTTTGTACTGTGTCATGTAAACCATGGTCCTGAAAAACATTGTCTCATTTTTACTATGAACTGTACCAGCAGTTATGGTTGAAATGACAATAAAAGTGACTTGACTTGACTGGAATGCTGTTTGAATGAGGTACCAAATTAGAAATCTACTTGCAACTTAGAGGCACCTCATAGATTACTGGGCATGCTTTTAAACAGGGATTCAGGGTTTATTTCTCAACACTATTTTCAACTGATAAAAAGGGTCATTGTTTATTGGATCTTGCTGAGAACAAAGTGGCGAGCTCACTAAAATATAGCATTTTGAATGTACTTCATTGACTATGATGGAAGTTGATGTGTCCAGACAAAATGAAAAACAATCGATAAATGCAAGTTCTGTCCCTCATTACTATTATCTTTGATTTCAATGCAAGAACAATTTTCGGACTTCCTAGAATTACAATCTTTCAAAATACGTTGGGTTATGTGTTTATCAGAAGCTGTAACATTGCTCAAAGTAATTCATTGGCATTAGGTTTATTCTGGTATTGACACATTTATTCTGGTATGTAGTCACAGAAGAAGTGAGAAGTAATGGGTAGTGATCGTACCCTATCAGAAAAAATCCTTTTGTCAACCCATCCTTTCCCTGCCCTACTTACATGTTAAAACTAATTTGTTTTCTCTCTTCCCCAGTTTTGAGCATGGGTCATCAACGTGATACATTAACACTAGAAAGAGTGGGTGTAAAGATGGGGGAGCCTAAGAGCCAAGGACACAGCCTCAGAATACAGGGATGTCCTTTTACAGGAATTTCTTTAGCCCAGGGGTCAGCAACCTTTACCACTGAAAGAGCCACTTGGACCCGTTTCCCACAGAAAAGAAAACACTGGGAGCCGCAAAACCCGTTTGACATTTAAAATGAAATAACACTGCATACAACGTTTTGTTTTGCCTTTATGCTATGTATAAACAAACTATAATGTGTTGCATTTATGAAATTGATTAACTCCTGCAGAGAAAACGAAATTACATTTCTGCATGCAACAAAAACATTTTGAACTCCGAAAAAAAGACGTTGGGTTGAAGGTTACTTTTAAGTAAAATACTCAACGTCTATTTGAGTCCTTCTTGTATTTATGAAAAACGCCAAACTTAAATTTGCCGCCAGCAGCAAACCAAAAATAACGTCAGCCAGCTGTCAACCTGAAAAATAAAAGGACTATTTCACTGAACAATGAAAACATATGAATATACGTAAAATAATAGGCAATTAAAACATTTATCATACTTGGTCAGGTTGACTCACACCTGACAATGCAGTCGTATTCAGTAGGGATGGATCGATGCTTAGGGGAGTGACCGGGAAGGATAATGTGTTTTTTTCCTCTCTGAACTCACAGAAGCGTTTCCCAAACGATGTTTGCATTGCGATGATTGCAGAATGTAAATACTCCGAATTTATCATGTCGTGACCTTGTTTGAACTCTCTCAAATTGGGGAAGTGAGACAATGTGCCTTTCTGTAAATCTCTGGCAAGCAACGTCAACTTGTGCTCGAATGCCAAAACATCCTCCAACATGTGCAGGGCTGTACGTCCTTACCCCGTTGAAGAGCTGTGTTCAGCGTGTTCAGGTGCGCTGTCATGTCTACCATGAAGTGTAGCTTTTCCAGCCACTCTGGCTGTTCCAGCTCAGGAAAGGTGGGCCCTTTGCTGCCCAGGGAAGTTTTCTCTTCTTCCAGACACGCGACAAAGCGTTTCAGCACCTCCCCTCTGGACAGCCAGCGATAAAAACACGTTGTAGCGGTTGCTACACGCAGTCAGTAAACTGCAGTCAAAGATAGCTTTATTCGAACTAAACAGCCTTGCTTTTAAGCCTCCCTCAACCCGCCCCCCATGGGCGCGGATGCTGCAAAAGGCACGTACTCACAAACCCCCGTAGGCTATCTCCCTTAGCATGAGCGCTGGCTAATTGTGAGCCGGTTCGGATGTGTCAGGAAATGGGTCGCCACAATGTCTTATTTAGATTGTACAAGATCACCATAATCTTCAAATTTAGAATTACATTTCAAAAACTAACAAACTAACATAAAATACATTTTAATTAAATACTGACCATGTAGCGGTGTGCTACACGCAGCGCTAAAATTACGACACGGAGTCGGTAACTGCAGTCGAAGGAAAAAACTTTATTCGAAATCTTCAGCCTCACTTTTAAGCCTCCCTCAACCTGCCCCCCATGGCGCAGAGGCTCCAAAGCTCTGTGCTCGCAAACCCCCGTAGGCTATCTAATAGTGAGTCGGTTCGGATGTGCCAGGAAAAGGGTCGCCACAACCAATTATTTCCCAAAGCAACAGGGAGCCGCAGCACAGACGTAAAAGAGCCACATGTGGCTCCGGAGCCGCGGGTTGCCGACCCCCGCTTTAGCCAGAGGGTGTTGAATCAGTGGAATTCGTTCCCACAGGTGGCTGTGGAGGCCAAGTCATTGGATATATTTAAGGCAAGGTTCATTGATTCTTGATTAGTCAGGGCATGAAGGGATATGGAGAGAAGGCAGGAAAATGGGGTTGAGAGGGAAATTGGAACAGCTATGATGAAATGACAGAGTAGGCTCGATGCACCAAATAGCTAATTCTGCTCCTATATTTTATGATTTTTAGTCTCTTTTTCTTTCCACAGATGCTGCCTCACCTGCTGAGTGGTTTTTTTTTTGCTATTTTCATTAACAATAGTCCTGAGAAAGAGGTGGCCCTGAAGATAACAAAAGGTTTTCTGTTATGGTCTGGTCCGGAGCCCACATTCCGGGTCTTGATCCAGTTCGCGGACTCTGGACTCCGGGTCCTGGAGCCATCCCTCCTTTCACCCTTGAGCCCAATTAGTCACACCTGTGGATCATCGTGGCTTGTTGGGGCTCAAGTTGGTGCACCTGATGCCCATCGGCTGGCAGTGTACATAGGGGGCTCTGGGACTGAGTGGAGTTGGGGGGTTGTCCTGGCTGGGAGTACTCCTTGTTAAAGATGAGTTCTTTGAGTAAGTCTGGCAGTCACCCTGGACCGAGTTCCCTTCCTATCCCTTGCCTCTGTTGGGCAAGCCTGGCTGGACTGTGGTTGCCTGGTGGGGGTTCTGCCCCTTTCCATCCCTTGCTGCTGATGGGTTGTGCCCTGCAACCTACCCAGGTGCCCTGTGACCTGCTCAGGCCCCTGTGTTCCTGCCTGGGTCTGGGCCCTGCCTAGGAGTTATGTGGCCCACCCAGAGGTCTCTGCCCCTACCTATCCCTTGCTGCTGATGGGTTGTGCCCTGCTACCTACCCAGGTATCCTGTGACCTGCCCAGGTCCCTGTGTCCCTGCCCAGGAGTTATGCGGCCTGCCCAGTGAACTCCAGGATCCAGCCTTGCCTGAACTCTATGACTCTCTCAGAACCCCAGCATCACCTTGAATGTCTGTCCCTCATGCACACCACGGTCTCCACGTCTTGTCTCTCGTTTAGTTGTTCCCGTCCTGCCCCTAGTACTTCAATTCTTGTGTCCTGTGCTTGGGACCAACCTCCTGTCCCCTTATGACATTTTCAGGTTGGTGTTGGTGTTGGAAATGATACACCTATCAGTAAACAGTTTGCATAAGTGAAAGAATTAGGAAATATAATGTCTTGTAAGGACTATGGCTGTGAACAGCTGAGTCCTACACTGTGAGAAAACATGGGCAGGTAATTGTAGTTAATGATTTAAGCTATGGGATAATTTTGATCAGAATAGTGAAAATTCCTTGGCGCTTTGCAAAGTGTTGAATTCTACACCCACCAGACAAACATCAGGACTTCCTTTATAGATATGGGTAAAGGCTTAATGGTTCTGTTACCAAAGTGACCAAAACCACTTAAAGTGGTATATCCTAGCAATTGCATCACTAGCCTTGAGTAATTCCTATTGGCCAGCAGTCAATGACCATCCAGGATCCTTGTGTAGCCACTGCTCACGGGGACAGGAGTCTATACAACCATGACAGTCACACATTCTAGAGCAGATGGTGCACAAGAGGTAAAGACCAGGAAGAAACACACCAGCCCCCATGTTGGTGATGTAGGAAGGAAACCTGGAGGTTGTGAGCTCTGAGCGATGGAGTGGAGATGGTTCCACCAGACAGAACTAGCACAGAGAAGAGATCAGCATCTGGCGACCAGCAACAAAATCTGGTGGAAAGGGAAAGGACCAAGTGGGGTTGTCTTTACACTGTTGAAGATCACATACCAAGTAGTTGCAGAACACCAGACCAGGATGTGAACTTCGAATACCCGGGCACAGAAGAAGATGATGTGTGCAGATACTGACATGCACCAGCTTGGCACAAAGCTTTGTCCAGCCTAGAATGGACAATCACTTCCATTGGCAACTGTGACACTGCCTTCGTTACTATTTCTCTTATTCATTTGCAGCATAACAGGCTTTTGCCAAAGCTTTTCCTCAAGTATAAGCACTGACGGCTGCTATCAAGGTCATGGTGAACGGGGACCTAGAATTCCAAATACTGCGTCAATCTGATGCGTTGCTGTTATTTCATAAGGCGGCTGTTTTTCTCTTAACGCTTCTGATGAAGTGCGGCCCAGGAGGGGCAGGCACGAGTCTGTCCATTCGGGAGCCAGGGTTGGATCAATCTTCATCTGGCATCTCATCCCCAGCCATTCCAACATGGGTTGGCATCACCTGACGTCAACGTGTTGATCCGAATCGCGCAGGAATCTGGTGCTTACAATTGGAGAGGCTCTACCTTCCTGCTGAAGCAGCCCCATGTTACTCTGTCAGAGTTCTTGCTGTTGCCTGTCAGTCTGCCAGCCAGAACAACAGGGAGCAGGCCACCCTCAGAGAATATCTGCAGTCGCCTCGTTTGAAGATCAGCAGACTTGCACAAGCCTCTGTGAAAGTATGTTCTAGAAGGACAGGAACACACCACCAAAAGAAGCTCCACAAGGTCCCTCAGCTGACTTTTCAATCTTTTTATAAATTTACATCACAAAATCTATTTTGCATGCCATTTTTATGTTTTACTGGTAAGTGGATGATCCGATTTTTAGTGATGGGGAAAGGTAAGGAGCATGGGACTGTCACGAAAGGGAAGTTGTGATTGAGCGGAGTGGTATTGGTTACTAATGACCTGGACAGAAACATGCCATATTCTTTGTTAACCTCCTCCTCACCTTAGCACATTTGCTCTTCCAGCTGTTTCTTCTCCACCTCCTCATGCTGCTCCTTAGCAAAGATGGTTAGGTGATAGACTGTTCCATCAAAGTGTCAGGGGTATGTACCATTAAATGATAGAACTGTTATTTAAAATGCTCAGGGACGTTCCTATGACATTGTCAGCCTGTATCCAGAGGTTCCCCCAGGAATGGAACGGAAGCCTTGCAGAGAGAGGAGGAGTAATACTGCCTGATGTTCAGGTTTTTGACTTGACGTGGTGGGTCAAATACTAACACAGAGGATTAGCACAAAAGAAAGGAATCACCCCCAGACTGCCGATGGCTGCCGAGCAGCAACACCTTGAGTGACTGCAGGCCACCTGCAACCCAACTCAGGACATTATGCACAAGACCTGAGCAAACCCTTGGACTACTCAACTCTGGCAAGATGGAATTCCCTCTCAGTGTATAGACTGATTTAATGGCTTGCCCTATAAATCAAAGCATTCGCAACTTTAAGATGTTACTATTACCTCCAAAGGCACCCAGGAAGGAGCCAAATATAGAAGTCATTTGATAGTCTTCATTCTGTTCAGGTTTGCAGTTGTGACATTGAGCAGTCAGCAGTTTTCAGTGACATTTTCACTAAGCAAAGAGATCTCGAATAGTGAAAGTCACAAAGATTGTAGTAAGTGGTAGCCCTCAAAACCTTAGTATGTTTAATCTTCTGCTGTGGACTCATCTCTGCCTTCCCTTTCAAAGTTCAGAGTAAACTTATTATCAAAGTACATATATATTATCCTATATCACCTTGAGATTCATTCTCCTGCTGGCATTTACAGGAAAAAAAGAAACACAAAATAAGTTTATGAATAAAGCTATGAAAAAGAAGACAAACTGTGCAACTGAAAATAGCACTGAGAACATGAGTTGTAGAGCCCTTGAAAGTGAGTCCATAGTTTGTGGAATCAGTTTAGAGTGGTGAATGAAGTTATCGATGCAGTTCAGAAACCTGATGGCTATAGGGTAAAACCTGTTCCTGAACTTGGTGGGCTGGGACCTAAGGCTTCTCTATCTCCTGCCTGATGGTAGTAGCGAGAAGAGGGCATGGCCTGAATGCTGGCAATATTTGATGACAGATACTGTTTTCTTGCGGTAGTGTTCCAAGTAAATGTACTTACTGGAGGAGAGGGCTTTGTCTGTGATGGACTGGGCAGTACTGACCACTCTCTGTAGCCTTTTCTGTTCCTGGGTGTCATCGTTTCCATACCAGGCTGTAATGCTACCATTTAGGATACTCTGCACCGTGCACCTATAGAAGTTTGTCAAAGATTTTGGTGACATGCTGAATCTACACAAACTTCTAAGAAACTACAGTTGCTGTAGTTATCAGGGAAATATATTTAGTTATATTTAGCTTTTCCCCCTCCCCTTTTTTTCCTCTCTGTCTGCCCATCACTCTGCCTGTTCTCCATCTCCCTCTGGTGCTCCCCTCCCCCTTTCTTCCTCCTTAGGCCTCCCGTCCCATGATCCTTTCCCTTCTCCAGCTCTGTACCCCTTTCGCCAAACACCTTTCCAGCTCTTAGCTTCACCCCACCCCCTCCAGTCTTCTCCTATCATTTCGCATTTCCCCTCCCCCTCCTACTTTCAAATCTCTTACTATCTTTCCTTTCAGTTAATCCTGACGAAGGGTCTCGGCCCGAAACATTGACAGTGCTTCTCCCTATAGATGCTGCCTGGCCTGCTGTGTTCCACCAGCATTTTGTGTGTGTTATTTGAATTTCCAGCATCTGTAGATTTCCTCGTGTTGACTCATTGTAGAATAAGACTTTCATAAATCACCTAACCTGCACACAATTTAAGCATTAACTAGAAGTAATAATCCAAGTACTAATCAATGAGCTGGCCAGCTCATCGTCTTTTAAACAACATTCTCAAGTAACCAAAGGTGCTTAATTCAAAGATTCAAAGGTATGAAGTAAGTTTATTATCAAAGAATGCATACGTCACCAGATACTACCCCGAGTTTCATTTTCCTACAGATATTCACAGTAGAACAAATAAATACAATTGAATTGTGGTGGTTCAGTCCGAAGTCCATGGTCCGGTCCGTGGACACCGGACTCCGGGTTTTCCGGCGGTCCCTTGCTGCGGTTGGACTTAACCAGAGGCACCTGAGGCTCATATTGGAACTGGGAATATAAATGGCCCTGGATTGAGTGTGGTTGTCGTCATCGTCTTGTCAAGAGACTCATGGTACAGTTGGCTGGTGGAAGGCTAGAATGGGCTATTGCCATCCTTGGGACTGCATTGGAGAACCATGGCTTCTGGGAGCCTTGCTGGTAGCAGTTGGAGCGGTCATTGCAGTAGGGATTCGGCTGTTTCCCAGGCCAGCTGGGTGGCCGTCAGCCACTCTGAGCTAGGTAGGGTCCGGTTGCTTCCGTAGTCGGCCAAGGCTGCTGGCTGTAACAGCTACTCAAAGCTACCCCGATGCAGAGGTGGAACTGTCTGTCGTTCCTTGGTGTTTGTCTCTTCCTGTCCTTGTCTCTGTGGGGGTAAGTCAGGCCTTTCTGCCGTTGCCCTGCAGGGGGAATCTGTCTTGTCTTTTCTTTGCCTCCATCCGGTAGGTCAGGCCGTTCTGCTGTTAGCCAACGGATGGTCCTGCCCCACCTTGGTGTGGAGTTATAGATGAGTCCCGGCTTGTTGGTGGATAAGTCCTGGCTCTACATCTGTGTACTGTCTCGTCTCATGTCAGTGCCTTGTTAAAGATGAGTCCTGGCTTGTCGGAGGATAATGTTGATGTACAGTTCCTAGTCTGCCCCTAGCTCCAGCCACTGAGTTCCCCAAGCTCCGAGACCGCAGCCTCAAGCTTCGACCCAAGCCTGCAGCCTCTAGCCTCAAGACCCCAAGTCCCTAGCCAAGCCTCGTCACATCCTCGCCAGGGTTTGGGGGTCCGAGCCCGAGGCAAGACCCTGGTTCTGGGTCCTTGTCCAGTCTCTGGCTCGGAGTGCACCCCAGGCTCCTTGTTCCCAGTCCCTCATCCTGGTCCTGCTTCCCCTGTCTAGACTGCATTCCGTCTCGTCCTGTTTCCGGGACTCCAGTGTCTGTGTCCTGCAGTTGGGTCCTGATTCAACAGCCAACTTATGACAAGAGTCACTGAAACATGACACGCAAGCCAGGACTGACAAGCAACCAACGTGCAAATACAATAAATAAATTAGTAATACTGAGAGCACAAGTTGCAGAGCCCTTAGAAGAGAGTCCATAGTTTGTGCTCAGTGACCAGTTCAGCTTAATAGCACTTGGTGTCATGTCCAGGTATGTGAGTTTGAGAGAGGATGTTGGTTTCAGCATGGGACGCCACTGTCACTGGTCTGGCACTTTGCACGGACTGACATCATCCACCTGACCTGATGCACATACAGCTGCCAAAGCCTCATCAGAAGTAAGCAACTATTCCTGACACTAAAAGGCTGATTAATGCTGGAAAAGATTGGATCCACCTACCAGATTTCTACTCCACTATCTCCAAAAATGTCCTTGTTTAAAACAAAAACATTTTAATTCACTATAATTCTAAGTATTCTGCAAAACAAGATTAGATCTAAACAATTTCAAACTGAATTTCCCACTGCCCCATTAACATCATTCCTGTTACAAAGGTATTTCCAATAACAGAAATGTCCAGACTACAAACTGAAGGTTTTCTTCACATTGTCTCTACACCTTGCACAGCTGTGTGACAAACCAATGACAGCCATTCCGTTTTAAGTCCATTTGGCCTTAAACCTGCCTACTGCTCTTCCCCGGTCTGAGGAAAGCTGGGCCTTGGACAGAGCCTATAGCCAGATTTCCACCAACCTCACGCAAAATCCTGAAGAAACTGAAGTGAGTTTGCTTTGAACAGCCTGTTCCCCTTTCATTCCATTAGATCCTTGCCTAGGCCCACCTTGAAAAACAAGGTTTGTACTAATGAGTTGGAGACTTGGAATCAAAATCTCTACTGTTACACATGAAGCTACTAGTTCTTCAGGTGCATTGGAAATTGGTTTACTGTGAATGCCCACAAGAAAATGAATCTCGGGGCTGTATATGGTGACACACACAGTAAGTACTTTGATAATAAATTTACTTTGAACTTTGGACTTCAAAATGCAATGTATGCCCGTTAACTCTGTCACTTTAATAACAGTGACTTTTTTTGCTTGCCTGTACACTGTCACATCAATTAGGAAGTTGAATATTTCCAAGAAGAAAAATCTCAGCTTTCAACACAATACAATGAATGCCATGAAATGTCATGGCCTCTGAGAACAATAAATCATGGTTAATAATTTAGTCTCGCTCAGCTGTGTGGAACTGTGGGTCATCACTGGAAAATATTATTCATTGCCGTAACCTATTACAAAGCCTGTCTGCTGTGACAGCGGCATATCTGAGGCAATACAGTGCCCTAGTCGCTCCACCATTGCCACCTGCTGGATCTTTCAGACTTGTTCTGCTTCTCTGCCTCGCAGGGTTTATTTCAAAACAAAATGTTGTGGGCATCTCTAACCACACCAGAACATTTATTATCCATTCTTAATTGCCCTGAAACATAGTGAATTCCCTGCAATGTCATGAGGCCCCCGAGGTATCTTTTCCCATTAGAAAGACAGATTTGTTTAAAGAAAAAAAATTAAGTTCATTCTAAGCACAAACTGTCCAATAAAAGTTAATTTAAGAAGGTCTTCAAACTTTTTCTCACATCTTTAAAATTGCGACTCATGCTATTTCATTTGGGTGCCCCCACTGAAGTTAGGGAAGAAAACAAACTGGGTGTTGCTTCCTCTGTATACCGAAGATTAGTGTTCATTGACGAGGATTAATTAACATTCAGCTTTTGCCTTCATAGCACCTGTTACTTGGGTGCTCTGCATATCATATTGGTTCCAATAATGGGAAACCACAGATGGACCTGGGAGTGGGGGAAGCTAAAGATGGTGCCAGAGTTTTTTGCAGACCTGGGTGACTTCTTCCAGTTTGTCCATGAAACAGTTTATTCTTCTTTTCTCATGTCCCTTTTTTGACTTTTCAAGGTGGCTGAGGTCCTTTCGGAGTCTGTGATCTGCAGCTCCAGCTCAGACTGTTCCTCGTGAGCGGTGTGAGTGGATTGTCGCTCTCGGACTCTCTCTCTCCCGTAAGCACAGTGACTTCCCTGCCCATTTCTGTGGATTTGAAATCAAAAAGAGATCAGACAATGTTTTTTTTCTCTATCTTAAATGACATTTGATAAACTAAATGGGCTTTTATGACAATCGCATAATTTTAAAGGTACTATTTCAAACATCAACTTTTTGATCCGAATTTTATTTGAATAATTAAATATGAGATTCAAAGTTGCACCTCTGAGTCACAGTTTATACTTTATGAACATACTTTATGAACATTTGGAAACCGTGTTGAATGTCACTCCACTTTAAGAAAAGAGCGAAGCAGAAGAAAGGAAATTACAGACTAGTTAGCCTTTATTCAGTGGCTGGGAAGATGGTGGACTCCGTTATGAAGGATGACGTTTTGGGCTACTTGGAGTCATATGATAAAGTAGGCCAAAGTCAGCATAGTTTCCTCAAGGAAATACCTTGCCTGACAAGTCTGTTGTAATTCTTTGAGTAAATAACAAGCAGGATAGACAAAAGGAGAATCAATGGATATTGTCTACCTAGATTTTCAGAAGACCTTTAACAACGTGTCACACTTGAGGCAGCTTAATAAGATAAGGGCCCATAGTATTACTGTAAAGATACTATCATGGATAGAAGATTGGCTGATTGGCAGGAGTAAAGAGTCAGAATGAAGGTTGGTTGCTGGTAACTAGTGGTGTTCTGCAGTGGTTACTACTGGGACCACTTCTTTTCACATTATACGCCCATAGTTTGAATGGTAGAATGCATGGCTTTGTGGCCAAGTTTACAGAAGACACAAAGATAGGTGGAGGGGCAAGAAGTGTTGAGAAAGCCAAGATTCTGAAGAAGGACTTGCTGAGATCGGGACAATAGGCAAATAAGAGGCAGATGGAATATAGTGCAGAGAGTTGTATGGTCATGCACTTTGGTAGAGGAAGGAATACAAGCATAGAAGCTTATTTAAATGGGGAAAAAATCAAAAATCAGAGGTGCAAAGGGACTTGGGAGTCCTTGTGCAGGATTCCCTAAAGGTTAACTTGCAGGTTGAGTCCGTTGTAAGGAAGGCCAATGCAAGTTGGCATTTATTTTGGGAGAACTAGAATATTAGACCAAGGATGTGAAGCTGAGGCTTTATAAGGCGTTGGTCACAATTGGAGAATTGTAAGCAGTTTTGGCTCCCTTATGTATGAAAAAATGTGGCAGCATTAAAGAGGGCCCAGAGGAGGTTCACAAGCATGATTTCAGGAATGAAAAGAGTTAACACGTTGTATGAGGAGTGTTTGATGATTCTGGGTCTGTACTCACTGGAGTTAAGAAGAATGAGGGTGGGGAGACTATCAAGTGATGAAAGACCTGGACAGAGTGGATGTGCAGAGGATGTTTCCATAGTGAGTGAGTCAAGGAGCAGAGGACACAGCCTCAGAATGAAGGGACATGCATTTAGAACAGAGATGAGAAGGTATTCTTTAACCAGCAGATGGTGAATCTGTGGAATTCATTGCCATGGTTGGCCGAGGAGGTCAAGTCACTGAGGATATTTAAAGCAGAGGTTGATAGATTTTTAGTTAGGGCATCAAAGGTTACAGGGGCATGGGGTTGAGCGGGATAATAAATCAGTCATGACAGAATGGTGGAGTAGACTCGAACGGCTGAATGGCCTAATTCTACTTAGCTTCTCATCTTATGGTCAATATATACCATATGGAATGAACAGGCAGAGAGATCAATGATCTGTTGACGTCACCATTACATTAGAGCTCAACACTTTAGCCAATGCTACTCTGAACTTCATACAGCTGAATAATTAAGCAGCAAAAAGACTCTAACCCCTCTCACCATCTCACTTCCACGTAACTCTTTGCAAAGTACATTTCTTCAGGGTGACTTCTGTCAGGCCTTCCGACCATGAACAAGGAGCCTTCTCACTTACCTTTCACAGAACACAAAACAAGGCCAAAAAGAGCCCATGTCTATGTAGAAGTAACATATTTCAAACTGCTTCAAAGGCAAAGTATTTCTTTAAAATTTGCTCATCTTTTTGGAAATTAACGCTTTCAGTTAGAAATCCCATAAGCGGCATGTTTTGATGACAGGTACATTAGGCATATCACTGGAAGAGCTCAGGTTTTCACTCTGTGATGCCACAGGAATTTTTTGCAGTCACAGCAGCTTTGAAATGCAGTGTCATCTTAGATTATATAGAGTGAACCTTACACCCACGGTCCTGTGATTCAGAGCTGCGAATGCTTTGGACTGAAACAAACCGAACACGAACATCGAAGATATGGTTCATTGGGTTCTGTCATCTAGTCAGATTGGCTCAATGTAAAATCAACAAGTTCTGGGTTGCCATTGAATTCATTATTGGTTTATTATTGTCACATGTACCCAGATACAGTAAAAACCTTGTCTTGCACAGTCTTTATACAGAGCACAGCGCAGAGAGGTAGAACAAGGTAAAGGCAATAACAACAGAGAATGTACCGTAACAGCTACAGAGAAAGTGCAGTGCGTGCAAGATCCCAGGTAGATTGTGAGATCTAGAATCCATCTTATTGTACAAGAGGTCTGTCCAAGAGACTAACAGTGAAATAAAACCTGTCCTTGAGCCTGATTGTAAATGCTTTCAGGTTTTTGTACTTTCTGCCTGATGGTAGAGAGGAGAAGAGAGATTATCCAGGGTGGGAGAGGTCTCTGATTATGCTGGTTACTGAGGCAGCAAGAAGTGTAGAGAGAATCCATAGAGGGCAGGTTGGTTCCTGTGATGGTTCGGTGAACATTAGAACTCACAAGCAGGTACTTTCTAAAAACAGAATTGCTAATAAAAGAACAAAGCCACAAGGTGGGAAAAGGATGTTGGTAATACTGTTCTAAGCAATATTGAACCTGGCTTGCTAAAATTCAGTGCCTCAATAACTAGTTTTCATCTGCAAATCTATTGCTTGGTTCTTCACAAAGAAAAACTCCCATATTGCAACTTCCAAGCATTATGAACTCAAGATTGTGAATTGTTCTCGTTGTGCAGGAGGCTGCTGACCTCTTTCTTAAAACCACTGTTACATTAAGCATTTAATGGACGGAACTAACTCTGAGTCCAGCCCTAATGACATTAGTCAGGGTCCCTGAAGTTATGGCTGATCGTCTGTGTAAAGGGTCTACACGTGAGACATGGGGATCAGGAATAGCTTCACGAGAAAAGCTTCACAAATACTAAATGGCCACATTTCAAAAGAGGCTTAATTTGTACAGTTGCTGTTAGAATCATTAAAAAACTGGATTAAAATTCAAACAAATGGAATATGTGTTGGAAACAAATTAAAGATACATTAATGCAAGGCCACAATTAAAGCATTAATTGGACTTGTTCCTGCTCTGGAAGAATTTTGAAAGCTTGCGCAATACAAAGGAAGTTCTCCCAACAAGTGAGTAAAGTGGCAAATGGCAGGGAGGATGCTGGATGTTACTGGTGGATAATGACCTTCCTTCCACTATTCCTGACCCCCAAGTCTCATTACTAGCACAGACGATCAATAATAACTTCAGGGAGCCTGACTGAGTGAAAAGGGTGCTGGTTCAAGGAATTTCTTAGCTGACAAATTTTAAGGGCTTCATTTAAAAAGCAGTAGTCTGAAAGCACATAACTGAAGCAGTCAAAGTGGCACATGAGCTACGGTTCTTTGAGTTACCGGGGGTGTTAAGAGCAGGACAGCGGTCACACAGGTCTTGCTGCTGCTATTTGATTCAGAACCTGGGTTTGGGCCTCTGCCTTGTATGGGTTCCCAGCAGATACTCTTGTTTTTTTCTCCACATCCTAAAGATATGCAAGTATATTACTTGCTACCATTAGTAAGCCAGAGTAGAGGTGAGTGGAAGGAGGAACAGGATGGCCTCCTCCTATGTTGTAAGCAAGTATGAGAATAATATATTGTACAAACATTATTGGTGCACAAATTCATTTTCTTTAAAGACTACACTGTGCAAGGGACATGAACCTTTGGAACTATCAGAAAGGAGGATACTGAACGAACAGGAATCTATTGAATTGTTAAATAGAAGAATAGACTTGTTCCAATTAACATAAGAAATAAAATGTTGGCAGAGTTGAAGGCAGCCTGGTAATGCGAGGTCACCTCAAGTGCACATGATCTGACTGCATCATGTTAATGCAGGTTGTTGCTGATGACATGGCTGTACTGGGATACACAGTCCGGGCTGATCACTCAATGCAGTAATGAAGGACACTGTCAGAGTGCCAGCTTTTTGGGACATGACCATCTTTTCAGACTGACTTGGAGGATCCCACTGGATACATCAAAAGGTGATCTAACCAACCATATATTTCACTGCTTTTTGTGGCGTTTAGCTATATGTAAAATAACTGGTAGATGTCCCATAAGAATCCTGTGATCACCATAAAATGTTTTGGATAATAATATAAACACAAGTCTTGGGTAACATATCAAAGTTTCCAAAGTGGAATACAAGAAATAATAATGCTGACAGAAGTTCTCTAATCCTCCACTTCATTAGTACACATTCAGTAACTCAGTTGTGCTAGTTTGACCTGGTTCTTTGCTGACCCTGAGTTATGTCTCTGCTCCGGGTTAACACAATAATGCTCAGTGAAGCAAAGCACACTGCCTTTCCAACACAATGGATTGACCCTGGTTGAACTGTAAATAACAAAGGAATGTTTAACTTATTAAAACATACTTTTGAAGACTGCAATTGATGAAGATTAGTTGAGAACAAATGCATTTTATGTAAGTCCATAAGTTATAGGAACAGAATTGGGCCATTCAGCCCATCGAATCTGCTCCACCATTCCATCATGCTGATTTTTATTATCCCTCTCAATCCCATTCTCCTGCCATCTCCCTGTAACTTTTGATGCCCCGACTAATCAAAAACCTATCAAGCTCCATTTTAAATACACTCAGTAACTTAGACTCCAATGCTGCCTGTGGCAATGAATTCCACAGATTCACTACACTACTGGCTAAAGAAATTTGTCCTCATCTCTGTTCTAAAAGGATGTCCATCTATTCTGAGGCTGTGCCCTCTGGTCCTAGGCTCACCCAGTATAGGAAGCATCAACCCCCCCCCCCCACACCACCCCATATCCATTCTAACTAGGCTGTTCAATATTCAATAGGCTTCAATAAAATCCCCCATCATTCTTATAAAGTCTAACACATACAGGCCTAGAGCTGTCAAACACTCCTCATATGTTAACCCTTTCATTCCTGGAATCATTCTTGTGAACCTCCTGTCCAATATGAGCACATCTTTTCTTAGATAAAGGACCCAATACTGTTCACAAAACTCCAAGTGTGGCTTAACTAATGCCTTATAAAGCATCAGCATTACATCCCTGCACTTATATTGTAGTCCTCTTGAAATCAATACTAACATTGCATTAGCCTTTCTTGCCACAGATTTAACCTGCAAGTTATCCTCTAGGCCAGGGGTCGGCAACCTTTACCACTGAAAGAGCCACTTGGACCCGTTTCCCACAGAAAAGAAAACACTGGGAGCTGCAAAACCCGTTTGACATTTAAAATGAAATAACACTGCATACAACGTTTTGTTTTGCCTTTATGCTATGTATAAACAAACTATAATGTGTTGCATTTATGAAATTGATGAACTCCTGCAGAGAAAACGAAATTACATTTCTGCATGCAACAAAAACATTTTGAACTCCGAAAAAAAGACGTTGGGTTGAAGGTTACTTTTAAGTAAAATACTCAACGTCTATGTGAGTCCTTCTTGTATTTATGAAAAACGCCAAACTTAAATTTGCCGCCAGCAGCAAACCAAAAATAACGTCAGCCAGCTGTCAACCTGAAAAATAAAAGGACTATTTCACTGAACAATGAAAACATATGAATATACGTAAAATAATAGGCAATTAAAATATTTATCATACTTGGTCAGGTTGACTCACACCTGACAATGCAGTCGTATTCAGTAGGGATGGATCGATGCTTAGGGGAGTGACCGGGAAGGATAATGTGTTTTTTTCCTCTCTGAACTCACAGAAGCGTTTCCCAAACGATGTTTGCATTGCGATGATTGCAGAATGTAAATACTCCGAATTTATCATGTCGTGACCTTGTTTGAACTCTCTCAAATTGGGGAAGTGAGACAATGTGCCTTTCTGTAAATCTCTGGCAAGCACTGTCAACTTGTGCTCGAATGCCAAAACATCCTCCAACATGTGCAGGGCTGTACGTCCTTACCCCTGAAGAGCTGTGTTCAGCGTGTTCAGGTGCGCTGTCACATCTACCATGAAGTGTAGCTTTTCCAGCCACTCTGGCTGTTCCAGCTCAGGAAAGGTGGGCCCTTTGCTGCCCAGGAAAGTTTTCACTTCTTCCAGACACGCAACAAAGCGTTTCAGCACCTCCCCTCTGGACAGCCAGCGATAAAAACACGTTGTAGCGGTGTGCTACACGCAGTCAGTAAACTGCAGTCAAAGATAGCTTTATTCGAACTAAACAGCCTTGCTTCTAAGCCTCCGTCAACCCGCCACCCATGGGCGCGGATGCTGCAAAAGACACGTACTCACAAACCCCCGTAGGCTATCTCCCTTAGCCTGAACGCTGGCTAATTGTGAGCCGGTTCGGATGTGTCAGGAAATGGGTCGCCACAACCTCTTAATTAGATTGTACAAGATCACCATAATCTTCAAATTTAGAATTACATTTCAAAAACTAACAAACTAACATAAAATACATTTTAATTAAATACTGACCAATTATTTTCCAAAGCAACAGGGAGCCGCAGCACAGACGTAAAAGAGCCACATGTGGCTCCGGAGCCGCGGGTTGCCGACCCCCGCTCTAGGGAATCCTGCACGAGGACTCCCAAGTCCCTTTGCACCTCTGAAAATTGACTTCTCTCCCCTTTTAGAAAACAGGTCTGCACCTTCATATCTTTTACCAAAATGCACAACTGTACACTTACCTACACAATATTCCATCTGCCACTTCTTTGCTCATTCTCCCAATCTGTTTGTCTTTCTGCAGACTCCCTGCTTCTTCAAGCTACCTATTTCCATATCGTCCACAAACTTGGCCACATAGCCATCAACTCCATCACCCAAATCCTCGACATAATACATGAAAAGAAGCAGTCCCAACATTGACACATGCAGAACACCACTAGTCACCAACATCCTACCTGAAAAGTCCCCCTTTATTCCCACTCATTGCCTCTTGCCAGTCATCTTTCCATTCTAGTTTCATTTCTGTAATATCAAGGGCTCGTGTCTCATTAAACAGCCTCATGTGTGGCACCTGTCAAAGGCCTTCTGAAAATCCAAGTAAACATTCACTGATTCTATCCTGCCTGTTATTTCCTCAAAGAATTCCAATAGATTTGTCAGTCAAGATTTTTCCTTAAGGAAACCATGCTGACTTTGGCCTTATTTTATCATATGCCTCCAAGTACCCTAAAACCACATCCTTAACAATAGATTCCAACATCCTCCTAACCACTGAAGTCAGGCTAACTGGCCTATAATTTCCTTTCTTCTGCTTTCCTCCCTTCTTAAAGTGTGGAGTGACATTTTCAATTTTCCAGTCCTCCAGAACCATTTGAGAATCTAGTGATTCTTGAAAGATCATTATTAATGCCTCCACGATCTCTTCAGACACCTCTTTCAGAACCCTGGGGAGACTTTTCAGCCTCCCAAGAATTTTCTCCTTAGTATTAGCAATGACACTCATTTCTGTTCCCTGACCCTCTTGAACTTCTGGCCTACTGCTGTTGTCTTCCACAGTGAAGACTAACACAAAATACTTATTAAGTTTGTCTGCCATTTCTTTGTCTTCCATTACTACCTCTCCATTTTCCAGCAGTCTGATATTCACTTTTGCCTTTCTCTATTCTTTATTTATAGTTTCTGTTGAAAAAAACTTATGGTATTCTCTTTAATATTGTTGTCTCACCCTTATATTCCTTCTTTTCTCACCTTATGGCTTTTTAGTTGCCTTCTTTTGGTTTTTAAAAGCTTCCCAATTCTCTACCTTTTCTCTAATTTTTGCTATTTATATGCCCTCTCTTTTCCTTCTATGCTGTCTTTGATTTCCTTCATCAACCATGGTTGCCTCATCCTCCCTTAGAATACTTATTCATCTTTGGGATGTATCTATCTTGTGCTTTCCAAATTGCCCCCAGCAACTCCAGCCATTGCTGTTCTGCCATCATCCCTGCTAGTGTTCTCTTCCAATCAACTTTGGCTGACCTCTGGAATTTCCTTTACTCCATTGGAAAGCTGATACATCTGACTTTATCTTCTCCCTCTCAAATTGCAAATTGCAAATATCGTATTATGATCTCTGTCTCCTAAGGGGTCATTTACCTTACCTAATCAAATCTAGTTAATTACACAACACCCAATCCAGAACTGCCTTTTCCCTAGTGGGCTTAACCATGAGTTGCTCTAAAAAGCAAACTGATAGGCATTTGACAAATTCCCTCTCTTAGGGTCCAGCACCAACCTAATTTTCCCAATCTACCTGCATACTGAAACACCAATCACTATTGTAACTTTGCCCCTTTTACATGCCTTTTCTATTATCCATTGTAATTTGTATCCCATATCCTGGCTACTGTTTGGAGGCCTGTATACACCTGTCATCTGGGTCTTTTTACCCTTGCAGTTTCTTAACTCTACCCACAAGGAGTCTACATCTTTCAATCAAATGTCACCTTTTTATAAGTATTTGATTTCATTTTTTTTACCACCAGAGCCATCCCACCCCCTCTGCCTACCTGCCTGTCCTTTCGGTACATGGTGTATCCTTGGATGGTGAGTTCCGAACTGGGATCTTTTTCAGCCATGACTCAGAGATACCCACGCAATGTCGTATGTGCCAATCTCTAAAAGCACTTCAAGATCACCTACCTTATTCTGTATACTGTGTGCACTCAAATATAACACCTTCAGTCCTATTTTCCTAACCCTTTTTTGATTTTGCCCCCATGTTATACTTCAACTCATTCCACTGATTGCAATTTTGCCCCATCATCTGCCTGTCCTTCCTCACAGTCTCACTACACACAGCATCTACTTGTATACCAACTGCTCCATTCTCAGCCCATTCACTCTGGTGCCCAACCCCCTGCCAAATTAGTTTAAACCCTCCCCAACAGCTCTAGCAAACCTGCCCACAAGGATATTGGTCCCCCTCGGGTTCAGGTTTAACCTGTCCCTTTTGTACAGGTCATACCTTCCCCAGAAGAGATCCCAATGATCCAGAAATCTGAACCCCTGCCCCCTGCACTACTTTCTCAGCCACACGCTCACCTGCCAAACCATCCTATTCCTACCCTCACTGGCACGTGTCACAGGCAGCAATCCAGAGACTACTACCCTGGAGATCCTGCTTTTCAGCTTTCTACCAAATTCCCTATATTCTCTCTCAGCACCTCCTCCCTGTATTAGTTGGTACTAATGTGTACCGTGACTTTGGGGTGTTCACCCTCTCCCTTGAGAATGTTGTGGACCCGATCTGAGGCATTCCTGACCCTGGCACTTGGGAGGCAAAACACGATCCAGGTTTTTTTTCTCACCTACAGAATCTCTTAACTGCTCTTCTAACTATGGAATCCCCTATCACCACTGCACTCATCTTTTCCCCCCTTCCCCCTTCCCTTCTGAGCATTAGATTCAGTGCCAGAAATGCAGTCACTGCAGCTTCCCTCGGTAGGTTACCCCCCACCCCCCACAACAGTATCTGGAGCAGTATACTTACTATTGAGGGGAATGGTCACAGGTGAACTCTGCACTGACTTCCCTCTCCAGGTACCCGCCTCCTCATTCTCCTGTACGAGCCGAAGGTCATCCAGCTTCACTTCAGTTCAGTTCAGTGCGGCAGCTTGATGTATTTCATGCAGATGTACTTATTGGGGACCTCGTGGTCTCCCCAAGTTCCCACATCTCATACAAGGAACATGCCCCTAACTCTGGACCCATTCTCAGCACACTAGCTATATATTGATAGACAAAGAAAAAGAAAAAAAAGTCTTAGAAACTTATTTAGATCTTCCACCTGTGCTTGTCCAAGCCTATTCTTGCTGAAGCCTGTTGAGCCAAAGTTTCCCACTCCAACAATGGCTGCTCCACTTACACCTCCCTTCCTTTTATTGGCTCAAATAAAACTCACTCCCGACAAGATTGTTCTTTTCAAATGGCTCCCACCTTACAATGATTTTTCTCTCTCTCACTCACAATGAGGCTTGTTCTTTTCAAGTCACTCCTGCTTTTCTCTTCGTTTATTTGAAAATGATTTAGGATGCAGTGAGGCAGAGTGCTAATTACTGATGTAATTAAAAATACAGTGGATTCTGGTTAAGTGGGCCATTGGTTAATCAGTCCAGCTGCTTATTTGGGTCAACTCTTAAAGAACAAAAACTAATCAAGAAAATAACCGGGATTTCCTTTGTTTATTTGGGACACTGTGCCACTTATTTGGACTAGAGACGGTTCCTGAACAGTTTCTAACTAGCGTCAGTCACATGGACCTTTGTGAATCTTAGACACTAGACCAGGCTCAGAATGAACAGTTTTAAAGTTGCATGTGTTAGTGTTCAAAAAGCAGAGATTTTTATCACTGATAGTGGGTGATAAATAATCAGCAGGACAGTTCAGTCCTGGTTTGCTCACTGTGGGTTCATGCGTTCAGGCTTGGAGATGCCAGAAACGGTTGGGAGTAAAACTGAAGCGACTTCACTACTCCTACAAGTTAGGAACTATAAAGAATTTGAAGGTATCAACAATCATCTTGAATGTTACAAGGAAAATGAAGATACAGAGGATGCAATCCTTGAAGCTAGCCCATCATTTACTCTAGGTACCTGTGCTGGTTTTGTTCATTTACATTCAATCAACACAGTGGATTTATTCCTGCATCGATAACTGATACACGGTTTTATAGTGCTGTGGAGTATTGATAGTATTCTCATTTTTTTCATTTAAATACCTAATTGATTATTCAGTTAAATGGTAGTTTGCTTTTTTAATACCTTTTTAACTATTTCCATGAAACTTGGGCTAATTTGAGGCAGCCACTTACTTGGGCCAAAATGTACTGGTCCTGATGTGTCCCAATTAACCAGAATCCATCGTAATTTCATAGCTGTGGTGGTCTGTTAGCTTTTGAACACTGAATATTGAAAGTCCTAGATACAGTGGACACAGAGAACATGTTTCCATTAGTGGGAGAATCTAGAACCAGAGGACACAGACTCAGAATAGAAGAATGTCCCTTTAGAACAGAGATGAGGAGGAATCTCTAGCTAAAGGGTGATGAATCAATAGAATTCATTGCCACAGATGACTATGGAAGCCAAGTCATTGGGTATATTTAAAGCAGAGGTTGACAGGTTCTTGATTAGCAAGGCTGTAAAAGTTTACAGGGAGAAGGCAGGAGAGTGGGGTTGAGAGGGATAATAAATTAGCCATGTTAATTTTAATTTATTGAGATACAGCGTGGAATCGGTCCTTCCAGCCCTTTGAGCCAAGCCGCACAGCAACCCCCTTACTTCACCCTTGCCTAATCGCGGGACAATTTACAATTTACAGTTAACCTACCAACCAGCACATCTTTAGACTGTGGGAGGAAACACAAGAGATTCTGATGATGCTGGAAATGCAGAGTAACAGAGTATTTTGTATAAATTTTCTATGATTGAATAGTGGAGCAGACTTGATGGGCCAAGTGGTCAAATTCTACTCCTAGGTCTTATGACCTTATTTGCTCTTTCCTGTATAGCTATACAGGACCAGCAAATTTATTTATTTCACTTTGAATCTAGGCCACATTACCAGCGTCTATGCCAGTACGAAGGGCCAGAGTTCAGGAGATCAGACTGTGATGCACCCAGTTACCAGTTATGTACAATGAGTAAGCAATCCTTTCCTAGTACACTGAAAACGCTTCGTCCTCTCAGCACCTGCTCTTTCAACAGGGAGCTGAGCCTAACCCAAGAGAGACATAGTGACAAAGTTAAATTCGAAAGCCTGTGTCAGTGCTGCCAAATCGCAGCCTGCCTCTCCCGCGGGGATTATGGATAAACAGAATGAAGCACTGCCGGGAAAGGCCATTGAAGGCTGAAGAAATTGCAAACCTATCTAGGAACTGTACACATTTGTGGCTGTGTGAGTAATTAATTGTAAAATTCATATATTTCTATAACTACTTTAATAATGCTAATATAACTTAATACAATGTAATAGTTGTGGAGGTTTGGAGCCAGCTTCCTGCCTCCCCCATTCTTCCGACAGCTCCCAAACCCACCTAGTACAACTCATCTAAACCTCTTATAAAATAGTTGCTGATGGCATATACATTTTCCGATTTTATCACTAATCCAGAGATCCAGATTCAAATCCTACCACAACAGCTCTAGAATTTAAACTCAGTTAACAAACTAAAGCTTTAAAAACAAAACAAATCATGAGTGCAGATGGCCACCAAAGTCCCAAGAACATTTGCTGATGCATGTCCAGTTGTGGACAACAGTCTTCAGCCACATTGGGAGCATGTTTTATTATCTCAGCAACCCACTCAAAATGTTAAACTCTCTCCAGGTAACCTTCCTGTAAAGAATCATCTGCTTTGTTCAAATAAAATTATTCTGCCTTGTTGCACAATAAAATGGCAATCTGCTTACAAGTGAAGTATGTCTGGGGAGAGCATCTGTGAGTTTGAGAGAATGTGATTAGATCCAAAGGGTTACTAAGGGGACTGGGGTTTAGGGGCCAATGAGGGATTACAAAAGGTGGGTTACTACTGGGAAGGTAAAAATAGTTGGAAACAAGATCATTGGGAACATAGAGAGAAGAGGGTTAGACAAAATATTACTGGGAATTTGAAGAGACCAGGTGAATAGGGTCTCAACCTGAAACATCAATGATTGCTTTCTCCCACAGATACTGTTCAAACCACTAAGATCCTGAAGCAGTTTGTCTTTGTACAGTTTGGGATTAGTTTACATGGGATACTGAAGAGAGGGGTGAGAGCAATTCAACTCTTGGAATTTGCCCAGTTCAGACTGCAAACTGGACTGTGAATTGGATAAACACACACAAAGTGCTGGAGGAACTCAATAGATCAGGCAGCATCTATGGAAATGAATCAACAATCGATGTTTCGGACCATTACTGTGAATTAGATAAATTATATCAAGTACAGTCAAGTGCAGAGATTAGAGCAGGAGGCTCGAGCAATGATAGACAGATACTTTGTTGATTCCAAAGGAAATTAGTGTCACAGTAGCATTACAATTGCACAGATATACAATATTAGAAGGGAAGTAAGAAAGAATAAAAAATAAATTACCCCAAACAGTCTAACAGGAGGGGGTCATCACTTCCCCAGGTGTAGGTTGACTCATTATAGAGCCGAATGACTGAGGGAAAGAATGACCTCATATAATGCTCTTTAGAGCAGTGCAGTTGTCTTCATCTATCACTAAAAGTGCTCCTCTGTTCAGCCAAGGTGGCATGCAGAGAAACATGTGAGAAACATTGTCCAGAATTGCCAGGATTTTCCATAGGGCCGTTTGTTCTACCACAGCCTCCAGTGTGTCCAGTTTGACTCCTATAACAGAGCCAGCCTTTCTAATCAGTTTATTGAGCCTGTTGGCATCACCCGTGTTGATGCCATTGCCCCATCACACACCGCATAGAAGATTATACTGGTGACAGCAGACCGGTAGAACATGTGAAGGGGAGGCCTGCATATTCCAAAGGACCTCAGTCTCCTCAGCAAGTAGAGGCGACTCTGGCCCTTCTTGTACACAGACTCTGTGTTGGTGCTTCACTCACGCCTGTCGTCCAAGTACTTGTGGGTCCTCACCATCAACGGTAACAGGGAGCAGTGCAGGCTTAGTCTTCCTAAAGTCCATCACCATCTCCTTTGTCCTACTGATGTTGAGCTGCAGATGATTCAGCTTGCACCATCAGACAAAGTCCTCCACCAGGGCCCTGTGTTCATCCTCCTGTCCTCCCTGTATAACCCAATCATTGCTGAGTCATCAGAGAATTCCTGTAGATGACGTGAAAGTCCAAGGTATACAGGGCAAACAGGAAGGGACAGAAAACAATCCCCTGTGGAGCCCTGGAGCTGCTCATAGCCATGTCTGACACAGTTCTGAAGCTGCACAAACTGTGGTCTGCTAGTCAGGATATAATGAAAGTGCCAATCTGCATTGAAGGGAGATTTTCCCCCATGATGAGGGTTGTATAGTATTGAAATCAAAAAATATGATCCTCACTGCACTGTCTTGCTTATCCAAATGCGGGTAGTCTCTGTTCAACAGGTAATTGACTGCATCATTGACTCCACTGTGCTCCTGGTAGGCAAACTGCAGGAGATTGAGGGCTGATCTCACCAGGGGCCAGAGGACCAGCCTCTCTGGGGTCTTCATGACGTGTGAGGTCAGGGCCACTGGATGGTAGTTATTCAATACTTTCGGTTGGCCCTTCTTGGGTACTATGACCACACATGATGTTTTCCATGCAGTCAGTACCCTTTCCAGGCTGAGACTCAGGGAGAAAATGCGCTGGAGAACTCCAGTCAGCTGCTCAGCACACTCTCTCAGGACCCTGGGGTTCACACCGTCTTGTCCCAATGCCTTGCTGTGTCTGCATTTCCCCACAGCCCTTCTCACCTGCTCAGTGAAGGAAAGTCCATGATGACCGGGGAGTTGTTAGAAGCTGGGAGCCGGAGATCATCGCGAACGCAGTTGGTACGTGGAGCTGTGGATGGTAGGTGGGGACGTAGACAGCAGTAACCTGTGAAATATAATTGCTGAAATTTGACAGGCCTTTTGAGCATTGTGTTGTGACTCATTGAATTTATACATTGATACTTCAGTTGTGCAGAACTTGCATCTCTCCCATTAAGAAAACTACATTCACTTTAAGACTCCACACTTCAGGGATGATACATTGGCTTTTGGGGAGGCCAGGGTGCTGCTTCTGGGGACCCCTTGACTGGACTTGGTTTGTAACCCTGCAGCCCAGTCTAGAGATTATGGTTTGTACAGGGAAACATGTTCTTCGGTAGGGAAATACATGATAAAGGGGCGTACAGAAACAAGATCTGATTTTTACTCCTCATGTATATGAAGGATGTAAGTAATAAAGTCAATTCAATTCAATTCACTGGGAAGTCAAACCTGAAATGAATGAGCGAAATGGTGATTTGTCCCGATGACGCTGCTGAGTTACTTCAATGCTCTAAGTGGCGCTGTTTGCTAACCCATGAGATACACTGGCCCATCAGAGACGGGAGCAGTGAGGAGGAAGCGGTGGAGAGGCTAAAGAAAGGCAGCTGAGGGCTTCCCCAACAAGGGGCATGAAGAACGGCTGCAACAGCAAGTTAGTGGTGAGTTTAAATGTGTTAAAAGTCAAAGAGCAGGTAATCAATTCATAATCATCGCAAGAGAAAATCTGCAGATGCTGAAAATACAAGCAACACACAAAAACTGCTGGAGGAGCTCAGCAGGATAGTAAGCATCTATGGAACAGAGTACCATCGACGTTTCAGGCTGAGAGACATCTTTTTTCTCTCTTTTTCTCTCCGTTTCTTCTCTTTTTTCCCTCCAGTCCTGAAGAAAGGTCTCAGCCTCAAACGTCAACTGTTTACTCTTTTCCGTAGATGCTGCTTGGCCTGCTGAGTTCCTGCAGCATTTTGTGTGTGTTCATTGCCACCTCAAACCTGTTTTGTTCTCTCTGCTGGTGCAGCGATGATTGTCACCCATATTCCAATCTTCTGATGTGGTTGTGCTGGAGACGGTAACTACTTCCTCTCCTATGGGCCCTCATATTCCTGCTGGTTACCTCATTGCAATAGAGGAGGTTGGAAGGAATTTACTCATCATCTTCCATCGCACAGATCCTTAAATCCTAGTGAGAAACTAAAAGTAAGGTTGATCTGGGGTGACTGCAAAGGGATCATTAGCATTTCAGGTTGCATCAGGACTGAGGCATTAGAGGGAAGATAGTCTATAGAAAAAGGGGAGAGGGGCTGTTGAGGCAGGGCCTAGCAGCTGAGAGGTGGAACCAGGTGAGGAGGGGAATGATGGAGGGGGGGGGGAAGGGGAGAGTGGTGGAGCTGGGTGACAGTGGCTGGTGGGTAATGAGTAGAGACAGAGACAGATAAAAAAACATGGTCTAATCCAGTGGTTCTTAGTGTAGGCCATATGGACCTCCAGGGGGCCATGCCAGATTTTGTAGAGGCCACAAGTAAAAAAAAACAGGAACCTGGGGGCCACAGGAGTTTCTGTATGGGCCATGGTAAGTTTACTGCTTTAATGAAATATTACTAAAATATATAAATAAAAATGAAATATATATGTAATTTAATTGGAACCCTGAATGAAATGAATGGGAAAATAAGCTAGATGACGTAAAAGAGGCAGCAAAATGGCTGAAGAAGCTTGCCCTGCAAATCGATGTAAGCACATTACGTGATAATGAAGCTCCTCTGATGACATATGTTAGGTTTTAAATGATGATCAGGCCAGTGAGGAAATGCTTTTTGCCAGAAAGCTGAAGACAGACACCGAAGGTGAAAGTATTTTTGAAGAAGTCAAGAGCGATTTCTTGGAAAACAATAGCCTGCTGGAAAATATAATAGCTTGTGTAACTGATGGTGCTGCTTCGATGGTAGGAGGATACGGAGGATCCGTTTACAAAATGCTGAGCCTGATGTTTTTTGCGTAACTGATGGTGCTGCTTCGATGGTAGGAGGATACGGAGGATCCGTTTACAAAATGCTGTGCCTGATGTTTTTTGTGTAACTGATGGTGCTGCTTCGATGGTAGGAGGATACGGAGGATCCATTTACAAAATGCTGTGCCTGATGTTTTTTGCGTAACTGATGGTGCTGCTTCGATGGTAGGAGGATACGGAGGATCCGTTTACAAAATGCTGTGCCTGATGTTTTTTGTGTAACTGATGGTGCTGCTTCGATGGTAGGAGGATACGGAGGATCCGTTTACAAAATGCTGAGCCTGATGTTTTTTGCGTAACTGATGGTGCTGCTTCGATGGTAGGAGGATACGGAGGATCCGTTTACAAAATGCTGTGCCTGATGTTTTTTGTGTAACTGATGGTGCTGCTTCGATGGTAGGAGGATACGGAGGATCCGTTTACAAAATGCTGTGCCTGATGTTTTTTGCGTAACTGATGGTGCTGCTTCGATGGTAGGAGGATACGGAGGATCCATTTACAAAATGCTGTGCCTGATGTTTTTTGCGTAACTGATGGTGCTGCTTCGATGGTAGGAGGATACGGAGGATCCGTTTACAAAATGCTGTGCCTGATGTTTTTTGTGTAACTGATGGTGCTGCTTCGATGGTAGGAGGATACGGAGGATCCATTTACAAAATGCTGTGCCTGATGTTTTTTGCGTAACTGATGGTGCTGCTTCGATGGTAGGAGGATACGGAGGATCCGTTTACAAAATGCTGAGCCTGATGTTTTTTGCGTAACTGATGGTGCTGCTTCGATGGTAGGAGGATACGGAGGATCCGTTTACAAAATGCTGTGCCTGATGTTTTTTGCGTAACTGATGGTGCTGCTTCGATGGTAGGAGGATACGGAGGATCCGTTTACAAAATGCTGTGCCTGATGTTTTTTGCGTAACTGATGGTGCTGCTTCGATGGTAGGAGGATACGGAGGATCCGTTTACAAAATGCTGAGCCTGATGTTTTTTGCGTAACTGATGGTGCTGCTTCGATGGTAGGAGGATACGGAGGATCCGTTTACAAAATGCTGTGCCTGATGTTTTTTGCGTAACTGATGGTGCTGCTTCGATGGTAGGAGGATATGGAGGATCCGTTTACAAAATGCTGAGCCTGATGTTTTTTGCGTAACTGATGGTGCTGCTTCGATGGTAGGAGGATACGGAGGATCCGTTTACAAAATGCTGTGCCTGATGTTTTTTGCGTAACTGATGGTGCTGCTTCGATGGTAGGAGGATACGGAGGATCCGTTTACAAAATGCTGTGCCTGATGTTTTTTGTGTAACTGATGGTGCTGCTTCGATGGTAGGAGGATACGGAGGATCCGTTTACAAAATGCTGAGCCTGATGTTTTTTGCGTAACTGATGGTGCTGCTTCGATGGTAGGAGGATACGGAGGATCCGTTTACAAAATGCTGAGCCTGATGTTTTTTGCGTAACTGATGGTGCTGCTTCGATGGTAGGAGGATACGGAGGATCCGTTTACAAAATGCTGAGCCTGATGTTTTTTGCGTAACTGATGGTGCTGCTTCGATGGTAGGAGGATACGGAGGATCCGTTTACAAAATGCTGAGCCTGATGTTTTTTGCGTACACTGTGTCATTACCTTCAGCACTTGTTTCAAAAAAGTTGGGAGTGTGTTTGAACAATTTTGCTGCTGTAATAATGGCTGTCAACTTTATCAAATCAAATGGACTTCAAGATCATCTTTATTGACAATCTTGTGAGGAAAAGGAAGAAGATTTTGAACGGCTGTTAATGTCTACAGAGTTCCGATGGTTATCTAAAAGAAAATTTCTTCATCGCTTTGTTGCACTTTGGGATAGTAGTATTTCCAAGTGATAAACAGCAAACAAATTGTTGCTGCTAAGTCTGATATATTTCACCTGTCAGATATATTTGAAAGACTAAATTTATTAAACAGTTACAAGGAAAATCTGCAATCTCATATAATGCAAAGAGGCAATTACTGCTTTCCTCGGAAAACTCAAACTTTTCAGCAGCAATATTGGACGTTGTGAGTTTATGCAATTTCCTTCGCTGGCCGCTCACAAAGTGGAATTGTAAGATGATGGTATATCTTGATCATTTAAAACAACTGCACTTTGATATGGAATTTCAGTTCAGACATCTCCCGGAGATGCACATTCCAGATTGAGTGATTAATCCATTTGAGGTGAACGTGAATGATGTTGACACCACACTGAAAGAAGTGTCTTATTGAGCTGCAGAGAGATATAACAACTCAAGCAAAATTCAAAATAACTTTCCATAGCTCTGGAGGAAAGAAAAGTTGTTTTTAATTGGGTTTCACACCTCTTACCTAGTTGAATGCAGTTTTAGTCAAGTTCTTTACCTACTATCAAAAGTTTGTAAATATCTTGATGGTGTGAAAAGAGGTGACCTTCATATATTCTTTAACTAAGTTGCAACCAGATATTCAAAAACTTGCTAGTTTGCATCAGTCACAAGGAATTTACCCAATACCCAAAGTAATAACATTGCTGGTTGGAGGAATATTAGGGTTAGTATAAATAAAGCAGCCTATTCAGAGCTTTAAAATTGTTTTATTGTTCATAAACACCTGTAACATTCAAGTTGTACAACCTGTAACTCGACAGCTTCTGGATAGACCATAAACCATACATTTCACTTCTTTTATGTCTTTTACATTTGCTTTTTGTCTTGAATGTGATTCTGGAAATTATGGTTTACAGTTTGGAGATCATTTCGTGCTTCAGTGCTCTGCAGTCTCCAAGAGGATTCTGGGAGGCAGAGGCAGCGTGCATGAACCTCTGGACAAGAAGACAGTGGGATGGGGTGCAAGTAGATGCTTGACTCCATTTCACTGATTAAATTTCCATTGGTCCATTGTTGAGAACATTGAGGTGAATGCAGAAGGTGAACGCTGGCTGCCTGCCTTTTGATCACTGGTGGATCGTTCTGCTGCTGGAGACGAGAGACTGCCTTTTGATCACTTGTGGGATCGCTCTGCTACGGAGAGGGGAGACTGCCTTTTGATCACTGGTGGGTTCACTCTGCTACGGAGAGGGGAGACTGCCTTTTGATCACTGGTGGGTTCACTCTGCTACGGAGAGGGGAGACTGCCTTTTGATCACTGGTGGGATCACTCTGCTACGGAGAGGGGAGACTGTCTTCTGATTGCTGGGGGATCGCTCTGCTATGGAGAGGTAAGAGCTTGTCACTCTGCCTGAAGAATGTTACCCAGGTTTTCTACATTTTGGATATGGACTTCCTTTCATTCTTACAGTTTTTTATATTCAGTGTTTTTCTCCGGATCTTTCTTGTTTTTTTATATGAGAGAGGGGACTTTGGGAGTCAATGTGCCTGTTCCATTTTTCATTGTTTTCTGTGGGTGGGGGATTTGTGGGTGCTGACTGTGCTGCCTTTCTTTTCTTTCTTGGTTTATGGCTACCTGGAGAAGAAGAATTTCAGAGTGTATACATTGATAATAAATGAACCTTTGAACCTTCTATTTAACATAATACCTATAACCTGTTTAACATAAATATTGACTATAGATTAGGATAATTAGCACAATTGATCAAAAAGAAACTTTAACAACTAACAGAGACTATGGAGAGTAGGGGCCACAGAGGTAAGTAAAACCCTCAAGTGGGCCACAAGCAGAAGTTTGAGCACTACTGGTCTAATCAGAGAAGTGGGATTGGTGTAAATGGGCAGAAGTGGTGGGGTGAATTCATTGGGTCAGTTAACCTGGTTCTTTCCATGAAAAGTATGAATCCAAGCATGTTTTGTTATTCATCATTGTTACCAGTCCCTCATGGTTTCTGAGAAGGTAGCAGTGAGCCAGCATTTTGAACATTCGTGCTGAAGGTTCCCACAGTGCTGCTGGACAGAGGGTTCCTCAATTTAGTCTGAATGATGAGGAAAGACCAGCAGTAGATTTCCCAGTGATATAGGTGGGAAGAGAAACCAGTCGGAGATGTTCTCTCACAACTACTGCACTTCAACACACACAAAAGGCTGGAGGAGCTCAGCAGGCCAGGCAGCATCGATGGAAAGAAGCACAGTCAATGTTTCGTGCTGAGACCCTCTGGCAGGACTCAACCCGAAGGCCCTGCTGAAGGGTTTCGGCCTGAAACGTCGACTGTACTGTTTTCCATAGATGCTGCCTGACCTGCTGAGTTCTTCCTGCACTTTGTGTGTGTTTCTCCAATTTCCAGCATCTGCAGATTTTCTCTTGTTTGTGATTTGACTACTGCACTCCAGTTGTTTTTCTTTAAGCAGTAGAGGTGGCAACTTTGAGCGGTTTGCTGGACTAGCCAAGGGGTGGAACTGCAGTGCATTTTGCAGATGGCACAGACTGCAGCCATTGTACTCTGGGAATGAACGTTGGTGGTTGATAAGCCACCAGTCGAGTAGCTGCTTTGTCCTGTGCATTCTGAGCTTCTTGAGATCGTTATCACTACGCTCAGCCGTGTATTCCATCACGCTCAGGACTTGTGCCAAGTAGATGATGGAAACACTCTGGGATGAGAGCGGGTGATTCACTCAGTACAGTATATCAAGCCTCCCACTTCCTGTTGTAACTGATGCACCATCAATAACTCTCCGAGACGTGAGGCGAGATATAGGCTTTTATTGACTGGAAGAAAGAACAAGCAACAACTGACCACCACACTACATCCTGGAGACTGAGAGGCAGGGCTCAGGCCCCAATCACCTTTATACTGGGATCCGTGGGAGGAGCCACAGGAGCAGTCAGCAGGGGGCGTGTCCCGACAGGTATATGTAGTTCACCACAGTAACCACATTACTTATGAAAATTTTGCAGTAGAGTGTCTGATTAACAATTAACCTAAGTCTTTTTCCATGTTAGATACATTCACCTGTATACATTTTCTCGCAAAATTATCAACTACTTTTCCTTAAATCCATCGGTATTATTTAACTCAACAATGTTTATGGCAGTCACCTATTGTGGTGAGGAGTTTCTGATATTTACACCCCCTGGCTGTAGCGTTTCCTACAGCCACCTCTGGTCTCCATCAGTCTTCCCTTTACTAATGACACTCAGTCCTCTCATCTCGGGCATCATCGTGCCCATTTCCAGTCCGTACCACTTCACATTAAATGGAACCAGGATGGCTCGTTATTTCAAATATGTCTAACAAGGTTCTGAACAAGATTAATACAACTTGTTTCAGATGACATATCAAATCCCCTCAAACTCCTAAAGAAATATAGCTGCTGCCTTGTCCTCTGTATAGCGGTATCAATATGTTGGTACCAGGCTAGATCCTCAAAGATATTAACACCAAGGAACTTGAAATTGTTCACTCTCTCCACTTCTGAACCCTCTTTGAGGATTGGTATGTATTCACTTGTCATACCCTTTCTTAAGTCCACAATCAGTTCTTTAGTCTTGCTGTTGCTGAGTGCAAGGTTGTTGCTGTGACACCACTCAACTAGCTGGTACATCTTGCTCCTGTACGCCCTCTCACCACCATCTGAGATGCTGCCAACAATAGTTGATCATCAGCATTCTTATAGATGGCATTTGAGCTGTGCCTAGCCACACAGTCATGGGTGTAGAGAGAGTAGAGCAGTGGGCTGAGCACACACCCCTGTGGTGTGCCAATGTTGATTGTCACTGAGATGGAGATGTTATTTCCAATCTGCACAGATTGTGGTCTTCTGGTTAGGAAGTCGAGGATCTAGTTGCAGAGCGAGGTACAGAGGCTCAGGTTCTGTAGCTTTTCCATCAGGACAGTAGGAATGGTGGTATTAAATGCTGAGCTGTGGTCAATAACCAGTATATTGACATAGGTACTAGTATTGGCCAGGTGATCCAAGGCTGCGTGGGGAGCCAATGAGATGGCGAACACTGTGGCAAAAGGCAAATTACAATGGATCCAGGAGTTGAGTTGATCCAGCTGATTTGGAGGTATTGTGGAATTCCTGTTGCCTTTGTCCCTCTGTGCTATTGCTACAGGTTTGGGAGATGCCAAAGAGAGTCACCTAGTATATTGAGGAGATAGTACACTGTGCCGTTACAGTGAACTGATGGTGGATTTCTAGGTGGTGTAATGGCTGCTCTGTTGTGGATGCCATCGAGCTTCGTGACTGGTGTTGGAGCTGCAGCCATTCAGCCAAGTCCAGATTATTCCATCAGACACTTGACATGCACATTACAAGTTTGGGGCTCAGAAGTTGAGTAATTTACTGCAGAAGATCTGTTCTTTTAGCCCTAATATATGTGATTGATCCTTTTAAGTTGTTACCAGTGCTGACACCCCCAAAATGTTAATATGTGGTTAAGTTCTCTTTTTGATTCAATATGATTATTGCTTTGGCACAAGTCCTTTGACCCTCACTATTTTTTTATCAATGCATCACAGCTGGGCATGACAACCGCTCTGCTCACAACCACCAAACACTGCGGAGAGTTGTGAACACAGCTCAGCAGATCCTGGAAACCAGCCTCCCCTCTCAGCACTCTGACTACACTTCTCAGTGCCTCAGTAATGAAGCCAGTGTAATTAAAACCTCCATCCACCCCAGATATCCCCTCTTCTTCTGCCTCCTTTTGGACAGGAGGCCCAAAAGCCTGGAAGCACAGATGGCGGCATGTTCAACCACACCGGCCTCTCGAGGGGCCTACCAAGGCGCACTTCTCTTCTTAAAATGTGCTTTTTGTGATCGTAAGGCTATACTGGACTCCAAAAACTACAAGTACAACAGATCTATCACATCAGTGATCTGCTCACTGTTCAGAGCAGCTGACCATAGTGTCAAAGGAGCCGGTAGACAGGCCGAGAAGCAGAAGCCGGCGGATGGGCTGGAGAAGAAGAAGCAGTTGGGTCAGAGAAGGGGAAGCTAGAGGTTGGGTCGGAGAAGTTGACAGAGAGAGTTCGGAGGAGCTGACTGATAGTCAAAGGCATCAAAGTTGGTGTCCGAAAGCAGCGTGCGGCATAATTGTGAGTGACTGTCTTGAATGTTTCTCTTGTGATCGCAAGACCCTGTTGGACATTGATAATGTAAGGTGCCACAGGCCCGTTTCCCTTGCTTGGTGGTGATAACAAGGCAGCAGCGTGGCCTCAGTTGTAGTGAGGACTAGGCCTCGAGCCGTGGGCTTGCCTGCTGCCAGAGGCAGTGTAGCGTGGTGTCCACGCTCGGTTGGGGGCTGGCCTCTCTCATCAGTGTTTCCCGCCAACGTTTTGCGGAAGTCGAATCTGGATAAACTCACTCAAGGACTGTATAAGTACAAACTCTTTATTCAAAGCCTCCGGGGCATTTGGGTTAGTCACTCAAACAAGAAGAGTCTGTGACTGTTCCTCTTACAGAATAGATACAATTGTTCACACAGGGCAGGCTGGAGCCAGTCTTCTCTATGTGCATGACAGTACAAAGAAACCGGGACCTTCAAGCACTAACTGTCTAACTGCAAGAAGAAATATGACTCAACATTGAAAGCAAGATTAGCACATCTGTTAATCATCAGCATTTTCTTGCAGAAAAGCAGGCTGCTTTGTTTAACTAACTGTGTTAATCCTTTACATACTTTATCAGTTTGACCAGTGGAATGACATGCTGGAAGCTGCACCATCAATTTGCATGTTGCTCAAGGTCTTGGAATACACACGTGTTTTCCTGTGTAATGCCGTGTGTGCATTTTTCTCTCTTGCCATTTTGAGTGTAAGTTATGCACCTCGGCTGCAGAGGAACACTGTCTCATTCAACTGTATCTGTGTATGGTTTTAATGATAATTAAACTTGATTTGATTTGATACCCACCAGGCTCAAGGACAGTTTCTACTTCACTGTTGTAAGACTATTGAATGGTTCCCTAGTATGATAAGATGGACTTTTGACCTCACAATCTATGTTGTCATGGCCTTGCACACTTTTGTCTACCTGCACTGCACTCTCTCTGTCACTGTGGGTCTTTATTCTGTATTCTGTTGTTTTACTTCGCAATGACTGTTACTGCATGAGATGGTCTGCTTCATTGTCTGAAGGTTGCAAACAGAATTGAACATTATGCAACCAGCAGTAACCGGCCACACTCTCAGCTTATGATTAAGCATCTGGTGACAGTTGAGTTGGCTTAGTTCCAATATTTCATTAGTTGGGAGGATCATCTTGCTGCTTGAATTCAATACGGACAGTTGACACTATCATTATAGTTTAAGTCATCTCTTCAGTTTTCTTTCTTACAGTTTATGCACAATACTTCAATACAATTGAAATCCCTCCAGACACAAAAGCATAAATTCTTCAAGGTGTACATGTGATCAAAAGCATCAGGATTTTTCAGAAATCTAGAACAAGTCATGAAATTTGCTGCACATGACTGATTTGTTAAGTGTTACAAGAGTAAAGAAGGTCAAGAAGAAGTATCAAGAAACCAAAGAAAAAGTAAAGATTAAAAGGTATATGTGGTCTTCTCATACTCTGACTAGAGATGACAGCTGATAACAATTAACCTAGCCTGATTCCATTAGCGTGACACCTGCTACTGAAAGCTAAAAAGTTTCTAGAAAATGCAGAAGTATCTATACCCTAATTACTGGGAAATACACTGAACAATTTCTTGTACATAGGTGATTATATAAATATGCAAGCAAGAATAGGGAAGTTAAACTACAATAAAAGTAACAATCCATCTCCCCACTTCAAAAGTTTGTAGAAAGGAATCATTAGTGATGTACTGTTCCCATTGATGGATAGATCAAGAGTTAAAGGGCATTGGATAAGGATGATTGGAAGAAGAACCGAAAGTGGAAAAAAAAGAATATCTGTCTTAGGTGAGGTTCAGACTGGAGCCAGTTGAAGGAAATTTGGATTTAATGCAAGATTGCCTGTGGAATTTAGGATCTCAAATCCAACAAAACAGATGGTATTGGGGATAAAGAATCATCAGGTCCACACATTACCTTTCCATCTCCTTATCTACAGTAATGTGTTAATGTCTTCCAAGTTCTGGGCTATTCTGAGTTCACGTTTTCCCACTGGATGCACCTTTATCGCCCAACTTCTTTTGCAAGCACAACATGGTCACCACAGGTGTGACAAGAAGCCATCTCATCAACTGAGCTTTTGCTATTTTAACCCAAGTTACTTAGCACCTTAGCTTTTCAAATTTTCTTTCGATTTAGCCCATTCTCCTAATCTGTCTAGGTCCTTCCGAAACCTCTATATTTCCTCAGTGCTACCCACCCTCCAGCTATCTTCGTATAGTCAATGAACTTTGCCACAAACCATCAATTCCATCATCCAAGTCATTCACATATAAAGTAAAAAGAATCAGTCCCAACACAGATCCCTGTGGAACATTACTAGTCACTGCCAGCCAACCAGAAAAGGCTGCCTTTATTCCCTCTCTTTGCCTCCTTCCTATCTTTATCCATGCTGGTATCGTTCCTGTAATACTACGTACTTGTAACTTGATAAACAGCCTCACGTGTGGCACCTTTGAAAGGGCCCTCTGAAAATCCAAGTACACAACATCCACCAATCCTCCGTTTTCTATCCTGCTTGTTATTTCTTTAAATAATTCCAACAGATTCGTTAGGCAAGATTTTCCCTTGAGGAAACCATGCTGACTACGGCCTATTTTATCATGTGCCCTGAGACTTCATAGTTAATGATCAACTCCAACATCTTCCCAACCACTGAGATCAGACTAACTGGCCTATAGTTTCCTTTCTTCTGCCTCTCACCCTTTTTCAAGAATGAAGTGAAATTTGCAATTTTCCATTCCTCCAGAACCATGCAGAATCAATTGATTATTGAAAGGTCATTACTAATGTCTCCATAGTGTCTCCAGCCTCTCTTTCAGAACACTGCATGGTACATCATTGTTGTGATGGAAATGAGACAGATTCTTTGTGGCTCAAAGGCAAGGACTTCGGACACACAGTTTTAATAATGAGTTTATTTACAAGGGAAGAAAGCCTGGGAACAACATAAGCAGCTACAATATTTGCACAAACACGCTTAAAATAGACGAGCATGGGGAAAGTCGGGTCGGCAGTACAATACACCAGAAAACAGTGTGGGGACAGAGTACAGGTACACATACAAGCAAGGGAAAAGTAACTATGATACCCGCCACCCCTTGACTATGGGCAGGCACAGCTCTGTTACAGGGACAACAATAAACACCTCCACAACCCTATTCAATGCACAGCTCACCACGTGTCTCCAGCACTGTACTGCACTCTTCAGCCCGAAGTGAAACATGGTGGTCCCTCGAGGATGGCAAAAAGAAAGCGAGCCAAGCACATGTAGCACCCTTTACAGCTCAGGAGGCTGGAGGGTCCAGCCCAGGTGATTCACCGGGGGGGGGGGGGAGCAATGGCTTGGTGCTAGACAGGCTAATCCAGTTAAACTGGCCAATGGTTAAGTGTGCATTGATTAGTTGGGAGGGGTAAAATGTTGACTGGCATGTGGTGTGACCTCCGACCAGGTGAGGGCAGTATGCCACGTGGCAGGCACAGCTCTCTGGATACAACCATCTGGTCCTGATGATTTATCTGCCTTCAGAACGTTCAGTTTCGTGAGAACCTTCTCCTTAGTGACGGTAACTTCATACACTTCTGACCCCCTGACACTCTGGAACTTCCACCATACTGCTGGTGTCTTCCACAGTGACGACTGATGCAAGGTACTTAATCAGATCATCTGCCTTTTCCTTGAACCCATTACTACCTGCCCATCAATGTTTTCCCGTGGTCTGCTACCCACTCTCACTTTGCTTTGTGTACCTGAAGAAACTTTTGGTCCCCTCTTTAATATTATTGGCTAGCTTACTTTCTTATTCCATCTTTTCCTTCTTAATGACTGTTTTAGTTGCCATCTGTTGCTTCCCCATCCTTTAACTTCGCACAGTTCTTTTGCTCTGTTATATGTCCTCTCTGGCTTTTATGTTGGCTTTAACTTCCTTTGTTAGCCATGGTCATGTCATCTTGACATTAGAATACTTCTTCCTCCTTGGGATGTATACATCCTGTGCCTTCCAAATTGCTTCCAGAAATTCCTGCCATTGTTGCTTTGCCATTAACCCTGTGTCACTCCTCGCTATCAGGTGTGGGTAAAACCCGACAAGGGTCACCAGTTGGAAAAAAAAAGATGGTAAGCCGCAAAAGCACGTTAGTGCAAGGGGTTTTATTTAATGCCAGAAGGAAAAAGTGCCAAAGCTGCCCAAAAGTTGTGAAGAAAAAAAAAATTACCAGTTGAAAAATAAACATGTATGTTACAAATACGCAGAGGCTTTCTCCACAACACACTTCGTTTTTAACTTTTCAGTATAACTATACACCAACCTGTCTTCTGCAACCCAGAGGTGACTGCCTCCCCGTAGCTCCTACCGTTGTCCTCCCAGATGAACTAAAAGTCACTGAGCTGCAGCTCAGTTCTTTAATACCCTCTCTGAGCTCGGGGTCAGGGCATCTGGTGTAGATGTGGTTATCCAGGAGCCCAGAGGTCTCCCAAGCTTCCCACATCTCATACACAGTGCAAAACACTGCCCCTGGAGTCATTCTCCATGCACTACTATGCCCTACCAGGAGAGGAATGAAGAATTAAGAACAAATGCTCCTTCCCCTGTGCTTCACAGCTGGGATGAGGTTTTGATGTTGTTGTGTGGTGCCCTTTTCCCTCCAAACATACCAATGTGCATTTCTGCCAAAAAGTTCAACTTTTGTCTCATCTACCCACAGGACATTGTCCCAGAAGTGTCACAGAACATCCAGGTGGTCATTTGCAAACTTGAAACGTGCAGCAATGTTTTTTTTCAGACAGCAGTGGTTTCCTCCATGGTGTTCTTCCATGAACACCATTTTGTTCAGTGTTTTTCTTATAGTGGTCACATGAGCAGAGACCTTAGCAAGTTCTGGAGACTTCTGCAGGTCTTTTGCTGTTACCCTTGGGTTCTTTATCACCTCCTTCAGCATTGCATGTTGTGCTCTTGGTGTAGTCTTTACAGGACGCCCACTCCTAGTGAGAGTAGCAACAGTGCTGAGTTTCCTCCATTTGTAGACAATTTCTCTTACTGTAGACTGATGTACACTCAGGTCTTTAGGAATACTTATGTAGCCTTTTTCAGTTCATAGAATTCTTCTTCTAAGGTCCTCAGAAAGTTGTTTGATTGAGACATGGCACACATAAACATATTTTTCTTGAGAAGAGCAGTCTTTGTCAGTAACCTGACTTTGTGTGTCTTTTTTTATAGGGCAGGGCATCTCTACAAACCATGCCTCCAATCTCCTCTCCTTTAATGAAACACTTGACTCCAAATTGCTTTTGTAGAAGGCATTACCTCAGAGGTTCACATAATTTTTCCAACAAATAAATATAATATTGGATCAGGGAATTGGGCCTGCAGTCCTCAAAGTCGCCTGATGCTGGTGGCTGGAGTTGGGGACAGCATAAGCGGCGTGCGAGGAAATGGAAGCGAGGCGAGCGGGCAGGAGTCCGTGCCAGGAAAAGAGCAAGCCCCAGCCGGCCGGCTCTCCCGTCCATTCTGCTCTCCAGTGGACATTAAATTGGACTACATCTGTGGCAACGAAATACTCAGCTGGAGTACAGGAATGGACGGAATCCTGGACGCTGCCATTCAGCTGTTTATTTATGTAACAGATTTTCCCCCAAGCCATCGGACTACCAACCTACTGCCCTCTGCTGGGCCTATTGTCTTGTTTATTATTTATTGTAATGCCTGCACTGTTCTGTGTATTTTATGCAGTCCTGGGTAGGCCTGTAGTCTAGCGTAGTTCTTGTGTTGGTCTACGTAGTTCAGTGTAGTTTTTGTATTGTTCATGTAGCAGCATGGTCCTGAAAAATGTCTAATTTTTACTGTGTACTGTACCAGCAGTTATGGTCAAAATGACAATGAGTGACTTGACTTGACTTTTCTCAATTAAATAGATGAACAAATATAATGTTTTTGTGTTTTTTTTTAAATTGGGTTCTCTTTATCCAGTTTTAAGACTTACATGAAGATCTGACCACATTTACGTAGAAATAGAGAAAATTCTACAGGGTTCACAAACTTTCCAGTGCCACTGTACACTCTCTTTGAGAATATATTGTCAGTCCTTCATCACCATTGGTGTATATCGGAAAGTTCCTGCATAACACCACCATGGGAATCGCTTCAGGACTGCAGTACTTCGAGGAGGTGGCTCAGCACCACCTTCTCATGCAATGAAGGGCAGGAGATAAATTCTAGGCTTACCACTGGTTCAAATGCAAGAAACTAATCTCAAAAATCAGTCTGCAGGAAGTCTCTTGTGCAGTGGTGTGTAAAAATCCAGGTCAGACACCAGTGCTGAGGTTGTGCAGAGGCTATAGAGTGACATCCACTCTAAATGCAACATTGCCTCTGCACATCTTCATGTAAAAGCGACTTTTGTTAAAATTGATAGATTACTCATGAAAATCAAATTAAAATCCATATTGTTTAATTCTGGAAAAGGTCAGTCATTATCTAAAACTGAGCAGATCTTTTCTACTGGCACTCCATTGGGACATTGTACAAAAAAGAGGAAGGCAGTACATGACAATTAAGTTCTAATTAATGACAGTATTATTATTTGTTTAAAATCCATATGATTACGTTAAATGTGCATCTGAACATGGCTGACATTAGATCTTGTAAGAAAGGCAAATGACAATCTGTTTTTCACAATTTACTTCAAGATAATAATTTTAATAAGGTAAAAGCTAAACTGAAAATGGAACATTAAATGTGGCTTGGTTAACCTAGCATGTCAATCACCTAACAATTTAGAAATACCAAATTGAATTTGAGATAAATATAATCAGTCAGAAACTCTTTGTTAATCCCAGTGAGGGACTCAAGCTTCTACGATATCAGCAGTGTTGGATCTGATATTTTTAAAGATAAAGATTCAAAGATTCAAAAACTTGATTTCATTCTAACCGTACATCAGCTCTGCAGGGCAGAATGAGACAGCGTTTCCCAGGAGCAGTGCAATCATAACATAACAAACGCAATACTAAATAAGAAACATAACAATAAGTAGTAAAACACAACAGCCACATGTCAGTTAAAAACAAGTTATAAGTGTCCAGTGCAAGTTAAAAGTGTCCAAAGCAGAGTCAGGTAGAGCAGCTATTTAGCAGTCTGACTGCCTGTGGGAGGAAGCTGTTTAGTAGTCTCGTGGGTTTAGTTTTGATGCTCCTGTAACATTTACCTGATGGCAGAAGAACAAACAGTTCATGGAGAGGGTGTGAGGGGTCTTTTAATGGTAATTTCCTTTGTAGTTTAACAATTAATTATCTGCTTGTATTTTATATAATTACTTATATACAAGTAACTGCTTACTATGATTCCTAGGGGTCATAGTATACACATAGAGTTTAATATGCATCTAGTAGCTATGCAATTCTGGAAGCTTCTTTGTTCTGCTCTGCTTTGTGAATAATTGTTATCTTATTGGTTAATTTTTACTGCAGTATTGAATAAGTATTTTTAATATTTTATTGGTTAACTATTATCAATAGATTTGAATAGAACTTTTCTTATCTGTGTGCGTATTAAACACATAGCAGTGCCATTTGAAATCTTTATTTTAATGCAGCATCTTAGTCTGTTGTCCGTAAACCTGCTGCTTCTAGCTTCTGTTCCCGCTTCCTTTATTCTTCATAAAACCCTTAACAAGTTCTACGCCTTGTTCCTCACTAGTAAACGGACCTCGGATTTAAAAATCCATCAAGTGGTGTAGTCGGTGAAGATAATACCTAGATTAGAATTTGCAACAACTCAAAGACAGAAGTGGAATTTTAGCATGCAACAAAAGGGGTAAGAACTTCCTCTGTTGCCTGAGGGAAAAGTTCTGGTTTGAATACCTGATGGAAATGAGGATTGAGGACTGCTGTGTTACTATTTTAAAAGTAAAGCAGCTGAGAAAATATTGGTTGCAGTCCATTTGGTCCCAACCTATTCAGTTACAATCTGTTCTGGTTGCTCTATTTTGGTACCCAGTGGTTTTACAATCTATTTCATTGGTTGTGATCTATTTGATTGCTGGATCAATCTATGTTTGTTGCATCAGACTACGTGGTTGTGATCTGTTTGGTATATGGTTAGAGTTTATTAATATTCTGAGATCGCGGTCTAAGTGATATAAAGGACATATGAATTAAAATTGAACTGAAACAAAGGTCAAAGTCACAAAGCTTACTAAGAGCTCTTCCCTGAATAAAACTTCTCCATTTAAAAAAATTAATGAAAAATCTGGATGAAATATACTGACAATGTTAAGTTTATTAAGACCCAGAACATGGTGCTATTGATTTAGACCTCGTGGTTGGCTTAATCAGATCTGTGAGCAGTTTAAAGAGTTAACAGGATGAGAAAAGTCTTAATTAATCAAAAGAAACATGAAACTCTCGATAAACTACATGATAGAGACAGTAAAACGTCTAAAGAACAAATCTTTGCATTAACCATACAAGTGACAGTACAACACGGTAGCTCAGTCGAAGTGCATTGTATGGAGTTTCAAAGCCAACTGAAACAATGTAAGACAGTGCAGGTGTGACATCAAGTGGACAGTGCTGTTAGTGACGCCTCGACTGGCCCTGCCAATTATGGAGTTGCTGGTGCTCAACCCTGGGAAAAATATCTGCTTCTGAAGCTCCACCCGAGGAATGGCAGTCCACAGCACCCGGTCTCCCTGCACAGCGCCACCATCAGAACTCCAGAGAATTACAGGATGGACATAACACGAACTCTACAGCGGTCCCTAGCGACTCAGAATCAGAATCAGGTTTATTATCACCGGCATGTGTCATGAAATTTGTTAACTTAGCAGCAGCAGTTCAATGCAATACATAATATCAAAGAAGAAAAAGTAATAATAATAAATAAGCAAATCAATTACAGTATATGTATATTGAATAAATTAAAAATTGTGCAAAAAATAGAAATAATATATTAAAATAGTGAGTTGGTGTTCACAGGTTCACTGTCCATTTAGAGATCAGATGGCGGAGGGGAAGAAGCTGTTCCTGAATCGCTGAGTGTGTGCCTTCAGCTTCTGTACCTCCTCCCGGATGGTAACAGTGAGAAAAGGGCATGCCCTGGGTGCTGGGGGTCCTTAATAATGGACGTTATCTTTCTGAGTCACCACTCTCTGAAGATGTCCTGGGTACTTTGTAGGCTAGTATCCAAGACTGAGACTACTAAATTTACAACCCTCTGTAGCTTCTTTCAGTCCTGTGCAGTAGCTCCCCCCATACCAGTGATGCAGCCTGTCAGAATGCTCTCCACAGTACAACTATAGAAGTTTTTGAGTGTATTTGTTGACATACCAAATCTCTTCAAACTCCTAATGAAGTATAGTCGCTGTCTTGCCTTCTTCATAACTGCATTGATATGTTGGGACCAGGTTAGGTCCTCAGAGATCTTGACACCCAGGAACTTGAAACTGCTCACTCTCTCCACTTCTGATCCGTCTATGAGGATTGGTATGTGTTCCTTCATTGTACCCTTCCTAAAGTCCACAATCAGCTCTTTAGTCTTACTGACGTTGAGTGCCAGGTTGTTGCTGTGACACCACTCCACTAGTTGGCCCTCCCATCTCCATGAGATTCTACCAATAGTGGTTGTATCATCAGCAAATTTGTAGATGGTATTTGAGCTATGCCTAGCTGCCCAGTCATGGGTATAGAGAGAGTAGAGCAGTGGGCTAAGCACACACTCCTGAGGTACAGTCTAGTGAGGATGACAGTGATGAAGCAATAAAATTGACAGCTATGTCACAACTTGCTCCAATAAAGACCAAAAAAGTGAAAACACACCAGACTGAAGATAAAATCATTGCTAATCAATGTATTGACAAGCTATTGGCAGATTCATCAACTATTACTCAACCACTCAACAAGCTGTTGAAGGACAGTAAGTGCTCAGACAACTTTATGACTCTTAATGAAGAACAATTGAAGTTTTTTAAACTTTAAAGGTGGCATTGTGTACTGTACCTGCATTAAAAAATCCCTGACACAGTTAGACAATTTACCTGTACATAAACAAAAAACACATGATGGCAGTCTTAATTCTAAATGGAGATCAAAACGTGGTTATTACTTTGTCGAAGATCTGATACTGTACACTGATGAGAGGGGATTAAGAGGGGATTGTTGTTCCAAAACTGAAGTACTGGCATCAGAAAGCATGGCTCCTGGTACCTCCACACGACAGGCAGGGCTACAACCTTTGACCGAATCTTGTACGTTGGCAGAAGGAAGATTAGCTAATATCTACACAGATTCTCAACATGCTTTTGGAGTTGTTCATGTTTTTGGGAATTTAAGGAGACAAAAAGGATTTTTTATGGCTGTAGGAACCCCAGTTAAGAACTAGTACAAGAACTTGTGGATGCCATACAACTGCGGTCAGAAATGGCTGCAAAAGAGTTTAAAATGGAAAGCCTGGGAAATGTACTCACAGTGAAATTTCATAAAGGGCACATGGGAAGAAATAAAGGAAATAAAAGAAGCACCGAGAACATAAACAATGACCAGACAACTGGAATTATGGAAACAAAGTTGAACTCTGTATCACAGACAAACGTACACGTTTATCACTCTCTAGGACACATTAGAGTGTAAAATATGATTGACAGATTCTCCCAGTACTGGTGGAACACAAAGTTCAGGGCACAAGCTTAACAAATGTTTGGAAGATTCATGACATGCCAGAAAACAAATCCTAGAGCGGCAGAAAGGCTACCACAATTCAGTGTCTGCCCCTCCTGGTCCACTTTTACCTTTACAAGTGGATTGCATTTCTTTACCAAAGTGTTATGGATACTGAGACGTACTGGTAATAACGGACAAGTTTTCACCCTGTGTGGAAGCTATTCCAGCAAGGAAGGTCACTGCCATACACACAACTAAAACTCTGATCAAGGACTATACTCCTGGACGGGGATTGGCACGTCACATTGACTCTGTCCAAGGAACACGTTTCACTGGGAGTGTTTGTCAGGAATTACGTCGACTGATAAATATTGAATGGTCTTTTCATGTTCACATCACCCAGAGTCATCAGGACAAGATGAGCGAATGAATGGAACCATCAAACAACCACTGACTAAGTGTCATGAGGAAGGTGTGCCATGGCCTATGGCTCTTCCTGTGGTCTAGTGTAGCATCAGAACAACTTCAAACAAGAAAACTAAACTAAGTCCATTCGAGGTGATGACAGGGTGTTCTACGTCACTGCCAGGAGCCCTTGATTTCGGATAGGCTGATTATGGCAGCCAGTTTAGTTTTCTGTTGTGTGAAATTATCCCAAACTGTCCAGTCTGCTTCTCAATAGGTTTCTGCTGTTTGGAGTGATCCAACAGAAGCAGGACACACCCCGATTCCAGACGAGTGGATGCTGATTAAGTAACTGCATAAGAATCCACTGGGACCTTGATGGGAAGGGCCTTATCCATAAGGACCTTACCAACTTGGCAGTGAAAATCGAAGGTAAAACTAAGTGCATACATGCCAGCGAGCCTATGCATTTGCAGGCAAAGAGTATCGTATTTACATACCTGGCGAGTCTGAAGGCATAACTGATTTGGCTGATCATATGCATAAAGAAACAGCTGAAATGCATCACTCTGATGGGTGGGATTCTCTGAGATTGGATTCATTCGAGTCTCAGGAGCTGAAATACTCAGTATTACAGATCACATTGGTCACACTAAAATGCCTTATCATAACTTACATCTTTAAAGATGATCACCAACAGAATGGTTCAAACTTGTCAAAGAATGTCTACTAATCTGCATAACTATGACATCATCTTAAGAACACTGAAGAATATATACCCTTTGATATTTCATAATTTAAGTTTTTTAAAATTATTTTATACATAACATAAATACCACGCATTTTTCTGCCTCTGAATTTTCAGATGTGATGATTCTAGATGTGTGATTTAGAATCAAAGGGGGAATTGCTGGATCTGATTGTACAATTGTCATTTCTTTGCAGTTTAACAATTAATAATCTGCTTGTATTTTATATAATTACTTATATAACTGCTCACTAGGATTCCTAGTAGCTATAGTATGCAAAAACAGCTTAATATGCTTCTAGTAGCTATACAAAGTACAATTCTGGAAGCTTCTCTGTTCTGCATTAAGTGAACAATTGTTACCTCATTGGTTAATATTTACTGCAGAATTGAACAAGTATGTTCTTATATTTAATTAGTTATCTACTATCTAAAAGGTAGATTTGAATTGATTTTTTTCTTATCTCTGTTGGTATCTAAACACAAAGCAACGTCATCTCTATCTTTAATCTGTTGCCTTCTGCTCCTGGCTCCTTTATTCTATCAACTGAATAAAGTGTTTGTGAAGCAACAAGTTTTATGCTTCCTTCCTGACTAACAAATGAACCTTGGATTTAAACACCAAAATCCATCAGCAGCTCTGTTTTATGCAAACTTTTATTACAATGGAAGCAGAATAGTCAAATTAAATAAATGCATTTAATTAGTACTATAATTTTGCTTAATAATTGTTTAATTAATCAGCTAATAAAGGATTAATTTTAATTTCAAACTGGCATTATTTGACCATGGTTTCAGGCATTCTAGAGTAGGTGATTACCCATAGACTCGAGTTGGGACCCTGGGTCTCCCATGGCCATCGAAGCTCAGCCCGCCTTTGGAAAGGCTCCCTCATCATGCAGGCGAGCTGCAGAAAGGGGGAGGGACCACAATATTCTTTAAGAGCTCTAACAAGGTGAGATTCATTGTGGTCACTGTTGTAAAGTGTTTGCTGATTTTGCTTTACTGCCCATACCTTGCTAGCTGATCAGGATTTCTCACACGCTCTGCCTCATTCAGTAGGCTATGTATGACAGCTCCGCAGTCATAATGGCCTTAGTTCATTTTGAAGACTGGTCCTCATTGACCTTGTTCAAAAAAGTAGCAAATCTAGAGCAGTCTCGATGACCTTGGAGCAGAACAAAGAAGTTCTGGGGAGGAGGGAGGAGGAATACCCTGGCTGGGCTCAGTGAGCAGAGAGGGCCTCCTGCTTCCTCCAGTTCCTTGGAAGTAAGGAGGACGTTACTTACACTGAATCAGTCTTGTGCACACAGTGCATACTCCACCTGGTCTGTAGAGTCATAGAGCACTACAACACAGATACAGACCCTCTGGCCCATCTTTATTAATATGGACTCTCCCATCAATGGACATCCAAACTTCTCTTAAATGTTGCAATTGAACCCACTTCCACCACTTGTGCTAGCAGTGTATCCCCCACTCTCACCACCCTCCGAGTGAAGAAGATCTCCCTCAGGTTCCCCTTAAGTATTTCACTTCTAGTTTCACCCAACCTAGATGGAAAAAGCCTGCTTATATTTACCCTATCTATACTCATAATTTTGTTTACCTCTTATAAATCTCCCCTCATTCACTTATGCTCCATGGAATAAAGTTCTAACCTACTCAATCTTTCCTTACAACTCAGATCATGTCTCAGCAACATCCTTCCAAATTTTATCTGTATTCCTTCAATCTTATTGATATCTTTCCTGTAGGTAGATGTCCGGAACTGCACACAATACTCCTGTTTTGGCCCCACCAATACCTTGTACAATTCAACATACCATCTCAAGTCCTGTACTCTGATTTATGATTTATTAGCAACTCTTAATAAAACAATCATGAAGCAACAAACTTCATGCCTCATTCCTGACTTTTGATTTAAACATCAGAATCCAACAGTTTGGCATAATTGGCAAGGCTGGTTTAGATAGAGCTTGGCAGAATCAGCCAGACATGCAGGGAATTTTCAGCATGCAGCAGAAGAGGCAAGAGCTTCCTCTTTATGTTCCAAATTGTCTGAGAGAAAACTAGTTCTGCTTTGACATTATTGGGTGGAAATCAGGATTGAGGATTAATGCATTGTTATTTTTTTCAAAATCAGATCTGTAAAAAGGAAATGTAACCCAGTAAAGCTGTGTGCAAAATCTGGGGAGGGTGGACTAAATACGCAAGCTGGTAGAGCATCAAAAAAATTAAATTTGTACAAGCGGTGGAGCGTGGATAGGAATATAAAAAAATTTGTACAAGTCAGTAGAGTGCGTGAGGAAACTTAAATACTCGCAAGCTAGTTGAGCATGGGAAAATAAATTCCGGGTCAGGACAATCTGTAAACATTCCGACTATAATCTATTAATATTTTGAGATCACAGTCCAAAGTAATAAAAACTTCATACTGATTAAGATCGAATCAAAGCAATGGCCAAAGTCATGAAACCTACTAAGAGCTCTTACCTAAATGAAACATTTGTGTTTGATAAGATTATTGAAAAAGTCCAGATGAAATATACGATTAATGTTGAATCTAATGAAATGTGGCTCCCAGATGATATTGAGAAATTATGGGATAAGAATCAAGAAAATGTCTGCTACTGATCTAGAGATAAGACCACATAGTCTTGATCGAATGTGTGAGAGAGTGAAAGTTAACGGGATGAGTAAAGTCTTTAACTAATCAAAGGAATCATGAAATTAGTGATAAACTACAATTTCAGCATGATAGAGACAGTAAATAGCCTAAAGGGCAAATCTTTGCATTAACCAAATGAGCAAAGAACAACATGGTAATTCAACCGAAGTGCATTGTACAGAGTTTCAAGATGAATTGAAACAAAATGGTAAATTGTGAACGCAACTTCAAGGGGCAGTCCTGAAGGACACTGCTTCTGAAACTCAGCACCAGGAATTACAGCTCACATCGAAGTGCTTCGCTAGAGAATGTTGCCATTTAAACTGGAGAATTACAGCTCACATCGAAGTGCTTCGCTAGAGAATGTTGCCATTTAAACTGGAGAATTACAGCTCACATCGAAGTGCTTCGCTAGAGAATGTTGCCATTTAGACTGGAGAATTACAGCTCACATCAGACAGACTCCAGGAATAGCAACACTATCTGAATCCCACGGAATTACAGGATGGACATGGCCCCTAGCGACTCAAGTGAGGATGACGGTGCTGAAACAATAAGAATAGTAGCCATGTCACAGCTTGCTCCAATAAAGATAAGGGAGGGAAGACACACAGGACTGAAGATAAAACCATTGTTAATCAATGTATTGACAAGATAGTGACAGATCCATCAATGATTGCTCAATCATTCAACAATCTGCTGAAGGGCAGTAAGTGCTCAGATAACACTGTGATTCTCAATGAAGAACAACTGAAGGAGTTTCAAACTTTAAAGGTGACACCTTCATTAAGAGTCCCTGATGCAATATACCATTTACCCTGTATGTCATTGAGGAACACATGACTGAGTTTTAACTGAAGAACAGAGAGACCAACAGTGGTCTCTCAACAATTGGTTATTGCTCCATCAAAGATCTGATTCTATACACTGATGGTTCCTCAGTAATGATAACTGGGATTATGAGAATGAAGTTGAACTCTGTATCACAGAATGTCCAAGAGATGCAAATGCAATGCTCCAGACAGGATAAGTAGTTCTGGATGGTGAATGCTGTGAAGTTATACAGTAGTGGAGTATGGAGATATAGCACGTCATTGACTAGTAGCTCCAACTAAGTTTCTTCCTTATCTAGCACAGCAAATACACTCCCTAGAATACAGTGGAGTTCAACAGATGATTAACAGATTCTCCCAATGGTGGTGGAACCCAAAGTTCAGGGAACAAGTTTGAAAGATTCATGACATGCCAGAAAAAAGATCTGTAAAGTCTCAATAACTAGCCATCATGCTTGGGGCCAGTGACAAGTATCTTTACTGGGCTCCTAGAGCCCGGGGACCTCTGCCTCAGATGGTGCTGATGCCTCTTCACTCCCCTGGTCGGACCCCTCAAAGCAGCTTCAATGGCTGCTTTCGAGGTTCTTCAGTCCAGCGAGATCTGGCTTCCTGAAGGGGGTTGGTTATACTTCTACTGTGATCTTCCAGGGACTTCTCTTGGCAAGATGGGAAGGCCACTACTAGTCAGTCCAAAAAAATAAGGTCAGATGGAGGCTTTGAATTCAACTCTCCAAATAAGGTAGAGGCAGAAAAGCAAGATTCCATCTGGTCTCTGTAATTTCACTTTTCCTGGACCGATTTCCTTCACTATACTTTAACTATTCAATCACTAATCAATGAATCTGCAACTAGTCAGTAGCACCTGTTCTTGCCATAATATCATTAACACGTGAGCTTAGCCTGACCCAGATAGTTATGTGGACATTTGTTTTGCTTGTTAATTGGCCCTGTTGTCTACACTAGATAATATATATGACATCCACTTGGTGTCCACTTTATTAGCACAGGAGTGGGACCCTGTGTGGCCTTCTGCTGCTGTAACATATCCACATCACTGCAGCCATCAGGGAGGAGGTACAGGAGTCTCGTGTTTCAGGAATGGCTTCTTCCCCTCTGCCATCAGATTTCTGAATGGACATTGAAGTCATGAACACTACCTCACCACATTTTTGCACTACTTATTTAATCTATATTCACAGTTTTTATTATTATGTATCGCAATGTACTGCTGCTGCATAACTACTACTTTCATGACATTAGCCAGTAATATTGATTTTGATTCAAGATTCAAAGTGTTCTGCATTCAGAGATGCTCTTTGATACAAATGGTTATTGGAGGTCCTGTTGCTTCTTGTCAGTTTGAATCTCTCTGGTCATTCTCCTTTGCCTTCTTTCATTGACAAGGCAGTTTTGCTCATAAAACATCCAGTGAGTGGCAGTTTCTTGTTTCTCGCACCATTATCTGTAAAATCTGGAGTCTGTTGTGCATGAAAATCCCAGGAGATCAGCATTTGATAAGGAAGTTAGATATAGCCCTTGTGGCTAAAGGGATCGGGGGTATGGAGAGAAAGCAGGTACAGGGTTCTGAGTTGGATGATCATACTGTATTGTGGTGTAGGCTCGAAGGGCCAAATGGCCTACTCCTGCACCTATTTTCTATGTTTCTATTTGCTGTGATACTCAAACCACCCTGTGTGGCACCAACAATCATTCCATGGTCAAAGTTACTTCGATAATGTTCCTTCCCAATTCTGATGTTTGGTCTAAGCAATAACTGAACCTTTTGACCATGCCTGCATGCTTTTATGCATTGAGTTGGTGCCATATGATTGGCTGTCCAAATATGTCAAAAATCAGGATAAATCAAATCCAACCATCACCATGCAATTAATCAGTTTACTCTCAATCAACTGAGTGCGTCATCAAAGACTCTATCAAATGATACCTCCCTGCCAATAATCCATTCATGCCCAGTTTTGTTTGAACAGTGCCCAAAGAGCTGAATTCTAAAGAAGGGATAAGAGATGGAAATCAAATTTTATTGCACTTGTGGATCAAGGCTTTGCACTCTTTCCCCTTTTAGTTCTATTTTTCCTTCCATGACAATACTGGAAAATATCCATCTCATAATTGGCCCTCCAATCATCAGATTTTTACAGCTATTAACAATGTTGAAGCCCCAGTTTCTATTAATCCTTTCTCATACCCTGTATAGCTACATCACCACTCCACAGAAAGTAGATCTGAAACAGAAATGGCATGCAGTGCTTCCAGATTTCCTTGTGATTGAACACATTGTTTCTCTCTCTCTCTCTGCTAATTCACTCATTCTTTCAATCTAACCATGCCAATCTTTCTCTAAGGACCTCTCTTGCCCTGAACTTGTACCTCTTGTGGTTACCTAATATCTTTTCTGTATGACCCACCTCATGCTTCCTTGATCCTTTTCACTCAAACTACTGATCACCCAGCCCTCTTCCTGAATCCCATGAATGATTATCACTGTGCATGTACTGTCCCCCTTTTTCATTTCTCTCCAAAAGCGAACAACTGGCCCTCCCCACTATTGAGTACATTCACATGTAGCAAGAAAGCAGCAACCACTATCAAGGGCTCCCATCATCCTTCTCACTGACACCATTGGGAAAGAGGTACAGGAGCCTTGGCCCCACACTAACAGGTTCAGCAGCAGTTATCATCTTTCAACCATCAAACTCCTGAACCATTGTGGATAATTTCACTCACCAACTTCGAACTAAGCTGATTCCACAATCTATGGACTCACTTTTAAGGATTCTAGAACTGATGTTCTCAATATTATTTAAGAATTATTATTATGACTATTGTAATCATCTCTCAGCAGGTTTGCAATAAGTTAGCTAGTAATGCATAGTAACAGTAACATAACTGTACAGTGCATGGGGAAAAATGATGAAAAGGCCATCCAATATATAAACACATCTAGGGGAAATATGATTTGAGGAAACACAAGACATAACATTTTGAATGTTTCTTTAAGGGAAAGTTGGACTGTTACTTATATGAACACTGACACACCCATGCAAATTTACTGTTCGCCAGGAAGCAAAGAGTTTAACTCACACCTGCATAAGCTTAAATTGAAATTGTAATGACAAAATATTTAAGCCATGACAAAAGGGCCCATTACATATATATTAGACTGTAGTGTGCACATAATCGTTGGAGCTCATTGTTGTATAAGCAATCAGGTTTGCTTCACTTTGTTTAACATAGAAACATAGAAAACCTACAGCACAATACAGGCCCTTTGGCCCACAAAGCTGTGCCGAACATGTCCTTATTTTTAGAAATTACCTAGGGTTACCTATAGCCCTCTATTCTTCTGAGCATGTACCTGTCCAGGAGTCTCTTAAAAGCCCCTATCATATTCACCTCCACCACTAACACTGGCTGCCCATTCCACGCCCTCACCACCAGGGGCAAGTAAAAAAACTTGCCCCGACATCTCCTCTGCACCTGCTTCCAAGCACCTTGAAACTATGCCCTCTTGTGCTAGCCATGACTGCAATGTACACTCACGGTACTGAACAATTCTGCCTGACAACACAGCCCAAACGAAACATAAATAAATATACACCCAATGTCCAACAACAAGGTGTCAAACTTTCTCCAAGGTCCTGTGATAACTAGCTAATTAAAAGTTTTCTGTGCATTCTCTGTGAGACCATTGCCTGCATGAGGATTTCCCAACAGGAGTATCTGTCCTTCCAAATGAGTTCTGTGACAATCTCAGCATGTTCTCTACTCACGTCTGTCATCCATTTCCACTCTTTCATCTTTCTTCTTCTACCTCCAAAGCTCCTGCACCCTCTCCAGAAAATGGTACCCACCCCCCCAATCCCTCTAGAATGTTCCGGGGTATCATATTGGACAAAATGTTAACAAGACAAATCCTGTTGGCTATCACAACAAGCCTAACATAATCAAATTAATTATTACTTTAAACAGCAAAAAATTAAATACCAGGAACACATTGCATATTGAGAAAATCTGCAGAAATTCAAATACCCAACAGCATAACTGTATGAATACAATAAAGCATGGCCTGAAACCAAAGTATTACACTGTCATTATTGTTATTGTGTATGTGTATATTGGTTGCTCAGTCTTGGTCATTTTTTATTGATTCTATTGTACTTCTTTGTTCTACAGCAAGAAGATCTCAGGATAGTATATGGTGCCATATACATGCTTTGATAATAAATTTATTTTCTATTTTATTACATTGTTCAGGGTTACTTATGCCCTAGTAATCTTTTTGCATCCCTCTTCTTGTAGTATTAAATCCTCTAATTTAACCAAACAACCCCTCAGCTCTCTGTAGCACTAACGCCACCAGGCAAATTTACTTACAAACAAGGGAAAATCTGCAGATGCTGGAAATCCAAGCAACACACACAAAATGCTGGAGGAGCTCAGCAGGTCAGGCAGCATCTATGGAAAAGGGTAAATTGTCAACGTTTTGGGCTGAGACCCTTTGGCAGGACTATTTCAGGCATATTTACTTAATCTGGAGCTGTCATTTTTTGAATACAAAGCCTTGCCTCTGAAGTTTATGTTTCTCCAATGAATTAGTAGAATTTGCAAAAATAATATTTTACAACATTTATTTAAATTGCCTACTTTTGTTATTATATTCCCAAACTATGAAATAATACGTCTAATTTTCCGCAGCAAAACACATTGTCGTGGAAAACTGAATCACAAGCTGTATTCCTTTAAACAACACCGTATCAGAAAGACTATATCCTTGGTGAGCTACGACTAATTTACGGAGGGGAAAAACCTTCAAAAAGTATGCGGTCGACAACAAAGGGGCGCGGCGAGGTGGTGAATGATTGATGACGGCCGATTAGTGCTTTTTATCCATCGCATTTCGGAGCGCAGTTTCTGTTTCCAAACCTGGTCCTGTAATTAACTCTTTAGATTATGCAGTCATTAACCACAACTGGACAGCCGAATTATAACCTGAAATTGATCTATTATGGTCACAAATTAACAATATGACTCAATATTCCGATGGGAAAGAAAGGGAATGGTTCGGTGGGCCACCGCCGGTGTTTGGCTGCCCTTTGTTCGGCCGCGCGCGGAGGGGCGGCGGCTGCTCCCGGGGCACGGAGCCGGCCTGCGGCGCACTTGCATTGGCTGCGGGGAGAGAGAGGGGCGGAGCCGTGCGCGCTCGCCCGGGCCGGCGGACAGCGGCGGGCAGACAGACGGCGGCGGCGGGCCGGCGGGCTGGAGGGGCTCGGCTTCCCTCCCTCCCTCCGTCGTCAGCGCGCGAATGGCGGTCGGGGCCGGGAGGCGGCGGGCGTCCGGGACACTGCGATGGCGCCAGCCGGGACCTGCGGCTGACCATGTCGACTGAGGGAGCGGCGTCATGGCCGAGAGCAGTGGCAGCGTGCGGGCGGTGAAAGTGTGGCGGGAGGCGGCGCTTCGCTGCAGGAAACTCCGCCGCAACCTCCGGCAGCTGAGCCTGTGCAGCGCCAGCGAGCAGCGCCTGGCGCTCCCGGACAACATCGGCCAGGTACAGATACTGGACCTGGCCAACAACTCGCTGCGGGAGCTGCCCGACGGCCTGGACGCCTCCCTTACCCGGCTGCGGGCGCTGATCCTGCGGAGGAACCGGCTGTGCCGCCTGCCCGCTCCCATCTGCGCGCTGGACCAACTGGCCGAGCTGGACCTGGCGCACAACTGCCTGGCCCAGCTTCCCGGCGAGCTGGGTCGGCTGCAGCGCCTCCAGAAACTCTGCCTGAGCCACAACAAGCTGCAGCTGCTGCCGCTGCAGATCGGAGCCCTGCACGGCCTGGAGGAGCTTGACATCAGCTTCAACGAGCTCAGCCAGCTGCCGCCCAGCTTCGGGCAGCTGCAGAAGCTGCGGACCCTGGACCTGGATCACAACCGGCTGACCACCTTCCCGCAGCAGATCCTGCGCCTCGGAAACCTTGAGGAGCTCGACTTCTCCGGCAACAAGATCGAGGCCCTGCCTCAGGACATCATGCAGCTGCGCTCAATGAAGATCATGTGGCTGAGCAGTCTGCGGCTCTCGGACTTGCCAGATACCTTCTGCCAACTCACGGAGCTGGAGAGCCTCATGTTGGACAACAACACCTTGCACTCCCTACCCGAGAGTTTCGGCCGCTTGGACAAGCTCAAAATGATCAACCTGTCTTCCAACCTTTTCGAGAACTTCCCCAGTGCTCTGTTGGAGCTGGTTAATTTGGAGGAGCTGTATTTGAGCAGGAACAAGCTCTCCGTGATCCCGCAGAAGATTTCGAACATCTCCAAGCTGGCCACCCTGTGGCTAGACAACAACAAGGTGCGTTACCTGCCCGACTCCATCGTCAGCTTGTGCCACCTGGAGGAGCTGGTACTTCAGGGCAACCAGATTGCCATCCTGCCCGACTCGTTCGGCAAGCTCTCCAAGGTCAGCCTGTGGAAGATCAAAGACAACCCTCTGATCCAGCCACCCTACGAAGTCTGCATGAAAGGCATCCCCTACATAGCCGCCTATCAGAAGGAGTTGGCCCTGTCACAGCCAGCACTCAAACCTCGGCTCAAGCTGGTGCTGATGGGTGCGAAGAGCTCGGGCAAGACATCGCTGAGACAGTGCCTGGTTGGAAGCCAGCCCACTCCCCCAACCCCTGCCGCGCATAGTAACGGCATCGAGATGACCCAGTGGGTGGCCGATGCCGAGAACAACCTGACCTTCATTGTCTACGATCTGGCGGGGGATCCCAACTACGACTCCATCCGCCCGTTCTTCCTCTCTCCTGGCGCGCTCTACGTCTTGGTGGTCAGTTTAAAAGCCTATGAGCCCCGTCGCTTCTACGAGCAGGTGGGCTATTACCTCCACTTGCTCGGGGCCAGGGTCCCTCACGGCGTGGTGTGCGTGGTGGGGGCACAGGTGGACGAGTGCAGTGACAGGGAAGTGGAGGAGAAATGCTTGGACATCCACCAGCAGATCGCCGTGCAGGAGAAGCGTGACGTGGACTGCCTGCAGGCGGTAGCCAGGAAGGTGGACGCGGCTCTCAGGCAGGGCCAGGGCTCGGATCTGCGGGCCACCAGCCCGCACGCTCCCTTCTACGGGGTGTCCGACAAGAACCTGCGGAGGAGGAAGGCGCACGTCCAGTACCTGCTCAACCACCGGCTGCAGATCCTGTCTCCGGTCATCCCGGTCAGCTGTCGTGGACACCTCGCCGGCATCGGCCGCGTGAAAGACAAGCTGCTGTCGGTGGCCGAGCATCGGGAGATCTTCCCCAACCTGCACAGGGTGCTGCCGAGGTCCTGGCAGAGGTTGGAGGAGCTGCACTTTAAGCCCCAGGAGCTGTGGCTGTCGTGGTGGGACTCGGCGCGCCTGGGTCTCCAGGCCGGGCTCACCGAAGATCGCCTGCAGAGCGCCCTGTCCTACCTACACGAGAGCGGGAAGCTGCTGTACTTCGAGGACAGCCTGACCCTCAAGGAGTGCGTCTTTCACAACCTGACCAAGCTGATCGACATCCTCAATGTCTTCTTCCAGCGCGACGCGTCGCTGCTGCTGGGCAAAGTGCTGGCGGACACCCGGCTCGACGAGCTGAGGGTGGCCCAGCTGCAGCACTTTGTGGAGGGTTTCCTGCTGCACGGCCTCCTCCCCTTGCACGTTGTCCGGCTGCTGCTGAAGCCTCACATCCAGACACAGCAGGACCTGCACCTGATCCTCGAGCTGCTGGAGAAGATGGGACTGTGTTACTGCCTCAACAAGCCCAAGGTGACGCCCGTGAACGGGGCGACGGTGTGGTTCAAATTCCCGTGCTATGTGAAAAATGAGGTCCCCCACGCTGAGGCGTGGATCAACGGTTTTAATCTCTCCGGGCAGCCCATCGCAGTCGAGCAGCTGCAGGTGGAGTACAGTTTCCCCTTTCTGTTCCCGCCAGGGCTGTTTGCGAGATACAGCGTCCAGATCAACTCTCATATTGTTCACCGCTCAGATGGTAAATACCAGATCTTTGCTTACCGGGGCAAGGTCCCAGTGGTCATCAGCTATAAACCGTCTGAAAGCTGCTTGCAAGCGGACACCTTATCTATTGCCAGTCACGCCACCTTGCCTAATATTTGGACTGCATGGCAAGCCATAATCCCTTTGGTGGAAGAACTGAATATGCTGCTCCAAGAATGGCCGGGATTATTCTTTTCTGTGCATGTCCTGTGTTCCAAGTGCCTTAAGAGAGGGTCGTCAAATCCTCACACCTTTCCAGGTAAGCTGCCTCAATATTATATACCTACATGATTAATAAGCCCGTGCACCTGATTTGTGTATTTGTGCTGTGTTCCAATACCTGAGATTAAGGTTGGCTCAGAAGAGGAATTTTGCATGTGGTCGGACCTGCTGATTTGATAACTACTCTTATTGTGGATGTTAAGTACGTTGCAAAGGAGCATTGGTTGATGAAGTGGATCATGTGATGACATCATGGTTCAGTGAGGGGACGTGCATAGGTTTCCTGAAAAGCTTAGACTAATGTTTCTTGTGTGAAGTTAGGGACTGGAGGAGAAGAGGGAAGTATGGTCCATATACAGATGAGAATTTTGTACTTTCAGTGTCAGGAAGTTCCCTGGGAGGGCAATCTGGGGCATTGGTGACCCAGGCTATGCACCAGTTGTTACGTTCCGTCTGGTCAATCTAGGCAGGGCAGGAAGACTGGTGGGTGACTCGTGCTTGTGTCACTGTCTGTGTGGGCAGATACGTATTTAAAGCAGGATTCTAGTCTGTAGTGAGGAGGTGGTTGATAATGTAGCAGAATCTAATAAGTGACTGGTCTGTGGGCTGCTTGTAGCCAAAAGATTCTTGTCATTCCACAGGGAGCATCTAACTTAGCTACAGGGCTGTTGAAAGCAGTGAATCTTCACTGCCTTATATTCATCTCGGGTCTCTGCTGACTAAGACCTCTGAGAATCACCTCGTTTATAGAGGAAGCTAAAATCAACTGGACTGTGAAATATTTTGCAATGGATTTAGTGAAGATGATGGCACCTCTTTCCCTGTGGGTGAAGCATGTTGGTAGGAACTTTGAAATGAGGAACCTCTATAACAAAATAGTAAATTTATAGCATAAGAGGTTTTGTGGCCATGTTGAATTTTGCTGAAGCAATCCCATTCCAACTTTTTCTCCAGTACTATGCCAAGATTCAAGGGTTCTCAGCTTTAACCATTCCATTTTATGACACATTCCATTGGCTAACAACCTGCAAAGTAAGTTCCCTGACACCATTTCTCACTGATTTCTTTTAATTTTCTATTGATTCGAGAAAAATACGGTATCTTTGACTTCCATCAAAATTCATGACAATCTTTGTCAAATCTTCTCATGGTGTTTCCTACCCAGTGGAAATAGTGCCAATGTCATGTTGTTTAATTTCGTTTCAGTGTGGCCCATTCCTGATTATATTTGGTAAATCCTCTTTCTGATGCATGCCCTTTCATAAGAGGCATCAAAAGTTGCAGTTAGCAGAGATTTACTAACAGTGCATGCCATTCTGTACCAAGTACTCAACGCTGCTTTCCAATCAAACTTTAACAATCAGATATGCAATTAGATTTCAACATAAATATATTGTCTAAGTACAGTACATATGTCACCATATACAATTCCTGAGATTCATTTTCTTGTGGATAAGTCTAACAAATCTATGGAATAATAACTATAACTGAATTTAATCATTCAATTCTCCAAAGACCGCCCTACTGGGACGATCAGCCAGAGCACAGAAGACAACGAACTGTGCAAATGTAAAAAGAGGAAACAATAATAATAATAAAAAATAGAACACAGAATAGTACAGCACAGTACAGGCCCTTTGGCCCACAGTGTTATGCCGACCCTTAAACCCTGCCTCCCGTATAACCTCCCCACCTTAAATTTCTCCGTATACCTGTCTAGTAATCTCTTAAATTTCACTAGTGTATCTGCCTCCACCACTGACTCAGGCAGTACATTCCACATACCAACCACTCTCTGAGTAAAAAACCTTCCTCTAATATCCCCCTTGAACTTCCCTCCCCTTACCTTAAAGCCATGTCCTCTTGTATTGAGTGGTGGTGCCCTGGGGAAGAGGCACTGGCTGTCCACTCTGTCTATTCCTCTTAATATCTTGTACACCTCTATCATGTCTCCTCTCATCCTCCTCCTCTCCAGAGAGTGAAGTCCAGCTCCCTTAATCTCTGATCATATTGCATACTCTCTAAACCAGGCAGCATCCTGGTAAATCTCCTCTGTACCCTTTCCAATGCTTCCACATCCTTCCTATACTGAGGCGACCAGAACTGGACACAGTACTCCAAGTGTGGCCTAACTAGAGTTTTATAGAGCTGCATCATTACATCGCATCTCTTAAACTCCATCCCTCGACTTATGAAAGCAAACACCCCATAAGCTTTCCTAACTACCCTATCTACCTGTGAGGCAACTTTCAGGGATCTGTGGACATGTACCCCCGGATCCCTCTGCTCCTCCACACTCCCAAGTATCCTGCCATTTACTTTGTACTCTGCCTTGGAGTTTGTCCTTCCTCGTGTTTGCACCTCACACTTCTTTAGGTTGAACGCCATCTGCCACTTCTCAGCCCACTTCTGCATCCTCTCTGCAATCTTCGACAATCTACGACACCATCTACAACACCACCAACCTTTGTGTCATCTGCAAACTTGCCAACTCACCCTTCTACCCCCATATCCAGGTTGTTAATAAAAGTAGAGGTCCCAGAACAGATCCTTGTGGGACACCACTAGTCACAACCCTCCAATTCGAATGTACTCCCTCTACCACGACCCTCTGCCTTCTGCAGGCAAACCAATTCTGAATCCACCTGGCCAAACTTCCTTGGATCCCATGCCTTCTGACTTCCTGAATAAGCCTACCGTGTGGTACCTTGTCAAATGCCTTACTAAAATCCATGTAGTGATCATCCACTGTGATCTATATCATCTATATGCCTGGTCACCTCCTCAAAGAGCTCTTATCAGGCTTGTTAGACACGATCTGCCCTTCACAAAGCCATATTGACTGTCCCTGATCTGATCATGATTCTCTAAATGCCCATAGGTCCTATCTCTAAGAATCTTTACCAACACCTTCTCCACCACAGACGTAAGATGTAAAGAGCAAATAAATATCGAGAACATGAGATGAAGAGTCCTTGAAAGTGAGTCCATTGGTTGTGGGAACATTTCAGTGATGGGGCAAGTGAAGTTATCCCCTTTGGTTCAAGAGCCTGATGGTTAATAACTGTTCCTCTGCCTTGTGGCTCCTGTACCACCTTCCTGCTGTAAGCCAGGAGAGACCCTGCCTTGGGTAGTTGGGTTCCCTTACGATGGATGCTGTTTTCCTGCAACAACATTTCAGAGCTCAGTGGTTGGGAGGGCTTTACCCATCATGGACTGGGCTGTATCCACAATTTTTTTTTAGGATTTTCTGTTCAAAAGCATTGGTGTTTCCATACCAGGCTGCAGTTCAGCCAGTCGGTATACTGTCCACCACACAACTATAGGTTTGTCAAAGTTTCCCCGATGCAGTAGGTATATTGGCCTGTATTACTAACACAGGATTCAACTCTGTAGACTAAGCATGGGGTGTGGGGGCGGGGGTTGTGTGGTTAATCCTGTATGACGCGCCTTCCATTCAAATTCAATAACAAGGTTTCAAAGAACTATATTCGTTTCTTTGTCGAGCATCTGGTAAAACAAACAATCTTGAAGTGATAAAACTAATGAAACTAAAATTAGTGATTTAACAAAACAGTCTTAGCGTGATAAACGTACTTAAGTTTTCTTCAACGTAATTAAGCTGTTTTAAGTGAACTTAAGCAATGAGTAAGCGAAATTAAGCATCATTCAGCAGTCAACATAAAAGATATCATTTCCGGCTGTCTCTAACGCTAACTGACTAAAGACAAATCAAGAATACGTAAATAAAACTCTTTGCTTTTACCATGCCTCCACCCCGTGACTAACTACCACAATAAACATAATGCACAGCACAAAATAGAATTGGGATAGAAAACAGATACATGGTTGCTATAGCCATACCGTGGGCAAACCTATGTGCCTCTACATTTAGATAAATTGGATTGTCTGTGTAATGACCTGAGGTACTTCAAAGGGAATGAGTTATTGTGCAGCACCCACTCACTCCAGGAGACATGACCACAGAAATGTCATGTAAGATGCAAAAGATACTGGATTGATTTGTTTTGGTGCTGTTGCTTCAGGGAGGAGTGTTGGCCTTGGATACTTGGAACTGGCTAATCTTCAGACCTTGTGAGTGATGCCCCTGAAATGGCAGATGGAGCCACGTTTGTTAAACAGACTTGCACCTTTGTTGGTGTGGTGCATTCTCAGACATTTCAGTGACGGGCTTGCACCTAAGACATCTTGACTTCCCTCGTGTGCTTTCAAGAGGGAAGACTGTGAGGCTGCCTAAGGTCCAGCAAGTGCAGGATATAGGCACACACCACAGACTTGTCTTCTTTTCTCAGTTACGTACTTGCGCATCGTTCAAAAGTTAGCTTGCACCAGTTTGAAGAGTGTGGAAAACAATCTGTGATGTTATCCAGGCCAGGGTTTTGTAGACTGCAGATAACTGCTCGCTGAGCTGCTGCCTCTCTGCTCCAATGGCCAGGGTGCAGGCCTGACTCTGCTGCTGTCGTGATTGCTCTGCACACTCTCCCTGTGACCACGTAGGTCTCCCCTGGATGTTCTGGTTAACCTCCACAATCAAACACTTGTTATCACTGATACAAATTTCTTTTGTGATGGTAGTACTGTGCGAGGCATAAAGGTGACTCGAAGTTACAAAACTAAATAGTGTCAGAGTGTTCGTGGGTAGTTCGGGTATCGGATGGCAGAGGGAAAGAAGCTGTTCCTAAAACCTTGAGTATGGGTCTTTAGTTTCTGTGCCTGCTCCCATGTCCTGGATGGTCAGGGTTTTTAACGATGGAGGTGTCACGTCTTGAAGTAGGTGAGTGGGAGAATTGATGGAGAGCTGATCGGGAAGTGAGCTGCATAGGATGGGAGTAGGTCAGATTGCTGTAACTGAAGCTCAAAGCTCAGTGGAGACTCAGTGGAGACAGTGGAGCTTTTGTGCTGTATGACTCTGTGACTCTTCAGATGGAGGAAGATTTAGAGGTGGAAGTTGGCTCCATCACTGCACTAGTAGAATGGTACAAAGCCAAGGCAGCTTCTGTGGGAGTAGGAAAGCCCAGCATGAAAGTCTTTGTATTCCCTGATTTGAACTCGCGCTCTCAACATCTGAAAACACAACTCTGACAGTTTACAGAATCCCCCCCGGCCAGGACTGCTGCTCCCATTATTTCCTTGTCCAGCTAATGCCAGCTCCCACCATCCCTCTCTCTGTACCTGTGATTTCTGGATCTCAGTACAAGTTATTCCAGGGTCTAAAACTTGTCCATGTAAGTTATACATTTTAAATACTGATGCCTCAGTGGCTGTATACTGACTTTGTGCAGCTTTCAGTAAACCTGCTGTATTCCAGTACACTTGTGAATATAAGTTATTTCAAGATATAGTGTGGTCCAGGCTCTTCCAGCCCTTTGCGTCGTACCATCCAGCAACCCCCATTGTAACCCTAGTCTAACCACAGGATAATCTGCAGTGTTCAACTAACCTACTAACTTTGGAGTGTGGGAGGAAACCCACATGTTCACTGGGAGGGAGTACAAGCTCCTTACAGACAGCGAAGGCAATTGAACTCTGAACTCTGGCCTGTGTTGTGCTAACTGCTGTGGTACGGTGGTGCCCACATTGCTTGGTTTGATGTGAATGTCTGCAGTGATCGGAGCCCGTGTGTGTCTGGCATTGGGTCAGCGGTTTATTCTGAATTGTGCTGCTTGGCTCAGTCCATTTATCCAGGTTGATATGTTTGATTACTCTTACCATGTTGTATTTCTAGATCAATACCTGATCTTTTACCCCCTTTGTGCTGAGGGCCTGTTTGAGTTTGTTGTCTTTACACTGATGGTCTGGTTCAGTAGTGAATGACAGGAAAAAATACTCATTACGTTCAGGTTAGCTGAGGTTCTCCGGTGTGAGTTGGGTTTCAATTTTCCATCTCGGCAGTCACCTGGAACTGTGACCAATTTGTGCTGGTGCTCTGATCGGGCAGAGTTGGGTGGGTTTGATCAGTTTCCTTCACCCCATGGCCTCAGTTTCTGGGCAAATTGATCCAGGAGGGACCTGCAAAGGTTAATAATGGTTTTCAGACATGTTGTATTTCCTTATTTAGAGCCAGTGAGTGTTATGATCACAAGCTCAACGCTAGTAAGCTGCTGGCTACAATGATGTCCAAAGCTCACTGCTTGTTATTGTGCAGTGGGTGTTTCTCAGAGTGAGCATTTGGATAATGCAGTGCAGTCAGTATTCACAGGTATCCTTGCTGCAAGATCTGTCTGTGCTACACCTCATGCAGTCTCCTCCTTACACTGCCTCGTCGCAAACGTACTTTGTCCTTGAGCTGCACAGCCCCATTTCCTTTGTTCACCCTCTGCCACCCCACCCTCTGCACAGCTGCTGATATCCAGTGGTTTGCCACGTGCTTTGTCTGGTGTCTGGCTTCATTTTCTCCTGAGGAATTCATTAGCGAGGCTCCACTCATACTGACATTCCTTTGGAAAAATGATCAGCTACCTCAGTTTTAGTAGAATACTCTTGACAACATTTTTGGTATGTGTTGAAAACTTCGAGCATGAAAGCACTCCTTGTGGTCACAAGTCAGAACCAGGTGCATAGTTACAGGGCTTTTAAATGGTATGCAGAGTACAAGGGCATTTCAGAATTCGACCTTCAATCCAGAGACTTGAACATATTGCAAGATGGTGCTGAAGATTTAATGATACCTGAGATTTGTGCCTTGTTATTGATGCAATTTTGTCCAGCAGCCGATACTGAGGAAGAGAGAAACTGAGAATTGTGAATCACCACAGATTGCTGGTGGGTCTGTGTTGTTTTGTGGGAATAGCAGCTTCGACCACAAGGCATAGGAACAGAATTAGGCCATTCAGCCCATCAAGTCTGCTCCGCCATTTCATCATGGCTGATCCCGGAACCCATTCAACCCCACACACCTGCCCTCTCACCCTATCCCTTGATGCCCCAACCAATCAGGTAGCTATCACATTCCACTTTAAATATACCCACGAACTTGGCCTCCACCACGCTCTGTGGCAGAGCATTCCACAGATTCACCACTCTTTGGCTAAAAAAATTCCTCCTTACTTCTGTTCTAAAAGGTTACCCTTCAATTTTGGATACCCCCACCAGAGGGAACATCCTCTCCATATCCGCCTTATCTAGTCCTTTTAACATTCAGTAAATTTCAATAAGATCCCCACGCATTCTTCTAAATTCCAGTGAGAACAGGCCCAAAGCTGCCAAATGCTCCAAATATGTTAACCCCTTCATTTCCAGAATCATCCTCATGAACCCCCTCTGGACTCCCTCCAATGACAACACATCCTTTCTGAGATATGGGACTGAGATCTATAGACAGTAGTCCAACTGTGGCCTGCCTAGTGTCTTTCAAAGCTTCAAACGTCTCATTTTTATTATGCACTGTACCAGCAGTTAAGGTCGAAATGACAATAAAAGTTGACTTGACTTGATATTCTATACCCCATGAAATAAATGGCAACATTGCCTTTGCCTTCTTTACCACAGACTCAACCTGTGAATTAATCTTCTCAGAGTCCTCGTGCAAGACTCCCAAGTGCCTCTGTGCCTGTGGGGTTTGAATTTACTCGCCATTTAGATAATAGTCTGCACTATTGATCCTTTTAACAAAATGCATTATCA